>NC_143019.1:143883291-144183291 GCF_055824585.1 Amblyomma mixtum
GGCATCAGCGTTTGCGATGTCGATTCTTCTGCGATGCTCAATCGCAACATTGTAGAGTTGGAGCGCCAGAGCCGAGCGCGTAAGCTTCGCACTTTGGGGCACGTTGCTTGTAAAAAAAATGAGGTCGAATTGTAGTCAGTGATAACAGTTATGGTGGCAGCAAACAGCCACGTCTCAAATTTTTTTAATGCCCAGATTACCCCGAATGTCTCCCTCTCGATTGCATCCCCCTGCATTTGCGATGGTGGGAACTTGTGACGGGCGAAGGCTATCCGCACCTCCGCGCCGTTTTCAGAGAGCTGCGCTAAACAGGTCCCGAGGGATAGGTGAAACCATCTCGCATAGCCTGAGATTTCTTCAGGGCACTCAAACATTCTGTAACATGTCAACGAAGACACTTCCGAGCAGTTCATACCACATCGTCTGTAATCACTGAGGCACGCAAGGCAAAATCGGCATAACTGCCGCACAAACAACATTCGCTCATGTCCACGTCGATAGTCTCTCAACAACGAGTCCTTCCAGTTCTGGATCCCCCATTCCCGACTACTGCACCCGCGCTTACTCGAGCCCTTTGTTTCCATTTCGAGACTCGCTACAAAGGATGGCTCCCGATCAGAGCATGGACAAGAAGTTAAAGGGGTTGTGAAAAGAAAATGAAGCTGCCCGGTTTTAATTCTTACTGCTTCCATAAACATTAGACATGCTGATTCCGAAATATTTCGACTCAATATTGTTACGAAGAAGACGACGCTGGCAGTGGCGCGGGACGAAGCGCTCGCGCTAGGCCAGCGGCCATTAAATCATCTCTTGTTCATGGTTCATCACGCCTCATTCTTCGGCTGGCCGCCACGTTACATTTGGTGTGAGGTGCTGGGGTCCCTTCATCGCCATCCTGGTCCCGGAGCTTCGGTGTCCCGCGCCTGCCGTGGACGTCGGCCGTGAGTGCCTGGTCCGCGCCGCCCTGCCTTGCCCCAGCCCGCCCGACCTGAACCGACTTCGCCGCTCACCCCAGCCCCGTCCCCCGCCCGGACCACAAGACACGAGGACCCAAGACCCGACCGACCCGAGACCCGACCGACCCAAGACCCTGCCCACACGTGAAGACACCGCCCCCCTGCCCCTGCCGTACGTTGCGTCCACGGACCTCGGCCGTCAGCTCCTGGCACCCTACGGCCCGGATGCTTCGTGGACCGGGACTCATCTGCCTATCATTTCATCCACCGTGGCGGCCAGCACTTCACCACCTTGCCACTTTCTCGCCTGGAAGCCCATCACCACCGTTTCGCTCATCCCTTCATCGACGTCTTCTTCTGTTTACGATCGGGACGATCGCTCGGTGGCCCCGGGTAATGTTACGAAGAAGACGACGCTGGCAGTGGCGCGGGACGGAGCGCTCGCGCTAGGCCAGCGGTCATTAAATCATCTCTTGTTCATGGTTCATCACGCCTCATTCTTCGGCTGGCCGCCACGTTACAATATTGAGTCTGCATTTTATAAAGCCCGTTCGAAATCGCTGCCTTTTTGCGCTCATGAAACGACCATGCGGTGCCGCCGGCCGGCACACGCATTACTCGACTACGCCACCTTAAGATCTTTAGAAACGTAAAGATATCTTCAACTTTCATTTACCCTAAAATAATAGCTTTATAAAAGAATCAGAAAGTAAAACAAAGTTTTCCTGTATCAGTGGCTCGATGTAGCCTTGCTACGTGGACATGTTCAGGTGGCGTTTCTTGACAGCGGCTGTTTGAGTCAGAGAATCGAGTTGAGCAAGGTCAGCCCATCTCGACGGCTTTCTGTTTACATGAACTCGATACGAACGAGTTGGTTATCGTGGCGCGCATCGGCTCCGCGCTTTTCTTCCTCGCTGCAGAAAAAATGCTTTCCCCAATCGTGAAAGAGAATTAGGCGTAATTTGCGTAAGGGGCTGCGAGTCAAACGACCCCTTGCGATAGAGATGAGGACTCGAGTCCACGAACGGGTTCGGGAGGTTCACGGTCGGGGCTTCCCGTAGGCAGAGGTGTCGCGGGCTCTCGGCATGACTGCTACTTGCTGGGCGCGCGACGCGCCGTTGCGAACGGCGTAACAACGACCGACAGAAGCTCGCCGCCTGCGCCCAACCGATGTCAATGACAGGCCGCACGCGGCGCGTCGCACTGACAAAGGGCACAATGCGAGCGCGCAGAGCGCCAGCGTCATAATGACATAGAGGCGCGGCCGGCCTGTCAGCATGCCGGCTGCCGGCGTCAGAAAAACACGCTAGTATTATTCGTTCACGTTCATAACAAGCCCTGAGATCGATTAATGCCAAAAATGAATCATATTTGAGGATCGTTGGTCAATGCCGAGTTGCTGGCAGTGTTGAATACTGCGATATAATCAAATTTATTCGCATGGCCGCTTTATTTGCTGCCTGGTCGCGGCTCGCCTGGCATCTGCTAGCTCCGCTGCTGAAGGCGTCGCGGAAATCGAAAATATCTTTATTTTATTATGGGTCAGGTTCACAGTTAAATGAGGGACGAGAGTAGTACCTTTTACAGTGCTGACCGGTTCAAAGCTCCGTCGTCTGCGGTATCGATGCGAAAACAAGTAGGCTTAGCGACGACCAGGGCCGCCGGGGAGCCTCGTAGTTCATCGCCCGGCGCGCCTGCAGGCGGCGTCGGTGCCGAAAGCTCGGCATGCTCTCATTGCTCGAATATAGCAGGCAGCCCTTCTGATAGCATGCCGTTTTTGTCTTTTCTGGTGCGAATATGAAATACATCGAATCTGCAGGCCGGCCGGTCAGCCTGGATCCCGTCCGCTGCGTCATAAAAATGAGCTAAAGATTGTTCTTCACGTAAGCAACAAACTGTGGGAGCAAGAGTTGTGGAAAATTAATCATTTTTGAGGATCGTTGAAAAATACCGAGTTGCTGGTAGAAGTAGCAACTGTAATACGATCAAATATCTTGCCACAACCGCTGCCCGGCCGTCGCGGTCCGGCTCGCGCGCCTGGCGTCCCCTAGCTCCGCTACTGAGCGCATCGCAAAAATGAGACGATGCTGTTGACAGTAAAGCGATGCCAAGAGTAGGCATTTTATTATAACCCAGGCTACTTCCGAAGTGCTGTCCACTGCGGCTTCGATGCGAAACAGGCCTAGCGACGACCAGGGCAGCCAGAGAGCAGTGCAGTTCGTCGCCTGGCGCGCCCGCGTCCAGCGCCGTTGTCACAGCCGCTCCTACCGCCTTAGCCGTGGTCTACCCGCTTTTGCTCACGCCTGAATGTAGAGCTCTTACGGGTTACCAGTGCGCATGCGCAGAACGAGACGGGTCGGCGTGTACGTACGAGGGATTCCGATTTTTACGTTGAGGTCTTTGTGTTGCTTGCGTGCGTACAGCTGACAACATGGGGGCCCCCTGCCCGCCCGCTTCACAGCGATAACAGCCTCGTGGACGCATCTACGGTGGACGCATCACGTAAGTCATATTAAACGTAGCATAGCACAATTAATTGCTATGCTGAATAAACATCGCACGCTGTTACCTTAAAAACTTAAACGTCAGTTATACTTTTCTACTATTCATTCTAGATTACACTATTGTCTACTTATCTGGGGCGTCACTTCTAGGGCTAACTTGGAAACTCTATTCCGAAAGCAGAAAAAGTGTCTTCGTATTATTCATAACCTATCGATGTACGAACATACCTCTGAGTACTTTCACCAGGACAGTATTTTGAGTGTCACCAGTCTATATAAACAAAAGTTATCCGAAAAAGCATTTTTAGAATTCATAAGTAATCGTGAGAACTTTTTTTCTATATATACTAATACCACAACTAACTACACCTTAAGAGCTAGGAACTTTATTAAGGCTAAAACTAGAACAAACTACGGCAATCAGCTTTTACAGTGGCATATTCCTAACTTACTTAATAATGAGCACGCTTTATTTGATATCATGCAAGATTCCTCAACCATTTCCATATTCAGAAAGAAATCAAAACTGTATTTTTCCAACAATTGACTATTGTTTTTTGTAATTTATTTTCTGTTTTTTTTTTTCGATTGTCATACAATTTCATGCGTTGCAAGGATTTTTTATTCCCACTTTGCTTTTGGCCTTCCTGTATCTTCATTTCTCCTGTTGCATTATTTATACCTATTAAGTTGCATTGATTTATTGTATGTATAATTGTGTTTATTGCATATATAAGTATGTATATGTGTGTATTATGTGTATCTATGTATACATTTTTTCTGTGCACTGTTGTCTGCTGTGCTCGTGGTGCCAGGGGCCTAGTCAGGCGGGTATAGTCTCGCCTTTCGCTCCGGCGCCATGACAATCTTGTATTGTCAGAATTTAATAAACTTCAAACTTCAAACTTCGCTAATCCCTCGTCATAATATCGCCTTCTAAACTGTCGTATTCGCCTTCAATTAGCCCATTCTTACCCCCTCGCATAACGTTTCAAGCGACAAATATATTGCCACGTTTCAGCAGGCAGCCGCTGGGCTGCTGCTCTTCGCAAGTCGCGTGCACCGGCGAGTGAAAGAAGATCGGTCCCGGCCTCCTCTGGGTGCTCTTGGCTTCTTCTCCGGTGCCGTCCAGGTTAACCCCCCATTGAAGCCTTTCGGTTACGAGCCCCAACGGCTACGTAACACTGGTGGAGGTGCATTCAAGATCCCATGTCCCGTACCTCTTCTCGCATGTGTGTGTGTGTGGTTTTTGGCGCCTTTATATAGCATTGATATCCACAGTTGTAACACGAAAAAATGTCATCCCCTGATTTAAGCAATTCCGTGGTACATGAAAGACCAGATCTGAAACCATGCTGTACACAGAAGTTATTATTTTCCAGATTTTTTTTTCCAGATGTTTTTTTCCAGATGTTTTCCAGATGTTTTTCGAGTATTTGCAGTCTACCCTTGTGAGGAAAACTGGACAGAAATTTGAAACCTAAACTTTGGTTGCGGATTGGAACTATCTTCCAATGTGTAGGAAGTCTAGCAATGTTGTATAACCAAGTAGTGAGCTGCCACTTCAAAATGTAATACGGGATACAGTCAGGACCCTTGAACATTAAGCATTTACCGTTCCTTCAAAATGCCACTATGTGTAACGATGACTGGTGGCAGAGGCGAAGAAATTACTTGAGCGATTTCAGGAAGTTCTGCGCAAAAGGGAGCGCTAGAAACAGATGGACAATACGCGTCGAAACAACAACCCTTCTCGCAATCATCAGTGACGTCAGCTCCGTCAAGTGATAACTTGTGGAACGCCAGTCCGCTCCCGTCCATGCCATTTTTAAATTTTCCATAGCTTGTCCCATAGAGAATATCCGGACCGACCTGACCAGGACAAAGACAGAAAGGTGAGCCAGTGAAGATGCAGCCAAGATTCAGGAAAAAGAGAAGGAAGGAAAGGCAAGAACTCAGCGCCGTGTATATGTCCTCTTTTCAGGCAGCTTCTGAAAAATGAACGACTTGCACCAGTTAACCGGTCAGAATAGGCAGACTTTTGGCACAGCCATGTTAGAGTTGGGTGTACAGGTGGCTGCGTACCGTATATGTTTAGCTGCTTATTCCCAGTGACCGAAAGAGAATTGAATGAGGGAAAAATAGAGCGAAACAATGCAGCCCAATTGCCGATGATTAAATACAGGAAAGCAGGCCAGGGTCATGTTACCACCGGCCGACCTCTCCACCTTTCCCTCATTAAAATTCCTTTCTCTCTCTCTCTCTCAGGAAAGTGGAGGAGAAACCTCGAAGGTCGGATGAAAGCTACATAGTGGGAGCACGCAGAGGAGGACACACTGAATTTGGTTCTAAAAACGAAAAAATTCGGCGAAAACAGCTGTGCATACTTGAAGCTGTGCAGAAAACATATTGCGAAAGAAATGACGTAAGCCTGCGCAGCTGGTCTTGGAATGGTCGCTAATGTAGAGATTATTTTAAAGCACGATTCAACGTGGACTGCAGATAAATTCGAACGCTGCGGCCATTAAATGGCTGCGTGTGAAACTGATCTGGTCAGGTAATCGGTGTGAGATGCATGTTGGGTTTTCTACAGGTAATTTGAGACAGAAATGGTAATAGCGCTGCAATAAGACGTACGCAAGAAAGACTGACACAGGACACGCGCTAACTTCATCTGATTTTATTTACTGCAAAGCCAGCAAATATATGGAAAATTCAAGGCATGCGCAAAATACACCGGTACAACAGGCATCAACAAAACCGTTCAAGATACGATATCTCAGTCTTGAAAAGGCGAACCGAGGTATCACTCACGCAATCTAATCCCCTCTTCCTAATGTGGTATGCTTCCAAAAGCTCCCGCGCCTTCGTATCTCCACTCCTGCCCAGAATCTTTATCTCCCGAAGCCGTGGCTCACACTTCTTGCATTGCTGGCATCTTTTTTGCCCCGGCCCATGTTCTGCCGCACGATTACACACGAAGCACTCAGCGCAGTGCTGCGAAAGATGTGCACCTCCTAGATTTGTTAGCGATCGTGCGTGCTCAGCCGCGCGGTCATTAACGCACCGCCCCGTTTGTCCCACATAGGCTTTTCCGCAGGACAGTGGTATTTCATACACCACACCTGTGCAGCACTTCACGTACTGCTTGCCATGCTTTTTGTTGCAGGAGCTCTTTTTATCCCTCCCAATGCGCGCGCATAGCTGGCCAAGCTTTCGTGGGGCAGAAAACACGACCGGCACGCCATGTCGCTTTGCCACTTTCTTCACATTGTGCGCGACCCTGTGCACATAAGGCACCACTTCTGGTCTCACGGACTGTTTGTTCGGCTCAGTCGACTTGTGAAACATCGCACACTTGATTTTTCTTAGGAGGGCTTCAGCAACTGCTGTGATAACCGTGCATGGGAACCCTGCCGAAACCAACCGATCAACTTGCGTATCAAAACTCGCCTGCATAGCATGGTGACACGACTTCACGAGAGCCGACTGAAGGCAGAGGCGAGCAATGGCGCGTTCTACAGTTTTCGAATGTGCTGATGTGTAAGGCAATAGCTCCTTCTGGGCTCGAGGGGAGTAACGCCAACAAACATGATCCTCGCCCAGGGTAATATTAAGATCTAAAAACTGTAAGCACCCCCCTTTGGGTAGCTCATCAGTGAACACCAACCCCCTCCCCTCTTTTTGGAAGTTGGCTAAAACTGTGCTTACAGCATCCGTGTAGGTCAAGTTTTTTTGTTTTTTAAAAACAACTAAAAAATTGTCAACATACCTAAATACTTTTAGTACTCCCGTCCCTTTTAAGCTTAGTTCTAGGGCGCGGTCAATGAATGCTATAAATGTTAGTAAGAACTGGAGCTACGCAGGATCCGATGCAAATCCCTTGTCTTTGGCGGTAAAATTTGTTGTCAAATGAGACAAACGTCACACTAAGATAAAATTCAAGCAACTTGATAAAATCACAAACTGACACGCCTGAGGAGTTCTGGAATCCAACAGCACCGCTACTTTCTATGGCATCCCTCACGGAAGTGAACAAGGCATCGTGGGGCACCGAATAAAACAAGTCTTCTACATCCACAGAAAAAACATAACCAATAGAGGCATTTCCCTCCAGAAGCCTAACAACATCTTAGCGCATGTCCTGTGTCAGTCTTTCTTGTGTACGTCTTATTGCAGCGCTATTACCATTTCTGTCTCAAATAATGCACCATCTAGCCCAAATTGACGTTCTTCTAAATCTTCTACAGGTAAGGAAATGGCCCGGCGCGTTGGTGGCATTTCTGAACCAAACTTGAAGGTACCATGGAACAACGGACACGTAGTCGTACGTGTATCAAAACGTCGAGTTGGGCAAGTTGGTATGGATTCATAATGAAACAGCGCAGAGGACGACGGACCAGAGGAAGGATAGCACAGGACGAGCGCTGAGTCGCAATGCAAATATGAAGGTTTAAAAAATGCATGTTGTGCGTTAGCGCTCGTCCTGTGTCATCCTTTCTCTGGTCCGTCGTCTTTTGCGCTATTTTATTACGAATTTAAAGGTGCGTTGCACTAGAATGATCGTAGGCATGCAAAGACACGTAACTGACTCGCTTCGTGAGCGCACAAGATTCAGCCTGTCTTCTGTACTCACCTGCGTCCTTGCGAAGCTGGAGTGTGGAAGAGCTGAACGCGGCCTTGAATGAGAAAGACGGAAGGCGCCTGCTCGCTTTAAGGCGGAGACGCCACACCGCCGTTTTTGTGGTTGCGCAAAAGCGGCAGCGTAGACCAGCGGTGAGAAGGCGGACGTAGGAAGGGTGTCGCCAACGGCCCGAGGGAAGGAAGAAAGATTGATTGCAAAACATCCATTTCGTCAGAAGAGGCAAAACGCAGGCGATGCGTGCTAGGCGGCTATCAGTCCACGGTTGACAGCGACCTGAGTAGCCCATTCAATGGCTACGGTTTCAACTCCCAGATCTGAGCCGATCAACACGGCCTCCCATTGCTCGACAGCAGGAACTTGTATTGGAGATTTATTTATTTATTTATTTATTTATTTATTTATTTATTTATTTATTTATTTATTTATTTATTTATTTATTTATTTATTTATTTATTTGAACATACTGCAGGCCCTTTTCGGGCCCATGCAGGAGTGTTTTGCAATGCATCATTGATCAAACAGAGTAAAAACAAAAATTCAAAAATACAGAGATGTTCTCTGACCCAAACACAAAAAGATTAGGAGAGAATTAAACAGAAAAGTCAATTTTTTCGATATAATTAAGAAATAGTTCCACGGACGTATACTGCACCGCATCTTCAGGCAATTTATTCCAATATGATATAGCATCTGGAAACAGGGAGTACTTGTGGGTATTTACACGGCTGACTGGTTGACGAAGTGTTTTACTATGGTTTGTTCTAGACGAGATTCCGTTTGCGGCTCCTGTCTACAGTTTCACAGTATGTGATCGTACGGGCGTTTTCGTCACACAGTGTACATTCCGGTTCGTAATCGGCGGGATGGAATTGTTGCCTGTTTTAGGCCCACAAAAATCCCGCGCTTTTCTTCCCCGCAGGTACCATCGACCACCCACCCTCCCCCGAGGGAACCGAGCTACGTGGTGTGGCCCGACTGCTCTCTTGGTTTCAGCTCCATAGTGAGAGCCCTGGGCCCTGCCACGACACCCCTGAAGAACTTGGCCCAGATCGGGGTCCGACGAGGTCGGCGATTAAACGCCTTTGTTGCTACGACCTGCCTCTGTGCGTTCCCTGACAGAGGAATCCTTGTGGGCCATTCCCCACACGCGATGACCCAACAAGCCCAAGCATCTACCCTTCGGAACCAGGAGAGCGGTCGGGCTCCCCTTTAATCAGCCCCGCCGCGTATTCGCCCCGGTATATCCCGGCCCACACAGGAGTGGAAGGGTGGCCGAGAGTACGAGCGAGGAAGAAAGCCGCGGTCATTTCAGTGTCCCCCTACATCTCTCCCCATTACACGTCCGTCCCGGGCGCTCCCACGCCGGACCCCAATGGTTAGCGTGTGGATCAGGCAGAATGGTCGCCAGGCAGTCTCTTGTATAGTGTTTTAAATTTTGTTCAAGTATCTGTGTTGTTTCTGTGATTTTCGAGTGTTTTCTGATCTATATTTCATGTGTTTGTGTCTAAATCAAAAGTCTAAATCAAAACCAAAACAATTTCCAAGGCTTCCGAAGAGACGAAGAACATCTCGATCATGGTAGTTCCCCTTTCGACCGCATCTCCTTCGGAGGGCAGCACAGAGGAATGGCGTCCTCCATGACCAGACTGCTGTGCGTGACGTGCTCAAGTAAATCATTTCTTTAAATTTGTGTCTTCACGAAATTTAAATAAATAAATTTGGGCGAGTTAATTAAATTTGATTTGAAACAATGTGCTTAAAAGCTTTCCCTAGTTATGAGTAGTTTTCTCAATGCAATAACATTTTCATGTCCAGTGTACTGGTCACTAGGATTCACTTCGCGCGTTTTGTTCAAATCCCCATGCAAACATGTTATGACATGTTTACGCAAAAAGCGTACGGGCGCTAAAAGACGAAGACAAAACACACAACAACACAGTACTTTAGCGTCTTTTAGCGCCAGTCCGCTTTTTTTTATTATTCACATACCCTAAAGGCCCTTTACAGGCATTAATTACATAGGGGGGTTGAAAAACCCATAGTCAATATAGTAAGTACATAACAAAGTGAAATTTGAAACCTGGAAATGCGAAAATGTGAAAAGCATAAACAAACGGGCTCCAGTAAAGAGTGAACATTACTGGGTCAATGAAAGGTTTGATAACACACACACACATAGACCACAATGCAGGATACAAAGCTCAACCCTAGCAACAGTGTAATAAGAATAACTAAGCATTGAGTAAGCACTTCAGTTTGCTAACAAATGCATCGTAATTTTTTTCGGAAACGATTTCTGCAGGCAGCTTATTCCAATGGTAAATGGCAAGGAACAATGGCGAATTGCGCATAAGTTTGGTGTGAGCGATCTTGGGTTGCACTTTAAAGCAGCGGTCTAATCGGGGAAAAATGCGATGTGCTGGTTTGATATGAGATTCTGTGAAGGGCGAAGGACTGTGATAAAGCCTGTGGAAGTGACTTATCAGGGTGACAAGTCCTCGTTTTTCAAGTGCGCTTAAATTTAGAGATGATTTAATATCGGTGATGCTGGAGTAGCGAGCGTATTTCCTTCTGATAAACCTAGCTGCCTTATTTTGAAGTGATTCCAGTTTCTCGGCAAGATATGCTTGATACGGGTTCCAGATGATACCGGCATATTCTAGCTGCGATCTTACTAAAGTTGTGTATGCCAAGAGTTTGGTATCCTGATTTGCAAAGTACAAATGACGCCTAATGAAACCGAGTGTTTTGTATGCTTTAGTGATTATGTAATCAATGTGTTTGTGCCATGTCAAGTCCGAAGAAATGTGAACACCTAGGCATTTGACTGCAGGAACTTTTTGAATGGCCACGTTACAAATAGAATAAAAGATGGGCTCAGTGACTCTAGCTGTCGTAAATATTACAAGATTTGTTTTCGAAACATTTATTTCCATATGCCATTCTTTGCACCACTCAGCGATTTTGTCAAGATCCGATTGCAAAACGTTAGTATCGAGAGGATCAGTAATCTTTCTGTAAACAACACAGTCGTCTGCAAATAGCCTAATTGTGGAAGTGATGTTGCTGCTTATGTCCTTAATGTAAATGAGGAAGAGGATCGGGCCAAGCACCGAACCTTGAGGCACCCCAGACTTTACATGTGTTAACGCGGAGCAAAATCCATTGGCAAACACAAACTGCTGACGCTTAGTTAAAAAGTTAACAATCCAGTTCAAGACAATGCCGTTTATATTGCGATTTGAAAGTTTAAATATGAGACGAGCGTGAGCACCTTTGTCGAATGCTTATGCGAAGTCGATGAATATGGCATCAGTTCTCATTACATGGTGTACAGCGTCGTGCAGCTCAGCCACGAGTTCAAATAGCTGTGACTCGCAGGAACGGCCACGCAAGAATCCGTGTTGATTTGGGAAAAAAAAGTTATGCTGATTGAGGTATACTTCTTGATGATATGATGTGTTCCAGGATTTTGCAAGGTATACTCGTTAATGAGATGGGCCTGCAATTTCAAAGGACAAAAGGATCTCTAGCTTTAAATATAGGTATAACGCGTGCGATTTTCCAAGAGTCAGGAACAATTCCTGTATCAATAGACTGCTAGTGGAGTTCGCGGTGCCGTATTTTGTTTGCTGCATCCGGTCGCTTTATGGGAATGCCCATTACGTCCTTTTTCTTGGGCCCTCCGCACAACCGCACAGAAAGGGGTCAGTCAACCCGGCGGGAGAAGAGGGGGCGCCGAATGGCGGGGGATTACGGGAGACGTCAAACTCCCCTCATGGACGGAGTCGTTAGGTGGCATCCTGTGTGCACGTGTGTACAGCGAGGCTTACCCGCGTCACAGTGCGTGGCTTTTGTGCTATGTCGGCAGCGGCGTGCTTTGACGTATTGTCACGCTAGCTGCAGGCATGAGGAGCTACGATGAGAAACAGATGAGTTGAAATGGCTTTCCTGGAACTTGGGTCAACCGGACGTTGAAGTAATCTGCATCATGGGAAAGTGAATGTTCGTGAAGCTCGCAGCAGTGATAGTAGAAAGTGTACGTACATATGTGCACGGTGTCGCCAGGGGCTACCTTCTTTCCCCAATCATTCATTGGGTGTATTTTCCTTTCCCCAATAAGTTATTGGGTGGATGTTTGTACAGTACCTGATTGGTTATTCTCCCACCGAGGGCGGGGGCATTGGTTTTAAAACCAGCTGCTTCGGCAGGACTGAGGGCTGGTTTCGTCACGTAGAAGTACGAGCCAGTCAAGTGTAAATATCTTTTCTCCTTGCTTGTATCTTCCTTTGTGCTTTTAATTGTTATAAAAAGTTAACCTCTCCTGAAGTGTCCTCTTGCAATGTGATTGAGCAATTCGAATCTGCAAGACGTCAAGAATCCTACAACAATAATCATTAACTAAATTTCACTCTACGAGATCAAGAGGGAATCAAACTGGCGCAGTCGACAGGATTTGCGACGTCTTTCTGCTCGAGGTATCTGACGGAGGGGCGGAAGATCAAGTCGATGGACAAGCTGCAGAGCGGTACGTCCTAAAGGAGGAACGTGAGTCAGCGTCGGAGCGACGCTGAAAGCTTCGGAGACTGCTGGTCATTGTCAACGGGACGTAGGAGGCTCAAGTCAGCGAGGAGCTAAAGGAGCCAGGCGACCGACGTGTCGTGGAGGTGCCAAGTCCGTGAGCTGCGGAAGGAACCAGGCGTCCGCGTTGAGGTTCAAGAGAAGAACCAGGCGACCAGCAAGTCAAACGAGGCAGGAGGTTCAAGTCAGCGAGCTGCTGTGAGAGCCGGGGCTCAACTCAACTCATCCGCATCAAGGAGCCCGCTGTCGTCACTCAGGGCGACGAGATTACCGTGGCAGAGGAAAGCAACCTGCGAGGTAGGAGACCTTTCTGCTTCCTCCGAATTCACCATGTCGGTGTAGGGTTTTCGTGCTATAAATGATAGCACGGAAAATGGAGATGGTTGCCGTGCGGTATGATCGGGAGGTCATGATGCGACGTTTGGAGATTGAGAAGTTGAAACTTCTAATTGAGCAAGAAAAAACAAAGCTTGCACAGATGCAATCGAAATTAAAGCAGGGACCGAAAATTGCTAGCGAGATCCAATTTCGTGCAATTCAATGCTTTGATTGCATGAAATTTGGGCATCTAATCATTGACTGTCCGAAATCGAAGCGAGAACAGCATATTCCCGTATTGAGAATTACCTGTGGGCCAATGGCTATAGGTGTGAAAGCTGCAGCGGTTAGGCAGCAGGGCCCAACCGTGTGTGCCGTGCCAGGAGAGATGGCTGAGGGCATAAGGGCGTTAGTCAACCCTGTGAAGCACTGCCTCTCAGAGCAGACCCAAGAGGCACACGAGTGTATTGCTCGTGAAAAAGAGTTTAGCATTGTGCCAGAGCAGGTAGGCGCTAACTCCGAGGCCGCAGTAACGCTCGGCGAAGAGGTAGAGCAGGCGCCAATAGCGAGAACACTCTTCGCAGGCAAGTGTAAGCTAGCTGCCAAAGATGAGGTGGGTAGCCAGCCGGAGCGGACGCTCTGCGCAGTGACCGCAGATACTATAGCTGAAGGTGTAGGGAAGTTGGCAACACCTGAGATACACTCGCTGCGAGAGCAGCCAGACAGGGAGCAGCTATATGTAGCAAATGAGAGCGCATATTTTGAAGATTTCAAAACTGCGCGTGAGTCTGTTCAAGACAAACCTGAGGCTGCGGTGGAGCTTGAGACAGATCCGGAAGCTGCCAATGTTATTGCAGATGATCATAGGCTAACCAGGAGGGTGTAAGAAATGCGCATTTGATCGCTGCAACGGTGTTCGAAGCAGGTAGGAAACAGCAGGATTTGAATAATGCACCCATCTCTTTATGTTTCGACATGGAGCCACATGCTTCGTTATCAGCAGTGCGGAAGCGAGCTGCTGAAGGAACTATTGAGAGGAGAATGAACGAGGGCATGCTTTTCTTTGAAGAGAACATCGGCGAGCAGCCTTACAAAGAGCTAGCGCTATGCAGGGCGGCACGCGAGGTAGCTGATGACCGGCGTAACCCTAATGTGGATTCCAAAGGGGCGATCGCAAACGCGATGGCAGCAGTTTTCATAGAGCGCATGGAGCAGGTGACCTCTGTCGATTTTGAGGAAAGCGACATGATCTATCTGATAGCGGCGGCAGCCTTTGCAACCGGCGCTGTGCCGGATAATTGTAAATGTTGGTCCAATCTTGTGGACGAAGATCAACAGAAACTTGATGTTCTGTTTCGAGATGTAGGCGGATAGAAGTTTTTTCTACCCGTTTGGGGCACCGATCTGACATGGTGAATTCTGGAATGTGCACATTGGTTTCCGGCCTTGTGTGTGCGGGTTGAAATATCCGCTGTGTGCGTGCTCATAGCTGGCGCATATGTGCGTGTTGGTGGACTGACTGGCGTCAGTGGGCCGGCGTACGTGTGCGTGCGGGTGTATGTACTTTTGTTGTGGGACACCGTGGCTGAACTTTAATGTCCCATTGACAACAAGTGTCTGTGTGACATTCTTGGTTGGGAGGAGTGAAGTTCGCGGTGCCGTATTTTGTTTTCTGCATCCGGTCGCTTTATGGGAATGCCCATTACGTCCTTTTTCTTGGGCCCTCCGCACAACCGCACAGAAAGGGGTCAGTCAACCCGGCGGGAGAAGAGGGGGCGCCGAATGGCGGGGGATTACGGGAGACGTCAAACTCCCCTCATGGACGGAGTCGTTAGGTGGCATCCTGTGTGCACGTGTGTACAGCGAGGCTGACCCGCGTCACAGTGCGTGGCTTTTGTGCTATGTCGGCAGCGGCGTGCTTTGACGTATTGTCACGCTAGCTGCAGGCATGAGGAGCTACGATGAGAAACAGATGAGTTGAAATGGCTTTCCTGGAACTTGGGTCAGCCGGACGTTGAAGTAATCTGCATCATGGGAAAGTGAATGTTCGTGAAGCTCGCAGCAGTGATAGTAGAAAGTGTACGTACATATGTGCACGGTGTCGCCAGGGGCTACCTTCTTTCCCCAATCATTCATTGGGTGTATTTTCCTTTCCCCAATAAGTTATTGGGTGGATGTTTGTACAGTACCTGATTGGTTATTCTCCCACCGAGGGCGGGCGCATTGGTTTTAAAACCAGCTGCTTTGGCAGGACTGAGGGCTGGTTTCGTCACGTAGAAGTACGAGCCAGTCAAGTGTAAATATCTTTTCTCCTTGCTTGTATCTTCCTTTGTGCTTTTAACTGCTATAAAAAGTTAACCTCTCCTGAAGTGTCCTCTTGCAATGTGATTGAGCAATTCGAATCTGCAAGACGTCAAGAATCCTACAACAATCATCATTAACTAAATTTCCCTCTACGAGATCAAGATGGAATCCAACTCTGCTGAAAAATGGGAGTGATTATGCCAGCTATCACTGGTTTAGTTAGCTTCAGCAGTTTCCGACATATGTCATCCGGCCCGGGGACTGAATTACTTGACAAACGATCAATAGCTTGCTCAATTCCTTCCTGTGTAATTAAGATGTCAGCCATGTCCGCGTTTGTAGTAGCAGCATTTAAACCTATGGGAATTGGTGTTTCGTTAGTAAACACGAAGCTAAAAATAGGTTGAATTCTGTGGCAACATCAGATGGCTGAATAAAATCACCGTTTTTTACTATTCTTATCAGACTAGACGAAGAAGGCTTAGGATTGACTACTTTCCAAAATTTTTGTATATTGGTCTTAAGTAAAGTTGATATATCATGATTAAAGAATTTATCTTTGGCACTCTCAACTTCTGCTTGGCAAATCCTTGACTGCGCGCGGTAGTTATTCCAATCGCCCTCAGATGCCGCACGTTTTGCCTTAGTGTAAAGACGCTTTTTCTTCCGGATGCACCGTTTGACGTTAGAAGTGAACCACACGCTCTGTGATGACGTCGTGATCGTGATATTTGGTATGTGTCTTTCTTTTAGTTTGTTCATTTCAGCGCTTAACAGATTCCAATTGTCATTTGAACAACGGCTTGATAGTGATTCTAGGAACTGCTCACTGAACAATGACAGTTCACTAATCAATTGTTCAACATTTGCCCGTGCGTAGTAGTAAATAGTTTTCCTAGGAATTTCCGGTTTCTTTCTTACTAGTGTAAATTCGCAGTGAAGAGCATTGTGATCGCTAACACATTCCAGAACATGCACTGCAATTTTTTCAGGCTGCGCTGTCAATACAAGGTCTAGGACCGACTCGCCACGTGTAGGAGCGGAAACAATTTGCGACAAACTGAACTGAGAAATCAAACAAAGAAATTCTTTTACATTCATTTCTCCTTGCAGGGCCTTCGGCTGTGTACGTCAGCCAATTTATACCTGGATAATTGAAGTCGCCAGCAAGGATTATCTCTGAGGTTGGGTATCTGTTTTGCACAAAGCACAGTGATTCATTCAGATCCTTAATAAATTCAGCAGGCGAATCCGGTGGATGGTAACAAACACCGACAATACAGGTAACAAAATCATGCAGTCGCAATGTATGCCACAAGATTTCTATACGTGAAGGGCTGTCTAGCAAGGTGGCTTGGAAATTAGTTTTCACGGCAATCAAAATTTCCCCACCAGGTGAGGTGCACCTGTCCTTCCTAAAGACAGAGAAGTTACGAAACAAAGTTCGCTATTGTCGATATCAGGGTGCAACCACGTTTGCGTTCCCAGCACTATATCCGCTTCACAACATTCAATGAGTGCACTAAGGGTGTCTTTTTTGTGAAGCAAACTCCGAAAATTACACACGATTAATGAAAGTTTATCTTCACCATGTTTTTTTCGTCAATCCGAACTAGTGGCCGCCTCGTGTCCTGGGAGAGGAACAACTTGCTGACTTGCAGTATCGAACGCATATACTTTTTTATTGAAAACAAGTTTATCGTCCTCGGAATGCCGTTCACTGCGTGCAAAGTCTGAGTTTTTTCCTAACTAGTTGTATTCGAGGCGAGAAGACTTCTTCAATCCACACACGAAGAGAATCCAGGTCCTCTAATTTAAAGGCATTTTTCAAAACGTTGCTCTTATCCTTAAAGTTCAGGAACTTCACAACAACAGGACGCACATAGTCAATTTTTTTTTTGGCCCACACGGTGAGCGCGTTCGATTTCACCTGTTTGGATATCAAGGTTGTTTGCCACAAACTCGATTACCAGTTTCTCCGTATCTTTCCACTTCTCTGCTTCTTGCTCAGGAATTCCCTTAAAGATAAGATTGTTTCGCCGCATTCGGTTATTCAAATCAACGACTATGCTTGCTTGTTCGGCCGGTTTCTTTTCAACAGTTTTTAGCTGAGCATGCGATTCCTGAAGTGTAGCATTCACACTGGTAACGTCTTCGTGCAAATTATCCACGACCTCAAACCTATCTTCTATTTTGGAAATACGCCTTTTGATCTCCGTTACGTTCGTCTCAATATCTTTAATCTCACTAGACATGTCTTTCTGAAATTTTTCATTCGCCAGTGCCATTTCTTTAACGAGAGTAATGATTTGGTCAGACTTGTCCGGGCCTGGGTTTTTCTCGACGACACCAGAGCAAATAAGTAGATGCGCTACACAGAAAAGGACCACAAGTAGTCGCCCTCCCCGACGCCAGCATCCAGTAAGTGCACATGGTTGCATCCACCGAGGTGAATGATTCTCGTTCGGTTTTCTACGCACAACAAACCGGCCGATTCTGACACGGTACGTGCACAAATCAGTGCCCATAGTAGAACAAAAACACTACTTGAACAAAAACACTACTTGGGATTTGCAGCCAATGGACAGTATCAAAAACAAAATCGAATGTCAGATCATATACACTCACCTACAAAATACAACGCGTTCCGTGAGCATCCAGTATTGGGCTGCAAATCCCACACGATGGTGGCCGCGATGGCTATTTGTAGGCAGCTCAGAGGGCGCTGCAGTCGATGACGTGCCGCTTGTTCAGTAGACGCGCCAGTCCCTGGAAAGGCGGCCGATCAAGGCACGAGGTCTCTGAGTCTGCAGGCCGGTGATTTGCGATCAGCCTTGTCTGTGGCAGGCTGATCAGCGCGGCAGGCAATCGCTGTCCGGAGATGATCCGTTGACGTGGCTCGATTTTGCCTACAAAATACAACACGTTCCATGAGCATCCAGTACTGGGCTGCAAATCCAGTACTGGGCGGCCAGTACTGGGCGTGAGCATATCATGCTACAACCAACTAGCTAATAAGGGAGTAATCACTCATTGGCATCCACCCGATCGCAGCCATACGGCTACAAAGGAAAGCTATACAGCTTTCTCAGAAACTTCGTAGTTAAAGAAAAATTCGTCCTGGTCTGGGGTTCGAGCCCGGGACCACCACTTCACCGGAGCAGTCGCTCTACCAAATGAGCTAACCGGGAGCTAACACATATGAGCTAACAAATATGAGCTAACACATATGAGCTAACACATAGGCCTTCCCGCATGACAGCGGGAAGGCCTATGTGGGCCAAGCAGGGCGGTGCATCAATGAAAGGGCAGGTGAGCACGCCCGGTCAGTGAAAAACGTAAGTGGTGCACACCTTTCTCAGCACTGCGCTGAGTGTTATGAATGCCCTCGAGCGGCAGAACATTTGCCACAGGCTATATGCAAGTACTGCAAATAGTGTCAACCACGGTTTCACGAGATAAAGATTTTAGGTAAAAGCAAAGATTCAAGGGCAAGGTAACTATCGGAAGCATTTCATATAAAAAAGAGAGGTGTTTTTTGTGTTAGCGATACGTCGGTGAGCCTCTTCAAATCGGAAATGGCGTATCTTGAACGGTTATGTAGATAGTATGAAGGAGCTAAACACCGCAGCGGACACGGGACAGAGAAAGAAGACGACACAGGGCGGTCGTCGTCTTCTTTCTCTGTCCCGTGTCCGCTGCGGTGTTTAGCTCCTTCATGTTTCACCAACTGGCCTACACATCTACCCTCCTAAGTTATGTCGATAGGTTTGTGTGGGAACTGGTATCTGTCTGCACATGTCCTGGTTTTTCCTTATATTTGCTGCGCTGTTAGTGAATAAAGTTAGATGGAGTTTAGCGCTAGTCCTGTGTGGTCCTCTCTTGTGTACGTCTTGGTTGCGCTACAGTTCTTTTCTTACAGCTTTCCTTTGTAGCCATATGGATGCGCTCGAGTGGATGCCAATGAGTAATTACTCCCTTATTACAAATCTACTCCACCTTGGGGGATTACCCTAAAATATTTGATCAACACAGTTCCCACTTCGAGTTACTGATCAATTGAGCTACGGTTAGCTGAATTGGTAGAGCGACTGCTCCAGTGAAGCGGTGGTCCCGGGTTCGAACCCCGGACCAGGACGAATTTTTCTTTAACTACGAAGTTACTGAGAAAGCTGTATAGCTTTCCTTAGTAGCCGTATGGCTGCGTTCGGGTGGATGACAATGAGTCCTTATTACAATTACTCCCTTATTGCAAATCTACTCCACCTTGGGCGATTCCCCTAAAGCATTTGACCAACCAATTAACTCAAATCAAAGTATTGCTGGAAGCAGATCATGTTTGCATTTCAATATCTTTTGCGGCCAAAATTCCATTATTCCCAGTGTCATTGTGAAACATCCTGATGTGGATTTGTCGTGCAAGTAAAATGGTTTTGAGCACCGTTTGGTCGTTTAATTCGCAGAAAAGATACCCACTAATAATAATGGTTTATGTTTTATGGGTTTTATTGTCCCAAAGCGACTCAGGCTACCAGGGATGCCGTAATGAAAGCCTGCGGAAATTTCGGCCACGTGGGGTTCTTTAACTTGCACTGACATCGCACAGTAGACGCGCCTCTAGAATTCCGCCCCAACCGAAATGCTCACTAATGAGGAAATACAGGAACTTTTGCTTGGAGGCAAGTCCCACCTCGATGTAGATTCGTACGGAGGCAGCGAGGCGGAAAAATTCCAGTCAGAGTCTGTGCTACATAGCAAAGAAAGTAATGACAATTTTTCCATGAAGGTGAAAATGTGCTACATCTAGTGCTACAAATAAATCCCAGTGTCCAGTACACTGGAGATGGTTCTTACTTGAAAACCATTGTACTTTATTTATTTATTTATTTTTATTTATTTATTTATTTATTTATTTATTTATTTATTTATTTATTTATTTATTTATTTATTTATTTATTTATTTATTTATTTATTTATTTATTTATTTATTTATTTATTTATTTATTTATTTATTTATTTATTTATTTATTGAAAGTACCTACAGCGCCCATGAGGCATTATTGTAGGGGGGATTACTATATACAATAACACATGCAAAGAAGATATTGGGAAACATGTCAGCAAGGATAACACAACATATTAAAAGAAAACTAAATGAGTTTACAAGTAGTATGAGTGATGGCACAGCGCTGGTAAACGCACGAGACCTGGAAGAAATACATTTATTGAATCGCTATCTCCTACCGATTGGTCAGTTGTTTACAACCTTCGGGGCCCTGTGCTGGCACTTGAGTACTTTTGCACGTCTTTCCTTCAGGCCGTTTCCTCTAGCACTTCTACTGTCAAATGTAAAAAGAAATATAAATTCGCATTTAACCCTTGGATGACTAGTGCACTTCTGGAAAGCATTCGCAAAAAAGATAATCTGCATAAAAAAACTAATAAACAGCCTTTTAACCTTGCGCTTGCAGCCCGCTATAGAAAATACCGCAACATTTTGAACTCTCTATTAAGCATTGCAAGAAAACGTTATTATGAGCGAGCGTTCAACTTACACAAAAATGATTCCAACAAACAGTGGCAACTATTCAACGAATTTTTAAACAGGCGTTCTCGAATGCCCCTATATCTAAAATTACTTTCAATGGCATATCATACAACCAACTTAAATATATTGCTAATGCTTTCTGCAATCACTTTTTATCATCCTACAATCAGCCGCACCCTACTTCAGAGATAAGCATGCCCCGTACACCACATTCATTCTATCTCTTTCCAGTTACCCCTGAAGAAGTACACCGCACTATTTCTGAACTTAAAAACACGAGCCCTGGGGCGCGATTACGAGTTTTTGTCTCAATTTTGAGACTCTGACGTCAAAATGACGACACCGCGAGATGCGAACGCGAAGACAACCAATCAGCGGTGGCCAGTGAAGTCCCTAGCTAGGGGCTTTAGCGGCTAGTAGCAGGGCTCCACCCAGGGAGCATTTAGTTGCGCAATAGGGGACCGTATGCAAACGTTTTGTTGTAAACAAGCTGTTAATAAAATGAACAATGTTTTATTTTCCCAGCAAATTATATTTCAAACCTAACAACATTAAGCAAAACAAGAAGCGTTCTCAGTTCTGCAATTAAGTTTGCTCTTCAGTCACTTTTGCTGCCGCGAGAGCGCACTGACGCTGGAAAAGCGTCGGCTAGGTGGCGTGAGCTGCCGCCTGATTCAAAGGATTCAGCTACATTCAGCCTTATCCCTCCACCCACATATTCACCCATCGTAAACATGGCAGCCAGAAAAAAATTAGCTGATTCGACGGCTGTCCTCTTTTTTTACACATTACGTAGAATCAAAGTACTGCGCAGACGTCTTAAGTGCGCGGAAAAATCTGTTTAAAGGCAGTGATTGCTACTAGTCTGCCGAGATCAATTTGGAAGGAGCGCTTGGCTCGAAAACCGGCGAAAGCAGCTTCAAGGCAAGTTCACACTGGCGAGTTGCAAACGTCGCGCTAGTATTCTAGGCGACCGGGGAGGGAGCGTAATAAATCGATTTAAGCCTGTCGCGCGACCTCCGCGACTCGCCAGTGTGAACTCACCTAGCCTGCTATCGACGGCAAATGTGCTCAAAGGGCGATGCGTGGTTCTATTTATTTTTGTTCAGAAAATACCAGGCGACCATGAATAATCACACTGCAGCAACTGCCGACACACGGGAGCAGACAGGTGCAGCTGCTGGGAGCTTGCAAATCCTGTGCATGTACGGAATTACCGCTGTTTTCCTATATTTCTCAGGCAGAGTATGACATTTCGATTTATTCTTACGAATCATCCCCTCAGCCACTGACACCAAAATGGCGTTAAGATACCCAGCCTCTTGTAACCGTTTTACCTGTTCCTGAAAACTACTGTTCACCTGGTGCCCACACGACTTCTCCAGAGCCTTTTTGAAGCACGTGTTGACAATGCCTCTTTTTATCAACTTAGAGTGCGCCGAATTGTAATCAAGCAAGGATTTGTTGGCGCGAGGGGCATAGCTCCAGCACGTGTGTTCTTGACCACATACGAGTTTGATATCAAGGAAGCGAATTTCTTTGTTTTCAGGATATTCACAGGTCAGCTGAAGTGGGTCGAGGCATTCATTAAAAACTTCTGTTACATCAGATGATACTTTGTTTAGATCATCAGATCTACTGTCGATGAGGATGAGAAAATCGTCCACATATCTGAAAACTCTGGTCACTTTGGAACCAATTAGGCAATCATTGATGATTCTGTCAACACTTGCTAGGTACGAGTTGCTCAAAACCGGTGCTAGGCACGAGCCAATACAAACCCCCTGTTTTTGCAGGTAGGGTTTGCCCTGCCAGCTGATAAAGGTGGACTGGAGATAAAAAGCTAAAAGACCTAAAAACTTCTGTACAGACACTCCTGTAGCGTTCTGGAAAACTATTACTCCTAAATCGTCTATGCTATCTTCGACGCACTTAAGCAAGCCTGCGTGGGGTAGTGAATAGTAAAGATCTTTAATATCGATTGAGAAGGCTTGAAAGCCCTTGTCAGGTTGTGTGTTAAGGAAGCCTATTACTTCTACCGAATTCTTTATAAGGTACGGATCCTTGATTGTTAACAGGTTTAGTTTCTCTTGTAAAAATAAGGCGATTGACTTGTGCCAAGTGTCATTTTCTGAAATGATTACCCTTAGAGGGACGTCCGGTTTGTGCGTTTTTGCACTGAAAAAGACCTCGAGGTGATTTCGCTTGCTGCTTTCTATCGCTTTCACTACCCCATCAAGACTTAGCTTCTTACACAACTTTTTGCTTGAGTTTTGAGCCTAGACAGTGACTGGTTTGCCTGACAGTTGAAGAGCTTAGAAATGGCCTCGTTAGCTTTGTCACACACGTGCCAACAAATCCTTGCTTGATTACAATTCGGCGCACTCTAAGTTGATAAAAAGAGGCATTGACAACACGTGCTTCAAAAAGGCTCTGCAGAAGTCGTGTGGGCACCAGGTGAACAGTAGTTTTCAGGAACAGGTAAAACGGTTACAAGAGGCTGGGTATCCTAAAGCCATTTTGGTGTCAGTGGCTGAGGGGATGATTCGTAAGAATAAATCCAAATGTCAAACTCTGCCTGAGAAATATAGGAAAACAGCGGTAATTCCGTACATGCACAGGATTTCCCATAATCTAAAAAAGATAGGTCAACGAGTAGGCGTTCAGGTAGTGTTTTCGGCCCCAGATAAACTGGCAAAACTATGTAAGATGACAAATCCGTACTCTGTGAAACATAAAGGTTGTACAAAGAACCACACCAAGAAATTTGTTGACTGCGCAGAAGGTGTTGTGTATTCCTTGCCACTGTCATGTGGTAAGGTGTACGTAGGCCAAACCGGGAGGTGCTTAAACGAGAGGCTACGGGAGCACAATAGGAATATAGAAAATAAAAAAGGTAATCTTTCAGAACACTGTGAGGAATGCAACCCAGATGCATGCATGCCGAAGTTCGATGAATGCCAGGTTATTAACAGAAGCAGGAAACAGCTAACACGGGAGATTGTTGAAGCAAAACGAATAAAAAACTTACAAGATAAGTGTGTAAGCATCCCATCTGTATATTTATCAAAGGAAGAGATGATTTTTTTTGTTGGCTTGTACAAAATGTGAAAAGTGACTTGCGGTGTGATAGGCTAGTGGGAAGATATTTTGATGCTTGCGCAGTATTCAAAAACTGTTTGTGCATTAAATAAAGATTCAGTTAAAAGTTAGCGCATGTGTTGTCGTCTTCGTGTGTCCTCGTCTCGAGCGCTACAGTTTTTCATCTTGAAACCCACCGGCGGCGAAGGCGCGCACAGCACTTGCCGCTCCACTGACCGCGCACTCACCCACACACCTCCAAGTTCAACGGCGAGTTCGTCGCACAGCCACTGTGCTCCTTCCTATGTCAAAACGTCGAAACAACTCGTCCGGCACGTCAAAACCGTCTTCATGCACCCTCTTACACCGTTGCTCGCGCGGCCACCGGCCATGCAAACAACCGCCATTTTCTGTCTCAAGCGGTTTGAGACCACTCGTTCCAATCTCGAAAAAAAGTCTCAATCGGCTCGCATAATTAGGTAAGCAACGTCAACACTTCTGCCCGTTTTATGACGTCGGCCGGTGACGCAAAAAAAACAATATGGCCGCTGGTCACGACCGACCAATAGGAACGGGGGAAATGAGACACTTTTTGAGACACTTTCCGATTGAGACGATTTCGAGCGACTCGTAATCGCGCCCCTGGCTTGGCCTGGCTTGGACGGCATTTGTGTGCGTCATTTGAAATTAGCAGCTCCTCTTCTATCTAATGTAATCAGCTATATAATCAACCTGGTCTTCAAGACTGGAATTTTTCCTGATATTCTTAAAAAAGCTAAAATCATTCCAGTGTTTAAGAAAGGTGACAAAGAGCTTGTAAATAATTATCGACTCATCTCTATACTCTCATCGCTTAGTAAAGTTATTGAAAAGTTGTTTACCCTAAGAATAAATAATTACTTAAGTAAGTTTCACTTACTAAAAAATTGTCAATTCGGTTTTCGATCGGGAAGTTCTACCAATCTTGCGTTGCTTTGCCTAACTGACTATATTAAACAATCACTGGACAGTGGTAAATTTGTTGGCTCAGTATTTTTAGACTTCACTAAAGCTTTCGATACGATTAATCACAGTATTTTATTTACCAAACTTGAAGCTTATGGCATAACTCGTCCCGCCCTAGCCTTTTTCAAAACTTATTGATTAGATAGACATAACGGGGTGTTCGTGGCTAATTCATTTTCTTATTTTAAGGTTACTAACATAGGTGTCCCTCAGGGATAGATTCTTGGCCCTTTGCTCTTTTTAATCTACATTAATGATCTGCCTGACGCTCTTACTAACACTCATTGTGTATTATACGCGGATGACACTACAATTTCTTCTTGTGATAAATGTATAATCCCGCTATCTGCCAAATTAAATGCCTCTTTGGTTAGCATTATGTCCTGGTGCCATGATAATCACATAATTATAAACCCTGTTAAAACTAAGTTTATGCTTTTTCGAACAAAAGAAAAAATCAAGCACACTTGCCTTCATTATCGCTTGGTCATATTTCTATTTCCCCTTGCGACAACGTGACTTTCCTGGGTATTCAACTCGATTCTCAACTGAAATTTCATCATCATTTGGACCATGTGAAGAAAAAAACTGCATTTGGAATTCGTGCATTAATAAAGGCTCGTCATTTTTTTCCATCATCAGCACCCTTATCACTTTACTTTGCTTTTATTCACGCTCACATTAATTACGGCATTGTAGTATGGGGGAACACATACAACTGTCATTTGCACTCTATCCAGCACATTCAAAATCAGGCTATTGGTATCATTACCCGCAGTTCATACCTTGTTACTGCTATCCCTTTGCTTCGTCAATATAATATCTTATCCGTTAGAAATTTATTTGATTACAACCTAGCCATCATGTTTTTTGGATTAATGAACAATGCACATTTTTTTTAATTTATCGACAAATGTTTTTTTGAAAAATTGTAACCCTACGAGATTTGCGGCTCAAAAAAATTTTTTGCTTCCCCAAGTTTTTACTAATTATGGAAAACGTCATTCTCATTTTGCATGAATTTCCCTGTGGAATAATTTACCCCTGAGTTTAAAATCGCCTATGTCTTTGTCTATGTTTATATCGAATTTAAAAAGTTTGCTTTTGCAGCAAAATGTGGAGTGAACTGCTTCTATTCCCTTTAGAAAATTCTTGTCCTTAATTATTTGCTAGAAATTTCTACTTTGTTTTTTGTTTCTTCACAACTGTATCCTTGTATTCTCAATTGTTTCTTTGTCTTTTCACAACGCTGTATTTTGTACAATATTATTTATAGTGGGTTGTTATTCTTGTTTTGCTTGTCTGTTTGTTTTTTCCCTGCTAATTTATTTCATTCTCATTATATAAATGTTACTTATTTAAAATATCATTGTTATTACTGCTAATTGCGCCTGCCTGTGATGCTGCTTGTTTTTTAATCAAGTTAGTATTAATCTACCGGGGGTCCCGTGACAGTCGCTTGACTTTGGGACCCTCGCCTGTATACTGAATTTATGTAACCGATTTGTACACAATAAAATCTTATCTTATATTTAAAAAAAAGATTATCGCAGTAAAGTTGTGCCGGTGGTGTTGGTCCGGTGGTTTCCAGCAATTAGATGCACCGCTTGAAGGGCTTCTCGATGAAGTGACTTCCAGGCGAAGCGACCCAGGGATAAACGAAGAACTTTTATACAGGCTGTTTACAGATGGGTGCAAGATTCAGTACGGCCAAACTATCCGCGGCCGGCCTAGCCGACCGCCTGCACAGAGGCGAGGGACACCACATCCCAACAGTCGAACTGGCGCGCCTTGCACCAGCTCTCAACGGCCGCTACCTCCGCGCTCGGCCCGACCGAGCGCCTGCCAGCTAGGAGTAGCTAGAGACAAAAGCCCTCGGGCGCGGGTCTCTTCACGAGTTCACCCCGATCCCGCGCCCCTTTCCACACGCAAAATTGAACTGGGTTACAGCTTCCCGCCTGACATCAGTTTTAACGAATAGGAAAGCTCAGAACTGATGTCAGGGTTTTTCCCTCACCCCGAAATTCCTCCCTACGTGGTTGCGCAATCCTCCGCCAAGCGGACCGGATGCGCGCTAGACGTCTGGGGCCAACGGACACTTTCGGTTCCTAACCGTGCTGGCCTAGTACACAGCACGTCGCGTAACGCGACGAAACCGAGACCGTTCTCTCCTGTTTATGGCCGGCGGCTTCTCCCCCCCGGGAGGCAGTATTCCGGGAAGACGGGGGACAGGAGCCCAAGGTCGATGTCGGCAGAGAGCCCCGCCGTCTGCAGTGGCAAGGGAAAACGCAAGAACGAACGGGGAGACCAACCGAAGAGCATGGGCGTTCGAGCCTCTCCTCCCCTTCTAACGGCACGCACTAAAACAAAACAAAACAAAACGAAACAAAACGGGACGCGCAGCCTAGGCCACTGCCATCTTGCGGAATGTTCGCAACACATGTGCACAAAGAGGCGGCAGCGTGCCGAACCCTACAATCGCTTCAACAGCACTTTCGAAATCAGGGGCACAAACCACATCATTCGGAAGCTTATTCCAGTCTAGGATTGTGTTAGGGAAGAACGAATACTTAAATACATTAATGCGTCATTGATAACTATTAATCTTTTTCATGTTATCTAGTCTCTCCGAAATGTAATATGGCTGCTTTAGATAAGTGTTTTTATTAATACCGGTACAATCATTGTATCATTGTAAATGGTTTGGTTTGGTTTGGTTTATGGGGTTTAACGTCCCAAAGCGACCAAGGCTATGAGAGACGCCGTAGTGAAAGGCTCTGGAAATTTCGACCACCTGGGGTTCTTTAACGTGCACTGACATCGCACAGTACACGGGCCTCTAGAATTTCTCCTCCAAAGAAATTCTAGCCGCCGCGGCCGGGATGTATCATTGTAAATGCTGTGAAAAAGAACTTCAGCCTGCAGATTTTTCTTCGGGTTGCTAAAGTCTTCCAACCAATACGGCCGCGAAGTGCTGAGCTCTAAGATTTCCAGTCACAAACCTTGCAGCGCGTTTCTGTACCCTTTCTAACCTGTCAATGAGTGTACCCGTAAAAGGGTCCCTTGCTACACATGCATATTCTAATACTGGCTTGACATTTGTTAAATATGTTTCTTTTAGTAACTGGGGAGAGCTTTTGAAATTCCGTTTGAAAAAACTACAAAAGACGAGAAGCTTTGGCAGTTATCATGTCAACGTGGGCTATCCAGTCGAAGGATGCTGTGAGTATACCACCAAGATATTTAACCTTATCTGTAGTTTGGATAGTGTCATGGTTTAAATGGTACGATCCAAGAATTTTCTTTTTTTTTGTTTGTAAATTGCACATGGGCACACTTAGATACATTCAATGCTATGCCCCACTTCAAGCACCACTCGCAAACTGTCAAGGTCAGCCTGTAATACGCAAAGATAATCAAGGCACGTGACAGGGGAATAAAAAACGCAGTCGTCAGCATACAGTCTGACAGTGGATCTGAGGCCGACAGGTATATCATTGATGAATATGAGGAACAGTAATGGTCCGAGAACCGAACCCTGTGGCACTCCAGATAAAACATCCATAGGCGAGGATGATGCATCATTATTTACCACCTGCTGCTGGCGTGCGCTTAAATAATCTTTTAGCCAACCGAACGGATAGTCAGGAAGACCAAGACATGACAATTTTTTTAGAAGAAGGTGGTGCGGCACAACGTCAAAAGCCTTCATAAAATCTAGCAAAATAGCGTCTATCTGAAAACAGTCGTTTATCCCGGATGTAATGTCATGAATGAACTCAGTTAGCTGCGTTGCACATGTCAGCCCTGATCGAAAGCCATGCTGCGCTGATGTGAAATAACTGTTGTCTTCAAGGTGTTTTACAAGTCCAGAATAGATTATGCGCTCCAGGGTTTTGCAACAAGCCGATGTCAAAGATATGGGGCGGTAGTTGGAAACCTGGCTACGATCACCTTTTTTGTGAACTGGTGTAACATTGGCTATTTTCCAGTCTATAGGTAGTTTCGCGGTCTGTAGTGACTTGTTGAATAAAGTAACCAAAAAGGGACTGATATGTTCTGCGCAGTGCTTTAGAATATAGTTAGGAATGCCGTCAGGACCTGGTGAGGAATGCGCATTTAGGTTTTGTAGCAATGATTTGACACCTTGATCGGTTATAACCATATCTGGCATTGCATTAAGCTGTTCCTGCTGTTCCGTAATTGCGTCTGAGCACCAAGCTGAGAAGACGGAGTGAAATTATGCATTGAAACACTCTGCTCCTGCTCTGCCGTCTTTCAACAGATTGTCGCCATTCCTGATGACCGGAATACCAAAACCATCCTTTTTGTTGCATTTGATAAAGCGCCACACTTCTTTTGGGTTCGTTTTTAGTTTGTCTGCCAATGAGGATAGGTACAAGCTCTTTGCAGCCTTTAATTCGCTCTTCAGGTTTGCAGTCAGGATTCTGAGTCGCGCGTACACAGATGGGGTTTTTGTTTTACAATACCTTTTTAAACCTGAGCTTTCTTTCTAATTGATGCACGCATTCTTTTAATGATCCATGGTTTATCCGCTCATTTATTATGAGTATGAGTTTATTTCAAACAAGCATGTTTACATACATGTTTGAGGTGTATGGTTGGTTGGTTGGTTTATGGGGTTTAACGTCCCAAAGCTACTAAGGCTATGAGGGACGCCGTAGTGGAGGGCTTCGGAAATTTCGACCACCTGGGGTTCTTTAACGTGCACTGACATGAGGTGTATGGGAGTAAAAGCCGCTCAAGAGCAGCTTGACAAAGCTCCCTTTACCCTTCTATACTCGGCAGTGCAGGACAGAAAACACAGATTACACTAAAAAGATAACAGATAACAAAAATCAGCCAGAAGCAGTGCAGTGCAACCAAAACTGTGCAAATACAACAATACAAGACATTATTATATTGTGACGCCCATGACAAGGCCTATTCTACCTATTCCTATTCTACATGGTCGGCGTTGCTGACTAAGCCGAAGATGAGGAGAACGAGGTTGGTGGTGTCTCGTGCTCGGCAAGCGGACCCAGCTGCTTTCAGTCCTCCGTCCCGGTCTCAATAAACCCTGGGCGTAACATCTTGGTGGAGGTGCGGGGTATACTGGTTCCCCGAAGACGGATCCTCTGCTGCAACCTCGCCGGAGTCGTCGCATTGTTGGTCTGCCGCCTTCTGTGCTCATGATGTCCCTGGACGGCGACGCTCCGAGGTCTGTGCCCAGCAGTTCATGGCAGCATTTCCGAGAGCCACGGCCGTTCGCAGGCTCAACCAGCGAGGACGTGGATGAATGGCTTACCCACTACCAACGGGTGAGCCGCTACAATAAGTGGAACTCTTCTGCCCGACTTGCCAACGTCGTCTTTTCCCTGACCGACATGGCCCTAACGTGGTACGACAACCACGAGGATTCATTTACGACATGGGACCGCTTTGTAGAGGAGCTAAAGAAGTGTTTTGGCGACTCTGTCACGAAGAAGAAGCGGGCTGAACAAGCGCTTGCGCAACGGGCTCAGCTTCCCGGAGAGACCTGTACAAAGTACATTGAAGAAATCAAAGTTATGCAAGGTCGTCTCTCCTGGCATGACAGAAGAAGATAAAGTTGGCCACCTACTTAAAGGGTTTGCAGAAGACATTTACAATTTTCTTATCGGCAAAGCAAGTCTAGATTCTGTGGCTGACGTCATCCAGCACTGCCGCACATTTGAGACATTGAAGATGCGTCGCATCATACCGAAATTCGGACGCTTGGCCGGAGTGACAACGGTGGCAGCCGTAGACTCAACATCATCGTGTGATCTGGCTTCCACGATCCGCCAGATCGTGCGCGAAGAGTTGGCCAGGTCGCTGGAACTCACTCGGAATTCTTCAGTGCTTCCTCCTGAGTATCCCACGCGCCCTCCTCCGCCAGCCGCAGTTAACGCAGCGGAATTTGAGGACCACCGGGTGCCCCAACGGCTGCGGCCGAGCAACGTACCGCAATCGCCTCCAGAGCACCGGCCCCGCTTTTACCAACATCCGCCGGCCACATACGACGAGAACATTTGGCCCAATACTAGGCACGAAGACTACTTGCCGGCTCAACGTGCTCCTGGTCCCTCTCTTGTGTGTTACCGCTGCGGTCAGCCCGGTCACATCTCACGATTTTGTCCCCGCCGCCAACCATCGCGTTACGGCTCCTCAGGCTATCCTCCGCGGCAAGATTACCAACCTGTACCTTCTCGGCGCCCGTCCTATCCGCCTGATGTCGACAACCGATGGCCTGCACAAATGCGGAATAGTTCACCGGCATCGGAAAGAAGCGTGACTCCACCTCCAGCTTCCCGCCCTCGTCGATCTCCATCACCCCGACGCCGCTCCTCTTCGCCTCCGCCGGAAAACTAGTCGGCGCGACCGATGGGGGTGAGGTCGCTGGAAGTCTGCCGCTGGAACTGATACCCCTGCCTGTAGTTATGTTGCGGAACAAAGTGAATGTGCTAGTGGATGGTGTACCTGTAATGGCTTTAGTTGATACCGGTGCTACTGTTTCCGTTATGAGCGCTGCATTTAAATCTCTCCTTGGACGCAAAGTTTTGTTTCGGTGGGACAAAAATGTCCAGTTTTGTGGGGTGAGTGGTGAACCGTTGCCTGCAATCGGAGTGTGTACTGTTAAGGTTTCTTTGAGTGGCGAAGTGTTCAGCACGAAGATGGCGGTGCTCGCCCGATCGACGCACGACGTCATTCTTGGGCTCGACTTTTTGCAGATGTGTGGCGCCAACGTTGATTGTCGCACCGGTGAGCTCAGTGTCGGCAAATGTTTTACCACTGGCCTTTTGGAAGGCTCTTGCAGTGGAGAGAGTGTGCTCGTTGTTACCCGAGATACTGTCGTGCCTCCTTCTTCGGCCGTATGCGTACCGGTTTCCTGTCCCGATACCACTGTCGACGTGTTTGATGCGACTGTGGAACCGAACCATCTTACCTGCATGAAGAAGAATATTTTGGTTCCTCATGCCATGGTTTCCGTCACCAACGGTCGCACTGAATTATGGGCAGTGAATTGTTCTACAGAAGCGGTAGTTCTGCCTGAAGGCCAGAAGCTTGCGTCGTGCAGCCACGCCTCACAAGTGTCCGTTGCCCTGGTTACCGACGCCATGCACGCGGAAGCGCCAGAGTTTTGTGACGAACCCAAGCTACTTAGCATGATTGACAACTCGCTCTCGACGCATGAGCGCCGTGCTCTCTTGGCCATTCTTCTGCGACACTCCACCATGTTTGACTTTTCACAGCCCGGTGGCCCACCTTCCATCCGCTCGTCTCGGACCCTTCACAGGATTGACACTGGCGCCTCACATCCGATCCGGCAAAAGCCCTACCGAGTGGCCCCGTCTGAACGTAAGCTGATCAATGAGCAAGTGAAGGAGATGTTAACTAAAGGTGTTATACAAGAGTCGTCGAGTCCCTGGGCTGCTCCAGTAATTCTTGTTCGGAAGAAGGATGGGTCGTGGCGTTTTTGCGTGGATTACCGTCGTCTGAATGCCGTCACGAGAAAAGACGTATACCCCCTACCTCGAATCGACGATGCCATCGACTGCCTTTTTTCAGCCTCCTACTTCTCTTCTATTGATCTTCGGTCGGGGTATTGGCAAATCCCTATGCATCCCGCGGACAAAGAAAAAACAGCGTTTATCACGCCTGATGGCCTGTATGAATTTAATGTGATGCCATTTGGCCTTTGCAATGCGCCCGCCACCTTCGAGAGATTTATGGACACTATACTCCGCGGATTGAAATGGGAAATATGCATGTGCTACCTCGACGACGTTGTAATTTTCGGAAAGACGTTCAGTGAGCACAACGACCGTTTAGCTCTCGTCCTGGACTGTTTGCGCCAAGCTGGACTTGTGCTTAACTCTAAAAAGTGCCACTTTGGTGCGCGTCAAGCGTTAGTGCTTGGACACCTCGTTGATAAAGACGGCGTCAGACCTGATCCAGCCAAGACTGCAGCTGTCGAGTCGTTCAAGCCACCACAGTCTGTCAAAGAGCTGCGGAGCTTCTTGGGCCTATGCTCTTACTTCCGCCGCTTTATTCATCGCTTTGCGGACGTAGCTTACCCCCTGACTGGTCTACTTCATAAAGATGTGGCTTTCGAGTGGACACCTCAGTGCGACTCCGCCTTTCGCCAACTGAAATTCCTTCTGACATCCCACCCTGTACTTCGCCACTTCGATCCCTCCGCTCCCACAGAGATTCATACTGACGCCAGCGGTGTTGGCCTCGGCGCTGTTCTCGTCCAGCGATGCGACAACAAAGAGCACGTTGTTGCGTATGCGAGTCGCTCGCTCAGCAAGCCGGAGCGCAATTATACAGTCACCGAGCAAGAATGCTTGGCTGTCGTCTTCGCCACGCAGCGTTTCCGTTCCTATCTGTACGGACGACCGTTCACCGTCGTCCCCGACCATCATGCCCTCTGCTGGCTCGTTAACCTTCGTGACCCGTGCGGGCGCCTTGCACGGTGGGCTCTTCGGCTACAAGAGTTCGATTACACAGTCGTCTACAAGAGTGGTCGCCGTCACGCTGACGCGGACTGTCTTTCGAGGCTGCCCCTTCCTGAGTCTGAGCCTACCATCGCTACTTTGGACCACTGCGTCGCGTCAGTGTCACCTGCTTTTCCTGATGTCGCAACGTTCAAAGCGGAACAGCAGAAAGATTTAACCCTACGGTCTCTCCTTGCGGCGGCTGAAGATCCTTCCAATGTCAGCCAATTTTGTGTGCGGGATGGTCTTCTGTGGAAGAAAAACTATTCTTCTACGGGCCACCGCTTCCTGCTGGTAGTCCCGAAGAGCCTGTACAACTCTGTTTTGCAAGCCATGCACGATGACCCTACATCTGGACATCTTGGTTCAGCACGGACGCTGCACCGTACTCAGGCACGCTTCTATTGGCCGAAAATGCGGGCCACGACTGAGCGGTACGTCGCCAGCTGCACTCAGTGTCAACGATACAAGCGACCTACTAGCCTTGCATCTGGTCAGCTTCACCCTGTGACACCGTCTGCAGCACCGTTTGAGCAAGTGGGCATAGATCTTCTTGGCCCGTTTCCGAAATCCTATCATGGGAACCGCTGGATAGTGGTTTGTGTCGATTACCTTACTCGTTATTGTGAAACGGCAGCCCTACCCGCAGCTACAGCGCATCATGTGTCGTCTTTTCTGCTACGATTCATAGTTCTACGTCATGGACCTCCAAAGGTTATCATCAGTGACCGTGGTCGGCAGTTCACCGCTGACGTCGTGGAGCAACTTCTCCGTTCCTGTGCATCGCATTTTCGCCATTCCTCGCCTTACCATCCCCAGACAAATGGACTCACTGAGCGCACGAACCGCACGATCACCAACATGCTGTCAATGTATGTTGATTCAAGGCACAAGAATTGGGACAGCGTCCTACCGTTCATAACGTACGCGTTCAATACCGCGCGCCATGAGACTACTGGCTACAGCCCCTTCTTTTTACTCTATGCTCGGCCCCCACGCTACACCCTGGACACCATACTGCCATTTTCTGACGAGCTTCCTGAAGATCCCTGCATCGCTGAGACACTCTGTCTCGCCGAAGAAGCCCGACGCCTTGCTCGTCTTCGTGTTCTCGCCTCCCAAGATCGGTCCAAAGCGCGCTACGATGCCCGCCGCCGTCACGTCACTTACAGGCCTGGTGATTTGGTCTTGTTGTGGCGGCCTATCAGAAAGCGAGGATTGTCTCAGAAGCTGCTGTGCCACTACGATGGACCTTATGTCATTATTCAGCAATTTGGCGAGCTCAATTACCGCGTAGCTCGTCTCACGGCAAGCGGACGTCGTTCAGCGCGAACTGAAGTAACTCACGTTGCCCGGCTGAAGCCCTATCATTCGCGCGGCGATTCTTAACTCGCCCAGCGGGCTTTGGCTGCGTAGGGGGAAGTGTGACGCCCATGACAAGGCCTATTCTACCTATTCCTATTCTACATGGTCGGCGTTGCTGACTAAGCCGAAGATGAGGAGAACGAGGTTGGTGGTGTCTCGTGCTCGGCAAGCGGACCCAGCTGCTTTCAGTCCTCCGTCCCGGTCTCAATAAACCCTGGGCGTAACAATATGTTCACTTTAAAATGGTATTCATGCAATAGATCTACAGGTGCATTAGAAAAAAAGTTCTTTTAACCTTTTAAAAGAAAAAGAATAGGTGGTAATATTTTGTTGCGTAACTTTAAATTTATTTAATGTGTATGGCAAAGCATAGTAAAGTTTTTCAAAGCCATAGTTTGTGCGCGGATGCGGAACGTGCCAGTGTTCGCGGCATCGTGTTGTGTAATTTGAGGGATTTTCAATTAAGTTAGCGATGTCTCTAAATAACATATTATTTTGTTTAACCTGAACTTTATAGGACCTAAGAATGCGAAATTCGTACATTTTGCCGATCTCCATGATGTGGTATGTTGAGAAATAGGAGCTAACGTGTGACATAAAAGATACATTCACTATTGCTCTCATCGCAGCCTTCTGCAATTTCAGAAGTTTATTTTTACATGTAGACTTTGTGGTTCCCCACACCAAATTACAGTAGTTAATTTGAGACCCGAATAAAGCATGATATATTGCGATCTTTGTTTTACTTGGTAATGTGCGCTGAAATTTTCTTAATACTCCTACAACACGAGCTAGCTTAGTGGTTACCAGGTCCACGTGATTTTTCCATAGCATGAATTCGTTGAAATAAACGCCGAGTGTTTTTACAGCACTCACTATTGCTATTGTGTTATTACCAAGTGTTAAGGTGAGGTCAGTCGCAAGATACACATTGTTAGCTCTGAATATGATGGCTTTAGATTTTTCTGTGTTGATGAGCAAAGCATTTCTTCCGCACCATGCATGCAGTTTCGCCAGTACATAGTTTCCTCTACGTATTAAATATTCTGCATTCGTTCCTGAAATAAATATGCTTGTGTCATCGGCAAAAATGATGTAATCGACTTCATTGTATATTTGTACCAAGTCATTTATGTAGATGTTGAACAGCAGGGGCCCCAGTATGCTTCCCTGAGGGACACCATGACTAACTGATTTATATTGAGAGCGATAGTTACCCAAGTGAACAGATTGAGTGCGGTCAGTCAAGTACCTGGAAAATAGATTAAGCGGCACGCCACGAACGCCATATATAGAGAGTTTCTGTATTAGAGTTAAGTGCTGTATCCTATCGAAGGCTTTTGAATAGCCTACGAATACACCGAGGGTCAGTAGTTTGGGCTCTATGTTATTTAAAATTAATTCTTTTTGTTTAAGTAGCGCTATTTCAGTGAATAAATTCTCTCTAAAGCCGAACTTCTTAGTTGATAGAATATTATGTTTCTGAAAAAAAACTGTTGAGGCGGATGAAAAGTATCTTCTCTAGCCCTTTGAAGAAGGCCGGAAGTATTGACACTGGTCTGTAACTACTGAGCACATTTTTAGGACCACTTTTATGTACAATTACTTTGGCTTTTTCCATCGCTGACGGAAAGACTCCCGAGTTTAGTGGTAAGTTAAACATATAAGTTAGGATCGGGGATATGGCATCAACTACATGCAAAACTGGTTGTAGTTTTAAGCCATATATGTCTTCACTTTTGCTCTTTTTGATGTTGTTAAATACTGATTGCTTGTAGCCAATAGGGCAATAGAGTCGCGTACATAATTATTGATGTACTGAAGCGCACTAGGGTCATATTCACTATCAACTACTGTAGTAAAATACTTTTTGAATTTGTTTGCTAACTCAGCGCCACTATACTGAATTCTATCAATTTCAAGAGTTTCGAGTGTTTTATTCGGAGTTCTGTTAAGTAGGCGATTAAGCTTTGTCCACACTTGACTTTGATCAGTTGTAGCATTGAACATGAGGATGTGGTAACTATCCTTTGCCTTCCTCAAAGCCGCAGTCACTTTGTTGCGCTGCGCTTTGAAAACTGGAAAATCGCCAGGATCCCGACTTTATAAAAACCGTTGAAATAATTTATTTTTTTTTGGAGATCACATGAAGGATGGTCGACGTTATCCAGGGCTTACGAGCTTTTTTTTTTTTGGGGGGGGGGGGAGGGTTGGCTGAATTATAGGGAATCTTATTATGATATATGGAAATGAATATCTCCAAAAAGGAGTCAAACGCCTCCTCTAGGTCTGTTTGTTGGAATACTCGATTCCGGTTTGTATTCATGATGGCAGTCCTAAACGAGTCAAGTGTTTCGGCGGTGATCAGTTGAGTCATCATTAAGGCAGTTTATTGCGATATGTACTTAGCCCAGAGGTTTTATACATTATGTGACATCAGCCTTCCGGGAATAAACAGAAACTGATCAATGAGAGACGACAGCTTGTTCTTGAATGTTGTCCACAGTTCGTCTACATCACAGGAAATGGAACTATGAAAACCATAAAAAATGAATCAAGTTCTCTAATCATGGCGTCATAGTTACCTTTTTCATGCATATAAACTTTTCTGTGACATTGCTTCAGCACTTCTGCTCGTTTGCATACGACTGTTGCCGTTACCATTTCATGATCGCTAATTCCAGGTGTGGCTACTACGTTTTCTACTAGGTCACTTCGATTAGAAAACAGCAAATCTAAGGTATTGCCACCATTCGATCCAACACGCGTAGGAAAGTCCACAAATTGACGTAGCCCGTAAACACTTACAATTTCATACAGTACTTACTGTCTTTGTAATGTTTTGCACGCTTTTTCAATAGTGTCTAAACTGCAAAAAATACGAAAAATCTTGTGCTCCCCACAAAAAATTCAGGTTGCAAAGGGAAGGGAGAAAGATTTTCACATGCAAATACACACACACACGCACACATACATATGTGTGTGTGCGCGCGTGTGCGTGCATGCGCGTCTTTCTTCGTAAGGTTTTCGCTGTGAATCGCTGGCCTTTGCGACCGAATAGCTGACGGGGGCTTCAAATGGTCGCGCTAATTCGCCTTTTCCCGCAGTTTGAGCGACTCAAGCCTCTGAGGAAGGAATAAAAAGCCGCGGCTTTGGATCCCGGGAATGAGGCGAGAGACTTAGGTTCCCCACGTGGTGCGCATAATGAGGATGTTTGCCGCATTAGCCCGTCAACTCGGTTTGGTGCGTGGCTCCAACCAGCATCGGTAACAGTATCGCAGAGACACATGGAGGTCCCCTCCATTTCCAAGCACACGGATGCGAAATCCGTCCACGAAGTTTTGCAACAATTCGAGGACTGCCAGATGGCTCTGGCCACTCAACCAGGGCCGGATTAAGAAAAATGGGGGCCTAAGGCGCATGTAGGCCCCGTCTCCCTCTACTTACCCTCCTGCTACACTAATGGAATATATGCACTGTTTCATTGTAATTCCACCTAATTAAAAAGAACGAAGTGCGATCAATGGGATTCATGCAACAGTATAACGCATTAGCATTAGTTCTACAGCGCAGAAAACGCAACACGACTCTTGGATCGCCCGACACGCGTCCGTCCGTGGCCGAGCACCCAACGTGGGCCGACCGACCACTGGCGGGGCTGCAATGAAGCGCGCGCCGCCTCCTCTCCGCTTTCTGTGACGTCGTACACAAGCCGACCGGCGGGTTTTCGTTCACAGCACTGTCTTAAAGGGAATATGCAAAAAATTAATTGACATTATGTAGAACAGACGAGAGATGGGTATTCCATCACTCGTCACACCCCAGCGCAGGAATTTTTGAGCTAGCATCAATACCGACGAAGTTATCGACGATTTGAAACTAAGCTCCTCCTCTCCCCCCTCAACTCGTACGCGCGTGGCACCAGAAAAATAAAACAGCTCTGGGACTGGGCCCCGCCCATGAATACATCATTCGTGGACGTTTGGTTTGCGACTTCCGGTTGTCGCACCCAGCACACCAGCAGCGGCGGGGGCAGCGTCTCGCCGGTCTCTCTCCGCCTTCCTGGATCGCGGCGCGCGTCGGATTTCTTTGCTTCTCATCTTTTGTAGTGAGAGGTAAATTCAAACCATATGGCCGAAGACAATGCTCGCGCTTTCCCGAGGGGGTCGCGCGGCGGCACGAGCAGACGATTTTCACGGCTACCGGAAGTGTGCCCGTGACGTCAAGGCTTCCGTGGCTCTAGCGAATGACAGCGTGTGGTGGCCTCCCGACGTCACGGGACTAGTGACGTCTATTTTCACCGTTTTAGTTTCAAAATCGGTCACTACGAACACACCAATCGGCGCGCGAATTTAAAAAAACACGGTTTTTAAAAATTCATATAAATTGCCGCCTCAGTTCCGAAGACTCGTACTTGGTGTGAATGCTCCCTAGCATCATTTCTAAGCATTGAAAACATTTACAAGCGACTTTTGATTCGTTGCATAGTCCCGCTAATGATAACGGCTTTAAAGAAAAGCAGGCTGAGCTAGGGACCAGATCCAACTTCGGTTCCGTCGCCGAACCGTTCCTTTACGGAGTGACGTAAAAATGACGACAGTGAGCTAAGTTGGGAAAAAGAAGGGAAAGCCAATCGGCCAATCGGCGAGCGCCCGACCTCGCGAGAGCCCGGCCCACGACTGCCTGGATTTTTGGGGGGCCGTACACTAAAATATAGGTTTGTTTTAAAAATAAATCAAATATAACAACTAAATAGTAATACATATTATTTAATAAGGAGTCGCAATGCGTGCAAGAGAGTGCAGTAAACAACTATATTGACGTTTCTTTTAGTGCATGTTTCTCCTTGATGTCGGCAGACGGTGTCGCGCGCGCGCGACTCCGACTGTGTGCTATTGGCAACGGTAGAGTGAGCGGCGGTCCCCCGCGAAGAGGACCTACTCGCCGCGGTTTCTGTGCCGGCAGGCGGAACGGTTCCTTTCGGCGCCGTGGCTACGCCCCGTGACGTAGACGAAAAACGCGGAGCAGCCTCCGGAAGTTCTTCGTCACGCCGGACATGACGACGGTCGGCCAATGAGAAGGGGTGAAAGGAACTGGTTCCTGAACTGAACCGCCGTGGGATCTGGCCCCTAGCTTCCACAGTTGAGCTGGGTACTCCGGCAGCGACTAGGAAATAGAAACACTCGTTAATTAGTGCCCCGAGAGGGTAATATTAAAAGTTAATAAAATTATTTTGATTTCACGATGAACTTTTGCTACTACCCTCGTGGGACATGTTTGAATCATCATCATCAGCCTGACTACACCTACTGCAGGGCAAAGGCCTCTCCCATGTCTCTCCAATTAACCCTGTCCTTTGCTAGTTGCCGCCACTGTATCCCCGCAAACTTCTTAATCTCATCCGCCCACCTAACTTTCTGCCGTCCCCTGCTACGTTTGCTTTCTCTTGGAATCCACTCCGTTACCCTTAAGGACCAGCGGTTATCTTGCCTTCGCATTCCATGCCCTGCCCAAGCCCACTTCTTCCTCTTGATTTCGACTAGGATGTCATTAACCCGCGTTTGTTCCCTCACCCACTCCGCCCTCTTCCGATCTCTTAACGTTACACCTATCATTTTCCTTTCCATAGCTCGCTGCGTTGTTCTTAACTTAAGCTGAACCCTCTTTGTTAGCCTCCACGTTTCTGCCCCATAGGTGAGTACCGGTAGGATACAGCTGTTATATACTTTTCTCTTCATGAATATTGGTAAGCTATCATTCATGACCTCAGAGAACCTGCCATACGCGCTCCACCCCATTCTTATTCTTCTAGTTATTTCCCTCTCATGATCCGGATCTGCGGTCACTACCTGCCCTAAGTAGACATATTATCTTACTACTTCTAGCACCTCGCTACCAATTGCGAACTGCTGTTCCCTTGCAAGGCTATTGAACATTACTTTGGTTTTCTGCATGTTAATTCTTAGCCCCACCGTTCTACTCTGCCTGTCTAGCTGATTGATCATGCTTTGCAGTTCTTGTCCTGAGTGGCTTAGCAAGGCAATGTCATCAGCGAATCGCAAATTACTCAGGTATTCTTCATTAACTCTTATCCCCAACTCTTCCCATTCCAGTCCCCGGAATACCTCCTGTAAGCAGGCAGTGAAGAGCATTGGCGAGATCGTGTCTCCCTGCCTGACACCTTTCCGTATTGGAATTTTATTGCTGACTTTATGGAGAACTATAGTACTGGGCAATCGTTATAAATATCTTCCAATATTTTCACATAGCACTCTTCCACACAATGATTCCGCAATGCCTGCATGACAGCTGAGGTTTCCACTGAGTCGAATGCTTTCTCGTAATCAATGAAGGCTATATATAGGGGTTGGTTATATTCTGCGCATTTCTCTATCACCTGATTGATAGTGTGAATGTGGTCTATTGTCGAGTATCCTTTACGAAAGCCTGCCTGATCATCTGGTTGACTAAAGTCCAAGGTTCTCCTGATTCTATTAGCGATTACCTTAGTAAATACCTTGTAGGCAACGGACAATAAGCTGATTGGTCTGTAATTCTTCAAGTCCTTGACGTCTCATTTCTTATGAATTAAGATAATGTTAGCGTTCTTCCAAGCTTCTGGTACTCTCGAGGTCACAAGGCATTGCGTGTACAGGGTGGCTAGTTTTTGTAGCACAATCTCTCCTCCGTCCTTCAGCAAATCTGCGGTTACCTGATTCCCACCAGCTGCTTTCCCTCTTTGCATTGCTCCTAAGGCTTTCTTTACTTCCTCCTTCGTTACTGGCGGGATGTCCCATTGCTGTGCTCGACTGCTTCCCTCAGTAACTTGATGATTACATTCGCTACTGTATAGATTTGTTTAGAACTCTTCGGCTAATTCAACTATCTTATCCATATTGCTGATGACATTGCCCTGTTTGTCTTTTAGCGCATACATCTGACCTATGCCCAGTTTTCTCCTCACTGATTTTAGGCTACCTCCATTCCTTAGAGCATGCTCGATTTTCTCCATGTTAAACTTTCTTATGTCGGCTACCTTGCGCTTACTTATTAACTTAGATAGCTCTGCTAGTTCTATCCTGTCTGTGGAGTTAGACGTCATCATGCTTTGACGTTTCTTAATCAGATGTTTAGTCTCCTGAGATAGCTTGTTGGTATCCTGTCGAACCATCCTACCACCTACTTCTGCGGCGCACTCTGTAACGATAGCTGTAAGATTATCATTCATTGTTTCAACACTACGGTCGTCTTCTTCAGTTAAAGCGGAAAATCTGTTTTGCAGCGACATTCTGAATTCCTCTACCTTCCCTCTTAATGCTAACTCGTTAATAGCCTTTCCATTCACCAGTTTCCTCCGTTCCCTCTTCAAATCTAAGCTAATACGAGACCTTACCATTCTGTGGTCGCTGCAACGGACCTTACCGAGGACATCCACATCCTCTACGATGCCAGGGTGTGCACACAGTATGAAGTCTATTTCATTTTTAGTCTCACCATTGGGGCTCTTCCACGTCCACTTCCTGTTTGCTCGTTTCCGGAAGAAGGTATTCATAATCCGTAAATTATTTCTATCTGCGAACTCTACTAATAACTCTCCCCTACTGTTCCTAGAACCTATGCCATAGTCACCTACCGCCTTGTCTCCAGCCTGCTGTTTACCTACCTTTGCATTAAAGTCGCCCATCAGTACAGTGTACTGTGATTTTACTTTGGTCATTGCCGATTGCACATCCACATAGAAGCTTTCAACTATCTTGTCATCATGGCTTGATATAGGCGCGTAGGCCTGCACCACCTTCAGCTTGTACCTCTTATTAAGCCTAATTACGATAGCTGCCACTCTCTCGTTAATACTGTGAAACTCCTCGATGTAGCCAGCTATATCCTGATTTATGAGAAATCCCACACCTAGTTCTTGCCTGTCTGCTAATCCACGATAGCACAGTACATGCCCGCCCTTTAGTACTGTATACGCCTCATCTGTCCTCCTAACCTCACTAAGCCCTATGACATCCCATTTAATACCGGCTAATTCCTCCAACAGCGGTGCTAAGCTAGCCTCACTTGATAAGGTTCTTGCTTTAAACGTTGCGAGGTTCAGTTTCCAATGGCGGCCTGTCCGGAGCCAGAGATTCTTAGCACCCTCCACTGCGTCACAGGTCTGACCGCCGCCTTGGTCAGTTGCTCCGCAGCCGCTGGGGACTGAGGGCCGAGGGTTAATTGGTTTGTTCATAGAAGGTTGTGGCCAAGTACTACACCAGGGTGGCCAAATCCTGTTCTGATGAGGAAGTGCGTTGTCGGCTCTGGTCACCGAAATCAGGCCGCACTCCAAGCCAGGTTATGATATTCCATCGACACGCGGAGTTTTTTTTTATCCGGTGGAGAATTGCGTGGCACCGGGATTCGAACCCCGGTCCTCTTGCACGCGAGGCGGATGCTCTACCTCTACGCCATCGCTGCTCTCTCATGTTTGAATACCAGAATTTAAGTCCTTGCTCAGTGGATAGCGCGCTCGGCTGCTCAGCCGAGTACCCGGCTTCAGACCCAGCCACACTGATGGAGATGAAATGCAAAAATTCAGGGAGCACTTTGGCTCTCTAAATGTGCTGCAAGGCGAAAGCGTTTCCTGGCGCACTGTTTGTTTTTACATTTTTCATATTTTATTTTTTCATTTCATTTTTATTTATGTTTCTTTTCTTATTTTTTTATTTTTGCTTCTTATTTTGTTTGTGTTCCTGTCCTTATTTTTATTGCGTTTTTATTTTTTATTTTCCATATTTTATTTTTTATATTATATTTTATCTTTGTTTCTTTTCTTATTTTATTGCTTTTTATTTTTCCATTCGTACCTTTATTTTTTATTCGTATTATTTTATTTATGAAACCAGCGCATTCACTAGACGTGCCTTCATTCTTGGTCGAACTTTGAGCCTTCCTGGCGGAAGCAATAAAGGATACGAAAGCATTCCTGGCGGAAGTAATAAAGAAAAAAAAAGCATTCCTGGCGGAATGGTAGCGTCTCCGCTTCAAATGCCAAAGGCCCTGGTTCGATTCCCACCCTCTGCGCAGGTTCTTTTTAAGCAGTGACGGCGAAACGCGGACAAATCTGCCGACACGGCTGTTAACGACAGTACGAGGCATTAAAGGCTTCTGCCTTAAAAAGGCGCGCGTGTGCAGTGCGATGCCAGAGCAGGTTAAAGATCAGCATGCGGTCAAAGTTATTCCTGAGCCCACCACTACGGCATCTCTTTCTCTGGGAACGCGGCAGCGTATCGTGTCTGCCAGACTTGTGGCACTTCGGCTCCGTCATATTTTGACAGGAGCCACGACTCAAGTCGTCGGACCCAGTGAAGTTCGCGGTGCTGTATTTTGTTTGGCGCATCGGGTCGCTTTATGGGAATGCCCATTAAGTCCTTTTTCTTGGGCCCTCCGCACAACCGCACAGAAAGGGGTCAGTCAACCTGGCGGGAGAAGAGGGGGCGCCGAATGGTGGGGGATTACGGGAGACGTCAAACTCCCCTCATGGACGGTGTCGTTAGGTGGTATCCTGTGTGCACGTGTGTACAGCGAGGCTGACCCGCGTCACAGTGCGTGGCTTTTGTGCTATGTCGGCAGCGGCGTGCTTTGACGCATTGTCACGCTAGCTGCAGGCATGACGAGCGACGATGAGAAACAGATGGATTAAAGTGGCTTTCCTGGAACTTGGGTCAACCGGACGTTGGGAAAGTTGGAAAGTGAATGTTCGCGAAGCTCGCAGCAGTGATAGTAGAAAGTGTACATATGTGTACGGTGTCGCGAGGGGCTACCTTCTTTCCCCAATCATACATTGGTTGTATTTTCCTTTCCCCAATAAGTTATTGGGTGGATGTTTGTTCAGTACCTGATTGGTTATTTTCCCACCGAGGGCGGGGACATAGGATTTAAAACCCGCTGCTTCAGCAGGACCGGGGGCTGGTTTCGTCACCTAGAACTGCGAGCCAGACAAGTGTAAATATGTTTTCTCCTTGCTTGTTTCCTCCTTTGTGCTTTTAATTGTTATAAAAAGTTAATCTCTCCTAAAGTGTCCTCTTGCAATGTGATTGAGCAATTCGAATCTTCAAGACGTCAAGAATCCTACAACAATCATCGTTAACTAAATTTCCCTCTACGAGATCAAGAGGGAATCCAACTGACCCCATCAATTTTGCTCCCTTTGGATTGGGCAAGTTCATCGGCATCCGTGGACACCAATTTCATTCAGGTTGGCCTAGTTTTCCAAATTTTAAAGCGGGTTTTTCTTCCCGCCTCCGGCGCCGACGCTAAGCATAACGGCGTGCGCCGGCGATCGGCTACGAGGGAGCTGCTGCTTTCTACAAGATGACGGAAACGCACGTTCAACGCGGGTATAACCCGGACGCCTTATCTTGGTCGACCGTTCCCGTCATTGTGGAACCCAAATCGGCACCCGCGGACCCGATCCGCAATGAATCTCTTCTCGATCTGCTTGAGCGCCGCTCCAGACGAGTGGCCAAGATAGCGGCTGACGCCCCGGAAACCGCCGAAAATGCTACCCGCCAAGCTCCCGCCTTGCAAGCGGCGAAGGACTCCGGCCATAAGGGCCGCAACCCAGTGACCAAGTGGAGGCCCAAGCTTTTACCAAAGTTTCAACAGGACGACTGTGTCATCGTGATCAAGCCCCAGAAATCGTTGGCCATCCGGGACGCCTTTCAACACGGTGAGCTCGGTGCCGCGCTCGGCGCTTTCTTCGGGGCGCCTAAGGAGGGCGAGTTGAGCCTCCTTTTAAGCAAGGAACAAAATTTGATCCTCGTCAGCACCCGGAACGCCCACGTCGCAGACCGTCGGCTAGGCGACTTTTCTATCAAATCAGCGAAAGGAGATGTGCCTCTCGCCGGCCATCTCAAAGAACATGAAGAGGACATCTGCTATGGGGTCATTACGGTGGCCAACCATGAGACGTCTGAATCTCTTCAACCTTGCGTCCAGTGGAGGAACGGCATTCTGCTTGATATCCGCAAGTTCGGCAACTCAAACAAAGCCCGGCTCACCTTCGCCGGCACGGTGAAGCCTATGTATGTCCACTATAACTCCGAGATCGTCTCCGTGCAGCCATATTTGTGCACTATTCCGGCCTGCAGCTTGTGTGGAATTGTCGGCTATTGGGCGGACTCTTGCCCCAACCCAACCATAAGTGTGGCCCGTGTGGACAACAGGCACCCATACAAGAGGGAGTGCGGGCCCCTCACGAGTGTACGCCCAAATGTGCTGTTTGTGGTGGTGGCCATGCCACGAACTGGCCGGACTGCACAGAAAAATACCGTCATACCAAATCAGCCGTCCCTAAGGGCGGGAAATTCAGAGTGACGGGCAGGCAACCACGTCAACCCGGCAGCGTTGGCAGTGATGCTTCAAAACGACAGACGCCTACTAGCGGGAAGGACTTCAAGAGTTGTCAAGTGCCACCACCGCCTCCACACGGCGGCCAGGAGAAGCAAGCCCGCTCTCACTACAAGAATGGTGCGGCCGGTTCCTGGGCGAACGTCGTCAAAAATGGCAAGTAGGTGAGCGGGTCAGGCAGGGTTGCCTCCTCCTGCCACCCCCTCTCGCCTCCCTCTCGCTCGGCGGCCGATGCTGAGCTCCACAATCTTGTAGCTTCTCTCCGGGCACAAAACGAGATGCTACTTGCCAAAATTGAAGCCTTATAGGCTAAAACAACTCCCCCTCCCCCTAGTACCCCAGACACGGACGCTATGGAGAGCGAGACGGCGCCGGCTCTGGAACCTTCCCTTGCCTAACTCGAAGCTCGTCTTGATGCCAAATTTGATACCGTGTTCGAAACAGCGATGGAACGCCTCATCGCTCGAGTCATGGAGGCTATCCCCTCTATGATCGCTCAACACGTCGCCACTAACACCCGCCTTTCTCGCAGAGCCGGTCCCCTTAAGGACGTATCTGGTCGGCCCTCGAGAGTGTCCCGCCGAGTGAATGACCTCGACGATGACGAAGACAGCTGCCTCCTTCTAGGTGCTGCGCTTCAGCCCCTGGTAGCTGGCTCGGGGGCAGCCTCACTTCTACCTCTCACCTCTAAATCTGAGCATGGCGGGACACCCCCGATGTAGGCGCTCCCCCCTTTCCAAATCGGCTTCCCCCATTACGATTACTCAATGGAACTGTCGAGGGCTCTGGTCCCGTTCCAAGCGGGCCGTCCTCCGACTTTTCCTTTCAACTTTTGAGCCAGCCGTGGTTTCCCTCCAAGAGCCAGGGAAAGGCGCCGCTCTAACAAATTATACGATGTTCCAGCAGGACCCCTCGTCTTGTCTATGCGTCCATACAAATTATACAGCCAAACAGGTCGACTTAGAAGTGCAACTTGACTACTCCTATGTAACGGTGACCCTCCTCCCACTCCGCAAGCAGGACCCACCGTTACACATACTCAGTGTATACTGCAATTCGAAAGTGCCGAATATATCATTCGCGGACCTGTTTAGCCGGGCGCTGAGAGTTCCGGCTCAGGACCCCTCATGATTGTGGGCGATTTCAACGCTCCCGCTCGGATGTGGGGTTACAGTCGTGAAGAGAAGCGGAGACGCAAGCTGGCGGAGCTTGCGTCAACGCTGGGCTTCACTCTTCACACTGACCCAGTCCACCCAACTCGTTTAGGCAACTCCGTGACTATGGATGCATGTCCGGACTTGACCTTCACCCGCAACATTCAGTATACAGACGGGGTCAACACCGAGGAAACCCTCGGCAGCGACCACTGCCTCCTGAACACTGCGATTAGGACCCATCCTTTCGCGCGACCAACAACACAAGCTCGACTCCCAGATTGGACCAAGTTCAGGCAAAATTATAACTCTGCGACAGCCATACATGAGCAAGGCTGCCAGTCTTGGTCACAACTATTGGGCTCTGGCCTTCGCTCCTCCGAAACTCAAATTCAGCTCTCAGAGGCGGTCTCGGATGTGGACAACCACCTGCTCCACCTCTGGGAGGTCCGGGATTGCCTTGTCCGGCGGTGGCGCCGGCAAAAGCACAACCAGAAACTTAAAGCTCGCACATCGCCGAGCTCACTCAACGAGCAGCTGAGTATGCGGCCCAACTCGCCGACTCCATCTGGGTGGCCCGATGCATACGGTCGCGCGGCAAATGCAAGCCGGTACACGTGATGACTCTTTCGCGCACTAACTGATCCAACCCAAACACGCACGGAAACTCAAAAACACCTCCAAAGAGCATATACAGCTTTCAGGGCAACACAACTCAGTTGGCGCACAAGCTCCGGTGTCAGTACTTGTGCACCACCCAGGACCCCCGCGGGCCGGCGTACTCTTACGTAGGCTCTGAGAACGTTGACCTGAATCAACCGTTCCAGGTCCATGACCTGAGGGCGGCCCTGGCAAAAATGAAACGTGGCACCGCTCCGGGCGGGAGAAAATTACAGTCAAATTGTTAGCCAACCTCCCCGACCCGGCTTACCTGTCTTTATTGAATTACATTAACTCAATCTGGCTTGGGGAAGTGCCACTGCCCATCGACTGGAAGACCGCCCTGGTCACCTTCATCCCTAAAGCTGGCAAGGCCATCAACACGGACAGCTTCCTTCCTATCTCTCTGACTTCCTATGTGGGCTAACTCATGGAGACGGTGGTACGCGACAGGTTGTCCGAGTTCATGGAATCCAAACACCTTTTCGCATACACCATGTTCGTGTTTCGCCCACACATATCTGCACAGGATGTCCTGCTACAGCTCAATAAGGCTGTTCTCGACCCCGTCGAATGCCCTCACAATGACAAGGTCGTACTCGCCTTGGATTTGAAGGGAGCCTTCGACAACGTTACTTACGAGATCATTCTCACCCACCTCTCTCAAACTAACTGCGGCAGAAACGCCTTTTAATACATTCGGCAATTTTTGACCGACAGACAATCTTGCATTCGAATCAAGGATAAGGAACATGGCCCTTTTCATTTAGGAACAAGGGGTACACCACAGGGCGCGGTGCTCTCTCCCCTGTCATTCAATCTGGCTATGATGTGCCTACCAGCCCAGCTGGGTGCTGTCGCCGGTGTGCAGCATGCGCTGTACGCCGATGACATCACCCTGTGAGCCACACGCTGGTTCCCTCAGAGACATTGAGGCCAACCTGCCGGAGGCGGCGACCATAGTGGACCGTTATGCTCGCTGCTGCGGCCTCCAATGCTCCACCCAAAAGTCTGAATTTGTGCACATACGCTCCTCACCAAAGTGCACAGCCAAAATTTCATTGTCTCTTGAGACAGGTCCAATCCCTTAAAATATCGATGTCCGGGTACTAGGGCTCTTTATCCATCAAGACAGACGGTCAGAAATAACATTGGGTAAACTCAGTCCGGTGGGGGACCAGGTGGGCCGCTTGGTCCGCCGGGTTTTCTAACAAGCGCGGGTGGTTACGATGTAAGGACACCTTGCGGCTGGCGCATGCATTTGTAACCAGTCGAATTCTATATTCGACTATATACCTCCACCTGCGGAAGCAAGACGAGCATTCACTCCAAGTCATCCTCCGCAAAATTATTAAGCGGGCTCTGGACCTCCCCGTGAACACCTCCAACAACGCCTCCTGGGGCTGGGCATGGTGAACAGATTTCGGGAGCTCCAGGAAGCCCACTTGACCAACCAATAGACATCTCTCGAAGACATCGTCGGGTCGCTGCCTCCTTTCCCGACTGCACATCCAACACACCACTCTCATGGAAGAGCGCGTACGTATTCCATCCCAGTGGAGATGCGCCCTCCACGTGCGCCCTCTTCCCACGAACATGAACCGTGAGGACCATAATGGCCGGCGCCTGGCGCGGGCGGAAGTCCTGGCCCGCCACTATGGATCGAAACCCGGCGTATTCTACGTTGATGCCTCCGGCCCCCACCATGGGGGATGGTACACGGCCGTAGTCGTCCACCAATCCAAAACAGTGAACGGCCTTACTTTCCGAGCCCGTGACATAACACACGCGGAGGAGGTCGCCATTGCGTTGGCTGCATCTGATCCGACTTCAAAAACAATTATTTCCGACTCGCGAGGGGCCTGTCGGAACGTCGAGCAGGGCTGGGTACCGTACCTAGCCTACCGCATTCTCCAAAACAGCGTCTACACCGGGTACCTGCTCACCGGCGTATCGTTTGGGCTCCTGCTCACATGTGCCTTGAGGGAAATGAGGCAGCTGACGCCGCCGCCCGCGCGCTCTCTCACCGGAAATTCCCCTCCGACCCCGACGATCAGGAACTCGAATTCACTCCAGTTTACACCTTCAAAGACATCGTTTTACTCTATCAATCTGGCCATGGTCTTTATCCCCGCCCGTGTAAAGGCCTCTTAAAGGCGGAGGAGCGGCTTCTCCTTCGCCTGTATACTAACACTTTGCTGTGCCCGGCAGCTCTCAAACACTTCGACCCTTCTTTCTCGGGCAGCTGTCCGCATTGTGCGGAGAAGTCTTCGGACATCAACCACATGGTGTGGGTCTGCCCTTCCAAACCTGCTATCCCCCCTCACCCCAACCCAACCCGGGAGGACTGGGAGGCGACCCTGCTCGGCTGCTCTGACCTGCAGGCCGAACGGGCCTTGTTCGCGGGAGCCCGGGCGGAGGCCAACGCCACTGGGGTCCCGTACTAGGGACCGCTACCTAGTACTTGTAAGGGCTGGCCCCCTCTGGGCCAGCTCGTACGTAACCTTTTTAAGTGTATCTGTATATAAATGTTTTCCACCACCACCATCTCTTTCTCTCCTTTCATTCACACCTTCCTCCCTCCCCTCAAGACACGGTTGAGGTGTCCACCGAGAAGTGAGGCAGCTTCTGCGCTTTTTATTTCTTCAAAAATTTAAATTTTTCGCCTGGCTCTACGGAACCAATGTCAAGAAAAAAGAACGCACAAAATAAATTACCCCGGCCGCGGCTGTCGCATTTCGCTGGAGGCGGAGTGTAGAGACCCGTGCGTTGTGCGATATCAACGCACTTTAAAGGGTGCCTGAAATGCGTGTTGGAGGTTTGCTATAAAATAATTCCATTATGAGAGTACAGGTCACCGAGCGTTCATGCCGCGTACAAGACCTCAAAAGCGAACCGATAATTTTAAATGCAATTTAAGAACTCCCGCTTCCGCGCCTCGCAGAGACCAGCGGTGCCGAGCTTTCACCCGAATTTGCGCGCATTGCTTCAAGTAGCGCTCTTTATGAAAGAAGCGGAATTCCATCATTGGTTGGGATTTCCGCCTGGACTCCGAGGAGAGCGGACGTGCGTTCGTGGACTCCGTCGACAACGGCCGCTCAAACCTAACCTTGGCCTACGGTTATCAAAGCTTCGGCTGGAATCACCTACGCAAGGAAGACAACGTCCGAAGGGACTGAAATCTCGGAGGTAGGCCCAATTTCTCTCTCTTCTGAGACCTTTTGAGCTCTGAAATCGAACAGACGACGTCGGAACGCTAGGCCTAACGTTAGGGCTCGCAGAACAGACACCCCCAACGGTGCGGGTCCGGTCCGACCATGAGCAATATGATGGAAGTCGTGGAGGGAGAACATATAGACGCCGCAGAGATGAATCAGGGAGAATGGTTCACAAGGAAAAAGAAAGGCCGCATCGTGCCCCTCGAAGAGGAAAAAAGACGTGCGATCGGAAATGAGGACAAACCGCGAGTACCTAAACCCGCCATAGGAAGGAAGTTAGCGGCTCAGTCGGTAGAGAAGCAGACCGCAAGAATACCGACTGACGCCGACAAAACAAAAATTCACGGAGCACTTTGGCTCCCTAAAGTGCTGCGAGTCGAAAGCGTTTCTTGGCGCACTGTTTGTTTTTGTTTACTTTTTATTTTTCATATTTTGTTTTTTATATTTTGCTTCTTTGCTTATTTTTATTCTTTTTATTTTTATTTTCATGTCCTACTTTTATTTTGTTTTTTTGATGATTTTTTTTATTTTTTATTTTTCCTTTCCTCGACTTTATTCCTTTTATTTTATTTATGAAACTCATGCATTCACTAGGTGCGCCTTTATTCATGCTCGAACCTTGAGCCTTCGTGGCGGTGTTCACAACGAAACGCCCGGTGGGCAGACTCGGCAATACAACCTGGTACTCGGATCCTGAAGACAAATCAGAAGCAAAATACCTGTTTCCGCGGCCGGGCATGGCCGCTGTAGCCGCTCCAACGGAGCTCGTTATCGTACTACGTCCGTCACGCTCGGTGGCCGGAATCAGAGTTGACCAAGTAACAAAGAGTCCTTTATCATGCATCCATGTTTTGACCGACAGTGTTCCGGTGTAAACTTTGAAGAAGAAAGTTTTCAAAGATGGGTAAACTGGCATTATTTTAACCCTTTTGAGCACATCTGCTCCTGGGCCTCCGCAGTTTGTCATTCGGTAAATGGGTACAGGGAGCATTGATTCAATTAAATCTTTATACAGATTTTTTCTAGTGACATTGGAGAGGTACTGCATTGAAAATCACACTTGTAACATCCTGTACGCAAGCACAACTTCACGCAGATAACCTCTCACGGTACCACGCATGTTTTCAATAGAGCATACTACAACTCCTGGTAGCAATCGACATAAACGAACTTGCATAACTGTGCGAAGAAAAATATCGTTCTGGTCGCGAAGAAACATGAAGCGGGACACGATTTGTCGTACAAATAAATGAACAAGACCGAGACCTCCTCTCTTCACGGGCAAGAATAAGTTTGTTCGACTAGTTCTTTCCCATGTCGACGCCCAAATAAATACAGCAAAAACCCGATGTATCCTTTGAATATTGATCCGCGAGGCGCTCAACACATTCATGACATACCATATCTTGGAGATGAGGAACAGGTTACACACAGTGGTGCGCGAGAACATTGATAGTGGTCGCACCTGCCACCCACTGGCCTTTTCCTTTGCCATTGCCACCTGTTCATTCCAGTATGGTTCGGGGTTGCTATAAGAGTTCAGCGGTACTCCAAGATACGTCGACGGAGTTGTGGCCCACCGAAGTCGGGAGTAATAGTCTGGCGTTTCCTCCCAGTCACCATGCCAGAATCCATAACTCTTCTCCCAATTTATTTGCGCCCCGGTGCATTTGCAAAACTTCTCAACAACAGCCGTGGCTTCACAGATACTCTGTTTACTTGATCAGAACACGGCGATGTCGTCAGCATAAGCTAAGATTGTTTTCTATGTAAAAAACCTGAAACAATAGATCACGTGTTTTTAGATTGTTGGGATGCGTTATTCTTCTGGGATGTGCTTCAAAGAACCTTAAAGAAAGATTTACCGCCACACCCGCATGGCGTCAGGCTCTTACCAGTAGGAAAACAGGACATCCCTTATGACACTATTATGCTCCTTGGCCTCCATAGTTTATGGAAAACAAGGACACAATTCAACAATGCAGAAGTAGTTGTGAGATCTCCACGCGAGCATTTCATTGAAGGTGTCATACGTCTGAGGGAAGTGTATCAGGCACTGCCTGATCAGACAACTTGGTTAACTGTATTGGATGACTTGGTTGAACTGAAAAAATTTTAACCTGCCGTGTCAGTGCAAGTGTTGCTGACATGTTTTACCTCTTTGTACCCTTTGTGAAAATGCAATAAAGAAAAAAAGCCATCGTGGCGGAGTGGTAGCGTCTCCGCTTCAAATGCCAAAGGCCCTGGTTCGATTCCCACCCTCTGCGCAGTTTCTTTTAAGCAGTGACGCCGAAAGGCGGACAAATCTGCCGACGCGTCTGCTAACGACAGTATGAGGCATTAAAGGGACACTGAGGAGAGCTCTATTAATATTTTTTAATAGCAAAATCCGATAGTTCGGCATTTCATGGCTTTGTTGCCACTTGGCCGGCAGCGAAAGATGCATTTATTTCTAAGAAATTTGGATTCGAAGTTGAAAAAGTTTTTCCTGCCGCTCTGATTCATACTTGGGATTCTCCTATGACGACACAGGACTAAGTGACCTGAAACATGTCGTGAACATGGCGTAACGCAGACTCCGTGATTTCTGGCGGCCAGCAGTGCGGCCGCCAGAAATCTACCGCCGGCCGCACGTTGAAGGCATCTATCGGCTATTGCGGCCGTCGCTTCGTTTACGTTTGCACCGGCGTTTTGCCAGCGTTACAATAGATCCCGTTCTCGAAGTCGTCAACGAAGTTCTCGCAAATAGACACCTTTAGCATACCGTGTACCTTGTTACCGTTAGCGGAATACCGGGAGCCCGCATACCGCTGTGAGCAGGCGCTGATTGGTCTCGGCGCTGCAGGAGCGCGTGTAGCTGTCGGGTACGTGGCGCCATCTGGCGACGTCAAGGAGATTTGGGCATGCATTTGCTGCGCCTCAGTGATTCTTGGCTTCTCGTGTCTTACCCCCATATTCAAGAACGTTTCTTATCTTAACACGCAAAGCGACCTTTGGTAAGGAGAACTAAAGTATAAGCAAAAGAAAAGGGCGACGTGGATTTCAGAAATGCCCCGCACGCCCCCTTAAAGCGACCTTTCAGAAGGAGCACTTTTCTGGCTAAGAAAATAGCATGGGAGCGAGGTTATGATTTTTTACTCTCAGCGATTCAAAGATTACACATCTATTATGCACTTTATATGAGAATAGCGGCTAACAAAATGCAGAAAAAGCGATTTAAAAACAGTTTCGCAGCCAGCAGTATACTTTTAGCTATTTTAGCTGCTGCCATAAAGCGAGTTTTTCTTTTGGTCTGGCCACCATCGCAAGCCGTCAATATAACGTCGCTTGCTGCGTCTACCGTCCTTCTCGTTTGTTTGTTTGTTGCAGTTTGCACGTGCTTTTTTTCGTTCTGCTTTTTCTTTTTTCAAGTCGATCGCTCTAATTATAATTAAACACAATTTTGTGCACCGAAATGGAAAGGAAGAAAGTTAATTTTACCGAGGCAGAGCGCGCAATCCTTATCGACCTTGTCAAGAAACAGCAGGCAATAATAGAAAATAAAAAAACTGATGCTGTCAGCGCGGGCAGGAAGAGGGCAGCGTGGCTCACGATCGAGCACGAATTCAACAGCCGTCACGGTGTTTCGAAGCGCAACGGGAAGCAGCTGAAGAAATGCTGGGATAACCTCAAAGAGAAGTGGAGGAAAGAGCATGCCGCTGACACGCGTGAGGTTTTTGCCACAGGTATGTTTGCACGCTCTCATTTTGTTTTAAAACGTATGAAGCGGCAAATGAAGGACGCGAGCGGCTACAAGAGCGAGCGACGAGTACTGCTATGAGCATAGCGCTGCTTATCTGGCCTTCAGCCACAGGCGCTCAAGATCCTGCTCGCATCTGCCGTCAGATGTGTCCCTCGTGGTTGCCGCTTCATCTAGTCTGATCGCTGTGTTCTCCACGGATGTGCCGATTAGTGATTTGCTGATTACCGTATCACGCACACGAGAGATCGCCACCAGATGAAAGGCCGTTGCGCGTGTGTCCCGTTTTTTTCTTTGCAGACTGCGATCTCTTGTGATTGAGATCAGAGTGCAGTACCTGGGTCGGCAGATATGAAAAGACAGGATGCAAAATTTGTTAGCGCAGTGTGAAGACCTGAACAAGTTTGTTGCATGTTGATTAAGCAGTACCCGATCGGTCGTCTTGCCGCCGCCAAGCACGTCCGAAGGAAAACGGGATGATTTAATAGCGACAGGGCTGGAAAGACGCAGTGGCCACGCACGGCGGGTATGAACGGAAGCGGTACATGTAGAGCAGGAGTGGTGACGATGTTTGCTTATATTTTATGACGGGCGTGTGGCTGAGGTACAACTAATGCAAATATCGGAAAAGGAATTCATTACCGCATTAGCACGTTGTTATGTTTTTATGTGTTCCTATACCAGGTTCAGAAAAATTTACGGTGAACATCTCTGATTGCATTTTTGTCCTGCATATTTTGACACCCATTGGTACTTGCCAATACAGGGGGTCCTGGTTTAGTCTCTCACTGTGGGACCACCTTCTGTACAAACTGCTTCCGACTGTGCATTCAGGAACCTGATAAATCTACATTGATGGAACAAATGTAAACAGCATTTAGGCCACTGAACATTTTTCAGTGTAGCTACTGCTTCAACGATGAAACATGTAGCTGTGCATGAAACATTGAAATCACATCACTGGTCTGTGGTGAATGTATTTGTGTCAAAATGTTTGTGGCAGATGTTGCCATGAGGTTGCTAATCTTGTAAAACATGCACTGTGCCAGGTGGTGCGAGCCCACAACGCAGCGACATGACCGACGAGCTGCAACGTGTTGGTGCTGTGGCATCTCACATGAATGTGAGAGTGGTCAACTGTTATGACAGTGACCGCGCACGGCATAGCACCAACCCTTGCAGCAGCAGCAGTTTCACTCCTGGCGTCGTGGCCCTCTTACAAGCGACCCAAGAGGCGAATGGTAAGCTTTTCGTGTGCTCCTTGCTCAGCTGCGTGGTCCCCCTTTTCACTTCATTCCGAAATGTGCGCCCTTCAAACATTATGAGCTTGAGCTTCTGCCACAATGTCAAAGCACACCATATACATTTACAAAACATTGTGGCCAATGCATCTTCACATCGACCTGTTGCTAAAATCCTGCCACACTAGATGTGTGCCTCCTAGCCATGCAGCATAAGCCCTATCAGTTATGCCATGCTAGGTATTTCACAAGTAGCATGCATACAAATACTTTGTGCCTTATGCTCAAGTGTACACGCAGCGAGTTGTGTACGCTCTTGACAAGTGCTTCACAGCTGTTTGGGTCAAAAACTGCAGCTGGTCTTGCATTTTCTTTGCAATTTGTTTTGTTTTGTGTCGTCTATGGCTCGGTGTTGCCTTCACGAATAAGTATGCCTTCCGGATCGCGATGGCCGACAGCCCCTCTTGTGTGAACTGCGCCTGTGATGAGACAATCACCCATATCTTGTGCGAGTGCCCTGCCTTTGTAGCCGAAAGACATAAGCTGCGATGTGCTCTGGACCGCCTGGACCCTCGCCCTTTCACAGAGGCCAAGATCCTCGGTCCGTGGCCACAACAGTCAACTGCCATCAAGGCTTACAAGGCACTCTTTCGCTTTTTGAGAGCGACTGCCTTAATTGACAGACTGTGATTATTTCCCGTTACTTCTCTCTTTCCTCTTTAATTCCCCCCATTCCCTTCCCCTGTGCAGGGTAGCCAACCGGAATCCTTCTGGTTAACATCCCTGCCTTTCCCTCTCTCTCTCTCTCTCTCTTGTTTTGTTTTATAGCTCAAGAGCGTAGACTGTCGAATGAGTTGGTTTTGCATTGGAGAGCACTTACACAAATGGAATAGAGAGAGAGATACTGGGAACAGGAACAGAACTGCTTATTTATTGTATTGCCATTGCACTAGTTTGAAGGTTTGTTCAAGTTCATCGTTCATCTAAAGTTCAGTTTGCCATGCGCCTTTATTTTGTTGCTATTTTTGGTTTTCACTCTTGCGTACTTATGTTTTCATTTGCTCCAATCCTCTTTATTACTCATATTACTTGCATTCCCGTCTTCCCTCATTCTGCAGTCCTGCAGCCAACTGTATACATAGCTTGCACCGACGTCACATCCGGTGGCCGTCGGCTGCTAGTCGGCCATGCTGCCGAACCACCGCCAGACCGCCTCTAGCTTACCGCTGCCTATGTTAGCTCGCATCGTGTTGGTTCTCGTCCATCCGTAGATTCAGTATGGTTTTGTGTGCCACCCTTGGCTGCTCCAACCGTAGCGACAGGTCCAGGTGAAACAAGAAGCCGATTAACACACACTTCATCTGCATCCGTCAGATAATCGCAGGCATGCAGGTGCGAGCGCTCAATGACTCAGTACGAATCTGCGCGAGCTGTGCCTGGCTGGCATTAAGCGCGACAATTTGGACCCCAATGACTCAAATTTACTTGTGTGCGCAGCGCACTTTGTGACAGGTAAGAGGCTTGTGTCGTCAACTAAATGTTTGCGAAAACGTGGGAAGCAATGGTTACACCCTGAAATGAATGTTGCTGTTTTGATTGATTCCACCCGATTTGTCTGACAACACAAACCCAGACTGGGTCCCGCGTCGCTGCATCGTAGCTACAGCACTAGGCAAGCCGGTTCGGATCGCCACGACCGCAGCGAGCAATGACGGCAGAGAAAGCGGTGTGCCGAGGCTGAGCTTTTCATCTCGTAGGCGCATCGCAGACAGGCTTCTCACCTATCTACTGTAGAACTCGTTGTGTGCCTCCATTGATTAGAAGGCACTGAATGGTTCACTCATCTGTGGAGTAGCCATCGCGCCCGAAAGATGAGAAAATAATCCAAAGCGTCCGAGGTGTGGTCAGGCGTCGCTGGCCAGACGGGCGGAGACGGCCGAATGGTTCGGCAGCATGGCCGCAATCTCTTGATGGAGGCGGAGGTGACGTCACGTGCAAGCTATGTATATAGCTTTAGCAGCTGACATGAGCGACTTCTCCTTTCGGTCTGGCCACTAATGCAAGCTGTCAATATACATTACTCGCTGCCTCTACTGTCCATGTCGTTTATTTACCACTCTGTGCATATGCTTTTCTTTTTTCGTCAAGCCACTCTGGTTACAATGCACTACAATCTTGAAGAAAAATACAAAGCAATAGTTAAAAAAAAAGCTCCTGTGTGCATTTTCACGTGATCTCCACTCCGAAACTAACCCACTGAACAGTCTGTGCTCTTGAGCTACAAAACAAAACAAATTTAAGAAAATACATGACCACCTGCAGTTATTGAGCTAAACAGCTGTGTTTGGTATGTTTGGTTTTCACACTTCCATATCTATTCTTTCATTTGCTTGTACACTGTGAAACCAGGACAGATTACTTGCGTTCCTTTCTTCCCTTGTTCTAAAATTCTGTAAATCGCACACTTGTTTTTACGAGTTACTATTTGTGGCATCCTACTGTTTGTTGGTGTTGGTGCTGCTTCTTTGCAGCAAAACTTAGCGAGAAAAGTGCGTTGTGATATGAAAATAGCTAACATCTTTGCAGAGGCTGACTGGCAAGACCATCGCGTGAGCCTCAGCGATGAGGCAATTACGCAAAATGAGGCACAGGTGGAATGTGGAGCCGAGGAGACCACAGGTGGGCCTGCAACACAATCTGTGGTCTCATCTCAAGATGCTGCACCCGCAGTGGCCTCACCCCCCGTGGTACCATCCCCAGAGGTCCCATCCAAAGTGGTCCCACCCCCAGAGGTGCCACAAGCGCGAAAGAGGATCAGCACTGCCTTTGGAGAGGCAGAGCTCCAGGCTCGGTTGCTGGGGCTGTCCAATGAAAATCAGAGAAAAAAAAAGGAGCATGTGCTCCGTATGAAGTTGTTGAGGGGGCAGCTGAAGGAGCACAAATTAAATATCGAAATAAAGCAAGCAAAGCTCCAGCTCCTGCGGATGAAAAGCGCTCTCTTGGAGGGAGGGGAAAAAGAATAAAGCTTTCAAAAGTTTCTGTCAAAAACATCATTTCGGTCTGTTCTGTTTCATGCTATGTCTGGTGCAGTTTCAGTAATTGTTGGTAGCTTTAGCATGCACATGGTCTCACTTGTGAGCGTCTGCATAGCCAGACGTCACCTGGAAATATACACAAGAGGCTTTTTACTGCTCAATTCATTTTGAATCTATTGGTAGTTAGACAAAAAACTTTATTTATATGCACAGTACAATGCTGCATACAATGATGATGCAGGCTTGAAGACCGATTGGCTTAATGTCCATTTATTTCAAGGTTTTTACTAAGCTAAACGCTTCAGTCAACCAATAGAACACGCAGGTTTTTGTTAAGTTTGCTTGACAGTGATCCATATTCATGCCATCAAGCAGGTGACAGACGAATGCACAGAATACAACTAACCCTATATATAGCCTTCATAGAGTGAGTCTGCATTTGACTCAGTCAAAACTTCTGCAGTCATGCAGGCGTTATGGAACTAAAGTATCGAAAAGTCATTCTGGAAATACTGGGAAGTATCTGCAGTGGCTGATTAACGACTTTACTGGTAACGAAGGGTGTTAGGCAGGCAGACACAATCTCTTCAGCACTATTTACAACTTGTTTACAGGATGTTTTCAGATATGTGGCTGGGAAAAGCTGGGGGTAAATTTTAACATTCATGAAAAAATAGCAAATTTCAGATATAGGCGGCTTTTACTGAAAGCTATTCAGGTTTCTTGTAATGTATACATCAAGTCTACCCCAAAGCATTCTACCCTCCCCCAGCTCATCTGCACTCATTCTTCGTGCAAACTGCTCGAGACTGGAACAGCCTGCTAATCGACTCCGTGCACCACTCCGATCCACTGCACTTCAAGGCTGCCATCCAATCTCTCATTAATGGAACTCAGCCCATCCCTCATGTAATACCACATTCCTGGGGCATTTGAGGTATTGATAATAAATAAATAAAGGAAGCATTCTGGGTTATTTTTATTATTTACGTAAACAAAGGCATAGATAGGCTTGGATTCGGAACAATTAGTGACAAAACAGTATATGAAGAACACTCCGATTTGCTGATGTCATTCCCTGGATTAGTAACTCGGGATGGATTGAAGCGTATGGTTACCGACCTCAACAAACAAAGGAGAACGATGGATCTAAAAATTAATATGCGGAAAACTAATACAATGTCAAGCAGTTAATAATATTTAAACCAAAATCAGTAAAAATAATTGGGCTCGGGCAGGCAACGTAAGCGCAAAGGCAGGACGACTGATGGTGGCAGTAGGTAAGTGCAGTTCGAAAAGAAGCCAAGTGTAGCAGGGGACGGGATCAGGAAGCTTACTGGGTAAGGTGGCAGCAGGTGGCATGTGACCAGGTTAATTGAAGAGATGATGGAGAAGCCTTTGCTGTGCAGTGTGCAGAGTCAGGCTGGTGATGATAGTGATGATGACAGTGCTGTTACATTTAAGTTATACTCTGTTTCACAAGCTGTTTTTAGCACTACACGATCCTACTCCTGTCACTGTCGGCGGAACAGGAGAGCGAGTACAATCATGCAGTGTGCGCCATCTTCATTGCCTCATGTTGCCCTTGCTTACTGCAAACAGCTTGTGAAACGTTATACAGGCTGCATGGATTCTGTAGGTACCAGTTACTGCTTGGCATTGCCTCATGCAAAATGCTCTTGAATGAGCCTTGTGCGTGCTCCGAAGCCATCTGATGACTGCCGGTGACCCGATGGCTGATTGTGGTTGGCCGGAGGAGGCTGCTGTGCTGCAGGTGGGCATGGATCGCTGAGTAGCCGGCTCAAGTTATGTAGGGCAGCACAGGCAGTTATCACGATGGGTGTTGTTGTCGTCTTGATTTGTAGCGTCATGTCCAGGCATGGAAACCTCCTCTTCCAAATGCCGAACGTTCTTTCAACCGTGTTTCTTGTCTTGATTTGAGACTTGTTGTACCTGCATGTAGAAAAGGGAATAACTCGACTCACGTACTTAGGTGGCAGGTTGAGTGTCTGGCTTCATTTATTTCAGCACTGTTGCATTTTCATTAACATGCACTGTCATTTATATGGATTGGTTGCTTGCATGTTAAACTAGAGTAACTTGCACATGATGCGGCATTTCAGTTAGAACCATATCAACAGAGAAGGGAGAAAACATGCTGCAAGACTGTGCAACACTTCACTCAGCTAAATGATTAAAGCCTGGAGAGTGCTATATCTACACGCTTCAGTTGCTGGTTGGTATGTTCATCTTTATCTTGTGCAGATACCTTTCCAAAATATTTTTATGCACCATTTCACAGCAAACACCATCGATCGCATCAGCTTACTTGTGTTCTGGGCTGCCCACTTGTCCAGGGTCTCTTGTTGGCGTCATAAGATAGGAGCGGCAGGCATAGCCCTGGTCTCCAAGCAGCAGGCCGGGCATACTCCCACTCTCATACTGTACACAGGCACTGCTGCTGTCGAAGATACGGCTGTCGTGAGCTGACCCAGGCCAGCTCGCCACAATGTCGAAGAACTCTAAATTCGGTCCTGTTATGGCCTGAGATGGGGCATAAAAATGTAAACACTCCAATATTAAGCTATGCTGTATGTTTACATGCAATAAACATATACCCAAAAGTTGTGCTGCAGATTTTCTTGAACAGATTACTAGAAAGAACTTTTAAGTTTTCCCACTGGCTCACATAGCTTGCATGGGACACAATAGAATGAGAAAAAGCTAAAAAATTAGTTGATAGGCAGCACCTAGATGAAATGACGTTCTAGGGATTTTTTTTTGCTACTAGAACTTTTTAAGTGTTTGTACACAATGTTAGAATCAAACTACCACCTTGTAAAGTTAGCCATACCTGTCCGGTTAACATAGCCAAGGCGAGTACTCAAACAATTGCAGGAACGGCAAGTTTTAGGGTGTTTCACAGCGACACAACAGTAATGTGCTCTCCCGTTCACCACTCCCACCCGGGCGCTGCCTCCCGAATGTGGCCGCGATCGAACCTGCATCTTCATGCTCAGCAATCGAGCGCCCTAACTACTGAGCCACCGCGCCGAGGCTCAGCATGGTTAACCTGATAGTGAATACATTCATCATGTGATGTGCACTTACCTGCACATTGTAGGAGAAATATCCTTTCCTGTTCCTGAAAACTTCGGCGTTTTCGCCACCCGGGCTCTTGATCGGCACGTGTGTACAATCTATACACCCTGTCACGCCGGGGAAACTTGCGATTCTGTAGAATGCAAGCATTACGGCTGGAGCTTGCGCAGCACTCGGTAGTTTAACGAGAGCAGGGAAGAGAGTTGCGGCGATCATACGCGACACTCGTACGATGATTCGCGACACGGTGGGCTGGGAAATGCCAACGAGGTCGCCGGTCACGATCTGGAAGCACCCGGCTCCGTAGAAGCGGAGCGCGACCAGAAGTTGTAGGAGCGGCGGCAGGGGATTGCCGCGTTGGTCCGCGTTGGCGCGGAAGGGCAGCATCTCGAGTAGGCGTAGCACAGCTCGCTTCGAAAAACGGTAGCGGCAGATGAACTCGATCTCGCCAAACACTTCCATTGGATTCTGGCGGTCCCTTATCATTCGCCCTGTCGGTGGCGCGTGCACATACGCTCTTCGCTCCTCTACTTCTTCAACACGGGCGTAGAACTCCAGGAACTCACACATGCTGTCGTCCATCTGATCGTAGTCCGCCATGTTGGAAAAGCAGCTAAAGTACAGCTTAAGGTAGGCAGGCCCCTACCTACATCTTTGGATAAGTAAAGTATAAGGAAAGGACAGATTTGCTCATAAGTGCAGTTTATGAAACAGCTTAAGGAGGTTTTAAGTGGCTAGAGGGGAAAGTTAAGGAAAAGTCAGGTTTGTGAATATGGGGGTTAGTGCTGCTAGATGGTTGGTTTATGGGGTTTAACGTCCCAAAGCGACTAAGGCTATATGAGAGACGCCGTAGTGAAGGGCTCCGGAAATTTCGACCACCTGGGGTTCTTTAACGTGCACTGACATCGCACAGTACACGGGCCTCTAGAATTTCTCCTCCAAAGAAATTCCAGCCGCCGCGGCCGGGATCTTAGTGCTGCTAGAACTATTGGTTCTAGCAACACTGTTTTTTCCTATGACGTCACGAAGCTGGTACTTGCGGGTTTGGCCTGTGGCTGCGATACCTGTATTTTGGTTCTTGCTCTTTTCTACGTTACAAGAGCTTTGTTGTCAGTATGAGTGGCGTTTTTGTAATCAGGAGCTGGTATTCTGTCGATGCAAGTCAACTTCAATTTCTCCTCAGTGTCCCTTTAAAGGCTTTCGCCTTGATATTACTCCCTCAGGGCGGAGTCAACCGCCTCCTCTCGGGTGGGATGATGGATTTGGCTGAGCTGATCGCCAGAGCCGCAGGCGTTCAACTCAAAAACGCCGAGAGCGACATTTTCTCTGCAAACTTAAAGCACCAGTTCAAGCTCTGGAACGCGAGACCGTTCGAGCTCCGGCACCCGAGGGCGCTCCGACTCCGGGAACAGAGGGCGTCCAAGCCCGGGATCCTGGTCGGACTCTCCCAGCTTCGGATTCGGCACTCGAGACCCCAAGAACCCATGGGGCCCACCCGTACGAAGACGCAGGCCGAGCGGCGGCCACAAAGCGACGCGTCCCAGGCAGAAAATAACAAAAATAAAAGAATACATAATTTGGAAAAAAATAGAGAACTAAAGGAAGCGATCCGCACCCTAACTCGAGAAATTCAAACTCTCAAAAATGAAAATAGTGCCCCTCCCCCCAAGAAGCAGGTACATCAAAATTAAAAAAATTGGCTGTGGTTTAGCTCTGGATAAACCTGGAGGATTGCGAAAGCAACATCTGCGCGTAGCCGTATATTCTTGCGTGAGCTGCACTGCTCACAGTCTCGCCGTTTCACGTGGTCTTTCCCGATCATACTGCGCATGCGCGAGGAGCAAGTGACGTCACTACGCACAGCTGGCCGGCGGCCCCGGTGCGCCGCTACTGCATATCGGAGAGGAAAGAGAGAGAGGCGATGGAGAGCGCGCGGCAGCGGTGGCAGCCCCGGCACGCTAACCACTATGCTCTGCTACTGCGCATGCGCAACTGGCGAGCGCGGCAGCGGCACCTCTGAGTCACCCGCGCAGCGACAGCGGCGGCGCGCCAGCTGTGCGCCGTGTGACGTCACTGCTCCTCGCGCGTGCACAGTATGGCCTTTCCTCGGCTCTGCGAAATGGCTCGGCGACTCGCGTAGTGTGGCTTTCGCAACAAAAGAAAAACAGACAAGTCATGAATATTTTTTTCCCCTCTATTCTCTCTCTGATGTGGCCGCCGCGGTGGCTCAGCGGTTATGGTGCTCGGCTGCTGACCCAGAAGACGCGGGTTCGATCCCGGCCGCGGGGGCTGGAATTTCTTCGGAGGAGAAATTCTAGAGGCCCGTGTACTGTGCGATGTCAGTGCACGTTAAAGAACCCCAGGTGGACGAAATTTCCGGAGCCCTTCACTACGGCGTCTCTCATAGCCTTAGTCGCTTTGGGACGTTAAACCCCATAAACCAAACCAAATCTCTCTCTGATGTTGATGTGGAGCGGTAGAGGGCGGGTCTCGTGAGTGACCCTTGGACGTAATTTGCTACCGGTGAGATCAGACAGGCGTGCAGGTCTTCGGATGATAAGGCACTTGGAAGGCTTCCATCAGGGAATTATTTAATACAAATATATATACAACTGATTTACATATGCCGAAAAGATAACGGCCTCTCCGCTTCAACTAAAAGTAAAACCTCAAACTTCCACTACTCCGGACCACCGCTGGCCACTACACGGCCAAACCGTCCGGCCGCAGCTCAAGTAACTCGCGTCTGCAACTCTACGCTGTCGGCCGCTGGACCACCACCGGCCACACACGACCGATCTGTCCGGCTGCCACACACCTCATCTCGGCGCTCTCCTTCGCACGCGCCCATCTCGTCACATTCGCGCCAAAAACTCCATCCTCAGCCAATAGACAATCCTCCCGCCAAAACTTACTTTTTAGCCAGTAGATGACTTTCCCGCCGTCGTTTATAAGTAAGAGGTCACAAGGCAAAAGACAAGTAAACAATAATTTTAAAATAGATGTTGTTAGCTCTTTCAAAATACTAGGTGTATTTTTCAATGAGAAAATGACTTGGGACGAGCACATAAATTACATAGCATCTAAACTATCCCGTGTCATAGGAACAATTTACGCTCACAAAAACATTCTCCCTGTAAATGTGAAAATGCTTTTGTATAAGTCATTGTTCTGCTCGCATCTTAATTACTGTCACTTGGTATGGGGAAATACATCTTTCACAAACCTCCGAAAATTACTTACCCAACAAAAAAGAATTCTTAGAATAGTATATAATGTAGCATATGACCACCCATCCAAACCACTTTTCGAGAAAGGGGACATAATGCCAATTAATGATTTATATGCATACTACTTACTCTTTAAATACAAAACCGAAAATAAAAACAATACTCCTTTCATTGCCACACTGGCTTCATTATGCAAAAAACACGCATCGTACAAAACAAGAAACAACGAAATATGGCACATTTATGCATACAGAACAGGGTATGGCAAACAGATGCTTAGGTATAGTCTACCGCACTATCTCAACCTCTGCCATAGTCACAACATGACTGTTGAGCACTCGAAAAAAAAAGAGTTGCAAAACTTTGTTTCAAGTATATGTAACCGGGTGTAACTTTGAATTGTAATTTCTGTAATTTTGTATAATTTTTGTGGTTGTTATTTTGTAACTTCTAAATTGTAATTCCTGTAATTGTGTTTAAATTTATGTTATTACAATTTTGCAATTTGTAATTTTTGTGTAATTTTGCCTTTACGTTTGATTTTTACGCGTTACAAAGTGTTACAGTTGTGTCAGAAAATAGGTTCTGTTCATGCTTCCTTTATTTCGTTAGTATTACTGCCACGTTTTTCTTTTTTTCTTTTTTTTTTTAAGTTTTGCCGGTATGCTGTTATGTTGTCTGCATATTTTCCCTGTACAAGTTATATCTATTTCTGGGGAGGCGAGAGCTCGTCAAGCTACACCCCTAGCTTTTTCTCTCTGCCTCCCTCATCCTTGTGATGAAAAATAAAGGCATTATTATTATAAATAAAGGCATTATTACAAAACACACGCCTTGCTGTAAGCAGCCACGGCTAACTAAAAATTATTGCAACAAGAAGAAACAAACAATTTAAAAAATTGGAGGCTTATCAAAGTTAAGCCCAGTGGATGCGAAGCATGTCCTTAGCGTTTGGAGGCATCTTGACCGCATACACGCCCGGCGCAAAGACGCTAGCGCGATTGCAGGCACAGAGACTGACGCGACGGCGGGCGCGCGCCGCTTCATCCCTGGCGTGACGTCACATATCACGTGATGCAGCGATGGTGGCGCCGCCGCCGCGTCGCGCGCGTCACATCATGTGATCTCACTTCAAGGTCAATGGTGGCCACCGCCGGGAGGCGACCGACGGCGCGATATGAGGCCCCATCTGCAGCCGGTGTGACGTCATCACGTGACGTCATGTCACGTGACCCCACTTCAGGGTCAATGGTGGCCACCGCCGGGCGTCGCGCGAAGGCCCGAAACCTACGTTAATACGCTTCGCATAAAACCATTCAACACTCGCTGGGGCCGAGAAGCACAACACTCGCAGGCGACACCGTTTTCAGTCCTTTCCATTTTGTCTGCTGTTTCGGACGAGGTAGCAGCACCCCACCACTGCCACCAGTTTGTTAAATACGAGGTAGCATGGTCGTGTGCCGGAGAGGTAATGAGGGACGTCTGAGACGAAGCTGCTGGAAAAAGACAATGAGAGAGGACTTTATACAGGAATTTACGTATTTACAAGTGAGCTGCAGGAACGCTGCATGACGACAGCTCATCAGGAGATCATTCGATGACAAAGAGCTCCTCGACAGTGCCGCTGCCGGGGTTTTAAAGAGTTCCCTTCCCTAGGGTCCCTAGATGGGGGCCGCTCCTGCAGGGGAAGGAAGTCCTCACTGGCACCAATCGCAGACACACACGCACTCACTCACTCCCGAGAGATCACACCGCCGTCACGCGCTGGGAGAGGGGGAACGATGCCATCCACGTAGCGCAGACGCCGGAATGTCCATGAGCGGCGTTCGCGCGCATTTCGAACCCGCGTTCACACTCGGTGTACGGGAAACGCTCGCTCAACCGGGCAGACGGACGCGGCTTCCGTGGCAATCCAGGCGCTCACCCAACGCGCGTCTCGGGGTTTGTCGGCGTTTCGCTGCTGCCATGTCGTTGTCTTCCCCACGACGAAGGCGAGACGTAACAGACTGCCCCGCCGGGGGAAGGAGATCCCGATGGACAGGGGACAGCATCCGCTGTCCGGAGGGATGTCGCTTGAGGCTGGTCTCAACCGGAGTCGGTTCTCTCTCGGCGGTTCTGGAGCTCAGCGCACCCCGAAGTCTTCCTTTGCATGTGTAGGTTCCCAAAGGGCACTGCAAAGTGACTCGTGCTCCGCTAGCGTTAGAACCACGCCGAAAACCCAACCGCTCAGTCCGCAAGCACGACACAATCCCCACTAAGCAATGCCGGGCTCTTTCCCTCTTACAAAGCCAATTAATCCCTGGGAGTGGTCCAGCAGCACTCAGAAAACTCCCACAGATCGGGACATTACACCACAAAGCGCATCTCAATTTAAAACAATAAACAAAACCAATGGGTTCAAAATCCTACATCAGGAAGAAAAACAACACCAGCAAACTGCAACTATGATGCTGACTCTTGCGCTAAGGACCTCAATTTAAGCTATCGGCATTACCTTTGAGACTCCCCTTTTTGTGATGTATTCCGATTCGTAATGACCATAACATTTCATTCTGCATAGCAGCATACTGCCGTCACCTTGTATATCCCCGCAAAGATTCTCTCAACATCGGAGCCAAAGTCACTTTAATTTCCCAAATTCCAAAAAAATCAAGCGACTCCCGGCGCTTATGCTAGTGGCCTACAATGGCCCGTCTGGCTAGCACTTCGCGTTTTAACGAACGCTGCTACACATGGGCACCACAAGTGCATTTTTTGAAAACAATCTTTATCAAAAGAAACGTTTTCAATGCAAACAACGCGTCGGAAACCTATTCCTGCTCAAACTTTTTTTTTTCTGCAAAACTTCTTGTCTGCAGGAATTGTTTTTAAAAAGAAAAAGCAAACAGCCGAGACATCCTCGGAATCCGCTGCTAACGAGCCGCGCCGCGGCTCAAAGGGGTCGCCTATTCTTCAACCGCGCCCTGCGGGGACGCACACCAACAGTGGCTTTAGCAGCCGACAATTCACAAAATTCGAAGGGCTTAACGGCGCTTCGACACCTGCGAGCCTCAGACGCCACGCGACATTGATTTGTTCCGCACCCCGGCCGCGTGTCTCCAACGCCTGAGCCGCGTCTGAACAGTTGAAAGCGAGGGGTTGACGGTCGCGCATGAAGGAAACGCCTACGAGAACTCTTTTCTTGATTCGGCAATGTCCTTCGTCTGGAGCGCGTTCTGCGGCGTTATTTCGTACGGTAGCTGTGCGGGCTTCTCTGTGGCCCGCTCCGAGTTTTACGCGTCCTGCTACCGCAGTGTCGCCACAATGGGTCAGATGGCTTTCGCGCTGTCTGTATACGCCTAGCCAGTCTGGCCCTAGTGCGGTGCCTGTCGCATATGGAGTGCCGTGATGACAGCCTCGGACGATTACGCTGCTCAATGTCCTCGGCCCGTACTTCGTCCGTTCTCTCGAGAGCACCCCTCGTCTTGGCTCTCCTTGCGCGTGGTCGCCTTCCTAAAACTGCCTTCGCAAAACGGCTCTGCGCGCCTTCCTTTCTCGCGGTGCCCTCGCCCTTCTCATCAGCTTTATGACTCAGAAGCGAGCCGCCTTTTCTACTAGAATTCGAACTATCGGCTCCCTCTTTCGATGATTCAGTGCGTGCCGCAGCACGTAAGTGTGCCGACTGCCCTTTAATTTCTGCTGGGCATAACTTGCTCTCCTGAGGCTTGCTATTCGATCCTACTACCCTAACGCTCTTGCCCGGAACTTGAACTATGCGACGCTGTGCGGCTAACGTAGCGTTATTGTCCTGGGTACTACCTTCTCAATCGCAGCAATCAGCCTCCTTCGCGGAAAGTGCATGCTTCTCTGGGCTCAAAACCAAGGCATTGCCCCTTTCCTTATTTCTAGCAGTGCATACATTACCGCACGAGCCCTCACGGCTGGCGTATCTGCACTCTTCCTCATTACTAGCCTTAGTGCCTACATTATCCCCCGAGCCCTCACGGCTTGTTGATCTGCACTCTTCGCTAGCTTTTCGACCGAACTCATCGGTCCTCGCTGCCAAAGTGGCCTTTCTTTCCTGGACCAAACCTGTCCTTTGCCGCCACTTCTGAACAGCACTCGTGTCATCCGGCGATTGAGCGGAGCTCCTAACTCGGTCCCTGACACTATCGCGGTGTAGCTTACCACCGTCAATTTGGCCTTCCAAATCTGCCTCCGCGGGAATTCGAAAGTATCGGAGGAGCGCACTTTTTGTTATCGCATAGTTGTGGGCATCCTCGTCAGACAACCTCGCCCAGACATTACAAGGTTCGCATGGGAGGAATCCCATCAACACAATTGACCAATACTCCTCGTCTAGCTGCTCCTCCATGCAAATTCTTTCAAAATTTTCTAGAAAAGTTCTGAAATTTTCGCCTTTTCTAAGAACACTTAAACGAGATCGCACACTCATTCCTCTGATCGCGTTAAGTTCACGCGTGAGTTCCCGCATCTCTCTTTCGTATTCCTGCTCCCGCAGCTTTGTTTCGCGTTCCTGGGGTGGTATTCTCCCGGTGTCGCCTTTTGCGACACGTCGCATTCGCTCTTCGCTGATTGGCTCGAGCCGCGGTGACGGCGGCGTGACGACACGGACCCGCCTTCCTGCTACGTCATCGTGACGTCGCCTCAATTTACTACGCTTAGTCGAACAACGGAATGCGCTGAAGCGATTCGCGCGGGCGACGGGCTACCGTTAGCGTACGAACGCAATCGACAGTTGCGGCTTTTGCGCCCTTGGCGTGAAAACATGGCGACGTCCTTTCAAGCGAGAGCCGCCCGCTTCAGCCAATTCAGCAGTCCTTCCGATTCCGGTCGGCATGTTCACCGGCAACTACTGGTGTTGTTACTTTTCGCTATGACTTACCTTGCTTCGACGATAAAGTTTAAGCTGCAATTCAGCCTAGTTTTTTAGATACGCTCTCGATTCTGAAGCGCGGAAGCCTAATGGGACCTCCAGCTACACTGCTACCGTCTGCAACTGCCCGAAACGCAGCCGAAACCTAGCACAACCATCCGGAACGAAAGAAAAATAGATTTGGAGCTTTTTCGCGGTGTTTTATAGACTTAAATGAAGTAAAGCCAGTTTATATTAAATTTGCAAATGTTGTTTTGAACATTAGACGTCATGTGATGGCAAATATTCTTGCTATAAAAGATACGAAACTACAGCTGCTAGTGAATCAGCAGTGGTAAATTGTCGCTTCTCGGAGTGAATGAATGCACCGCAGACGAAAGTGCCGGCGGCTTTTTACGTTTCTTCGAGCATCTGTAAGCACTTTTTTAGGCCCCGCCCATATGCGACATGTCGCAAAAGGCGACACCGGCAGAATACCACCCCTGTTCCCGCCGCTTTCTTTCGCGTTCCTGTTTCCGCTGCTCTCTTTCGAGTTCCTCCTCCTTTTTCTTTGCCAATTCCCTCTCCTCAATGGTCTCAAGGCATTCCGCAAGCTCGTCATCTTCAGCCTCCAACGCAAGAATAGCCTTCAGCAGTTCTGGTTTTCCGAGTTTGTCTGATACATCCAGACCCAACTCTTTCGCAAGCTCCAGTAACTTTCAGGAGAGCAAGCTGCCGGGCTAGTTGGTGAAGCATGTTAAATTGAATTCAGCGCAAAAATACAGACAAGGGACAAAGAGAGACACACTGAGACGTTCACGAGCGCTAACTACCAACTGTTTATTCATGCTGAAGTACAGGGGATATATAGGAAGGGATATATGACCGGCTACGGGAGCATGCCAAAAACATAGAAAATAACGACACGAATGTGAATCTTGTGCGGCACCTTGCTTCGTGTAAATGTAGGGCGGGATTAGAGAAGACCACGATTCTTGGCAAGAGCGGTAATGATAAGGCAAGGCTCGTTTTAGAAGCTTATTATATCAGAAAGCTGTCCGAACGTTGTGTCAGTGACACGTCGGTACACATATACTCATCTGAATGTGCTTTTTTAGATTCGTTTTTTGATTGACTCGTTTGCTTGACGGATGTGCATTATCTGTACCTCGCTACGCGCATGCTCTTCATTCCCTTCCTATATATCCCCTGTACTTCAGCATGAATAAACAGTTGGTAGCTAGCGCTCGTGAACGTCTCAGTGTGTCTCTCTTTGTCCCTTGTCTGTATTTTTGCGCTGAATTCAATTTAACATCCAGTAACTTTGGTTTGCGCCGCGTCTTCAAATCCATGGCTGCTCCGAGTGCTGCCTTCTCTACTGCCCACTATTGTCTTGCTGCAACTAACCCAGCAGCAACGACAACGCAATTACCAGCTCTGTTTCAGACACTAACAAAAGCCTGGCAAAACTCAGCAGAAGAAAGACCCGCACTCACCAAACCTCGCAGCCAAGAATCCAGCGCAGTCGGTCCGCTACAGGCAACCAGTCATCACAAAGGGCTGTTGCACTGCCCCCGACTCGCCGTTCTGCTGCTCAGCGTCCCGTTGTCCGCAACTCTCCGCTGACGTCCGATGTTTCGCGTCCCACCGCTGCAACCAGTTTGTTAAGGACGAGGTAGCAGCATCCCACCGCTGCCACCAGTTTGTTACGGATGCGGTAGCAGCATCCCACCGCTGCCACCAGTTTGTTACGGATGCGGTAGCAGCATCCCACCGCTGCCACCAGTTTGTTACGGATGCGGTAGCAGCATCCCACCGCTGCCACCAGTTTGTTACGGATGCGGTAGCAGCATCCCACCGCTGCCACCAGTTTGTTACGGATGCGGTAGCAGCATCCCACCGCTGCCACCAGTTTGTTACGGATGCGGTAGCAGCATCCCACCGCTGCCACCAGTTTGTTACGGATGCGGTAGCAGCATCCCACCGCTGCCACCAGTTTGTTACGGATGCGGTAGCAGCATCCCACCGCTGCCACCAGTTTGTTACGGATGCGGTAGCAGCATCCCACCGCTGCCACCAGTTTGTTACGGATGCGGTAGCAGCATCCCACCACTGCCACCAGTTTGTTACGGATGCGGTAGCAGCATCCCACCGCTGCCACCAGTTTGTTACGGATGCGGTAGCAGCATCCCACCGCTGCCACCAGTTTGTTACGGATGCGGTAGCAGCATCCCACCGCTGCCACCAGTTTGTTACGGATGCGGTAGCAGCATCCCACCGCTGCCACCAGTTTGTTACGGATGCGGTAGCAGCATCCCACCGCTGCCACCAGTTTGTTACGGATGCGGTAGCAGCATCCCACCGCTGCCACCAGTTTGTTACGGATGCGGTAGCAGCATCCCACCGCTGCCACCAGTTTGTTACGGATGCGGTAGCAGCATCCCACCGCTGCCACCAGTTTGTTACGGATGCGGTAGCAGCATCCCACCGCTGCCACCAGTTTGTTACGGATGCGGTAGCAGCATCCCACCGCTGCCACCAGTTTGTTACGGATGCGGTAGCAGCATCCCACCGCTGCCACCAGTTTGTTACGGATGCGGTAGCAGCATCCCACCGCTGCCACCAGTTTGTTACGGATGCGGTAGCAGCATCCCACCGCTGCCACCAGTTTGTTACGGATGCGGTAGCAGCATCCCACCGCTGCCACCAGTTTGTTACGGATGCGGTAGCAGCATCCCACCGCTGCAACCAGTTTGTTAAGGACGAGGTAGCAGCATCCCACCGCTGCCACCAGTTTGTTACGGATGCGGTAGCAGCATCCCACCGCTGCCACCAGTTTGTTACGGATGCGGTAGCAGCATCCCACCGCTGCCACCAGTTTGTTACGGATGCGGTAGCAGCATCCCACCGCTGCCACCAGTTTGTTACGGATGCGGTAGCAGCATCCCACCGCTGCCACCAGTTTGTTACGGATGCGGTAGCAGCATCCCACCGCTGCCACCAGTTTGTTACGGATGCGGTAGCAGCATCCCACCGCTGCCACCAGTTTGTTACGGATGCGGTAGCAGCATCCCACCGCTGCCACCAGTTTGTTACGGATGCGGTAGCAGCATCCCACCGCTGCCACCAGTTTGTTACGGATGCGGTAGCAGCATCCCACCGCTGCCACCAGTTTGTTACGGATAATAATAATAATAATAATAATAATAATGCCTTTATTTTTCATCACAAGGATGAGGGAGGCAGAGAGAAAAAGCTAGGGGTGTAGCTTGACGAGCTCTCGCCTCCCCAAAAATAGATATAACTTGTACAGGGAAAATATGCAGACAACATAACAGCATACCGGCAAAACTTAAAAAAAAAAAAGAAAAAAAGAAAAACGTGGCAGTAATACTAACGAAATAAAGGAAGCATGAACAGAACCTATTTTCTGACACAACTGTAACACTTTGTAACGCGTAAAAATCAAACGTAAAGGCAAAATTACACAAAAATTACAATTTGCAAAATTGTAATAACATAAATTTAAACACAATTACAGGAATTACAATTTAGAAGTTACAAAATAACAACCACAAAAATTATACAAAATTACAGAAATTACAATTCAAAGTTACACCCGGTTACATATACTTGAAACAAAGTTTTGCAACTCTTTTTTTTTCGAGTGCTCAACAGTCATGTTGTGACTATGGCAGAGGTTGAGATAGTGCGGTAGACTATACCTAAGCATCTGTTTGCCATACCCTGTTCTGTATGCATAAATGTGCCATATTTCGTTGTTTCTTGTTTTGTACGATGCGTGTTTTTTGCATAATGAAGCCAGTGTGGCAATGAAAGGAGTATTGTTTTTATTTTCGGTTTTGTATTTAAAGAGTAAGTAGTATGCATATAAATCATTAATTGGCATTATGTCCCCTTTCTCGAAAAGTGGTTTGGATGGGTGGTCATATGCTACATTATATACTATTCTAAGAATTCTTTTTTGTTGGGTAAGTAATTTTCGGAGGTTTGTGAAAGATGTATTTCCCCATACCAAGTGACAGTAATTAAGATGCGAGCAGAACAATGACTTATACAAAAGCATTTTCACATTTACAGGGAGAATGTTTTTGTGAGCGTAAATTGTTCCTATGACACGGGATAGTTTAGATGCTATGTAATTTATGTGCTCGTCCCAAGTCATTTTCTCATTGAAAAATACACCTAGTATTTTGAAAGAGCTAACAACATCTATTTTAAAATTATCAAGAAATATACCATCATTATTTTGGATGTTCTTGTTCTTGGGGCGGAAAATAATAGCTTTAGTTTTTGAGGTATTAATCTTGAGGGCATTAAATCTTGTCCACTTTTCAAGTTGAGTAAGCGTTGTGTTTGCTTTTGCAATCATAGATGAGGCGCATGACCCGGAAAAAAGCAAGGTGGTGTCGTCTGCATATATTACAATTTTTGTTTCTTTGTCTATTTGTGTTATGTCATTCACATATATATTAAAAAGGAATGGGCCCAAGATGCTGCCTTGGGGCACACCAGATAAGATAGCTTTGACATCTGATCGGTGACCGTTTAATTCTACATACTGCTGTCGATGTCTTAGATAACTGCTCAAAAGTAACAAGGATTGTCCACGGAAACCATATACCTGAAGCTTTTTAAGCAGTAACATGTGGTTAAGATGATCAAAGGCCTTCGAAAAATCTACATATATTCCTAAAGCTAAGCATTTGTCATCGAAAGAGTTTAAAATGAATTCTTTTTGTTCTAACAAAGCGAGTTCCGTTGACAGATTTTTCCGAAATCCAAATTGTGAAGGTGTCATTATATTATGCTTATTACAGAAGTTATTCATCCGGGACAAAATTATTTTTTCAAACCCTTTGGAGAAAACAGGCAATATTGACAATGGCCTATAGTTTGCAAAGTCATTTTTATCTCCCTTTTTGTATACAACTGTTACCTTCGCAGTCTGCATCTTCTGTGGAAACACGCCCTTGACTAGACAAAGGTTAAATATATGTGTGATATAGGGTGCAATTATGTCGAGGACATGTTTCACAGGTTTAATCTTAATACCGTCAGCATCGCTACTTCCGCTGTTATTTAATGCCAGAAATACTGACACTACCTCAGCCTCTGTAACAGGACTTAAGAAACAGGTGTGATCCACGGTGCACTTTATGTAATTCAAAGCCATTTCATCATATTCATTTCTTTTCAGTTCCACAAAAAAGTCATTAAATCCATCTGCTAACTTCTTGCCAGACCATTCTTCATTTTGGTGAATAAGTGTTTTAACTTGAGTTGGATTGCTAGGCTTTAGTAACATGTTTAGCTTTTTCCAAGTTATGTCGGTCCTTGATGTTGGATTAGAGAAGGAATTGCGACAATATTCATCTCTAGCAGCTCTGATGTCTTTATTTAATTTGTTACGCACAGTTTTGTATGCTTTAAAGAAATTGGGATCACGTGTTTTTAGGAACTTCTTGTACATCCTATCTTTTGCTAGGATTCTGGTGAGCAAACAAGGTGTTATCCATGGCTTACGGATCTTTTTTGACTGCCTTAGATGCTTCTGAGGGAACGTAGAATTATATAATCTCACAAAATTACTCAAGAATAAGTTATATGCAGAATCCGGTTCTGTTTCTCGGAGGACATTCCTCCAGTCGAAGCTGTTTATTACGTGTCTAAAAAGTTCTAAAGTTTTAGGTGTTATTTCTTGGTAAAAAACAGGTGCGCTCTTGGGACGTGCGTTGTTGTTCTCAACGCAGAAGTATATGGCATTATGGTCACTAATATCTGTGCATATTACACCGGCTTTGCATGATGATGTGTATCTATTTGTTATGAATAAGTCAAGAAGCGTCACAGACGTGGTGGTAACGCGGGTAGGAGAGCTGATAACATTTGTGCATCCGAAGGACTGAATGAGTTGTTCCATTTCTCGCTTAGCTGCTGTATCAGCTAGCATGTTGATATTAAAGTCACCGCCAAGTACAACACCGTACATGTTATCACCAACGAAGGCCAGAAAAGATTCCAACAAGGCAAAGAAATTGCGAAGGTCTCCAGATGGGGGGCGGTAAACAACAGAAACAATGGTTTTGTCGTATCTTAATGACAGAATTTCATAATCTGGATGGATGCATGAATAGGCCGACAAAAGTTCACACGAAAGTTCCCTTTTTACCATTATTGAAACTCCACCGCCTCGACCGACAGTTCTGTTCAGATGAAAATTACTGTACAAATTCAAATTCAAGGTGTTTGAATTGTCAACATACCAAGTTTCCGTTAACATCACAAAGTCAAATTGGGACTGGAATTCGGCGAACAATGTTTCAAGTTCAGCGACTTTATTTTTCGCGGATTGCACATTGAGATGAAAAAACTTAAGAAAATTAGAGTATTCCTTGGCAGATAACGTCAAAACATCTGATGGCAAAACGTAATTTGCGTCAGCCATGGTGAACTTTGGAGCCATGGTTAAAATCGGGGATCGAGGGACCTAAGCAAGCTTATCTAAATCACTTTGATGGCGAATGATGATAGCGTTCTGACCGTCTGTCTGACGAACGTAGACGTTCCCATTTCGATGCCACGCATACTTGAAGCCATGTATCAGTGCCCAGCTTTTCACGTTGGACAGCAATGTTCTGTTTCTTTTCGTTAGGTTCTCAAGGATGTGGCGTGGCTCATTTGGAGTGTTCAGTTCCTTTCTTTGGTTTAGAATTGCTTCCTTTACCGACTGCCTAACAAAACGGACGATGATCCCTGGCACCTTACCCTTTGCCGCGGGTAGCCTGTGGATGGCAGCAATGTCGTTATCGGTTAATTCCGGGACCTTAATCTTTCTTGCTACTTCATTTACCTTTGACAGCAGGTTTTCTCTGTCAGTTACGGGGATGCCATGAAACTCAAGGTTAAGTTTCCTGGTCTGCCATTCTAGCTGATCAACTTCCTTCATGATATCAGCTTTATCACTTGTTGTTTCGCTGTTTTCGATTTTGTCAACACGTTTCTTCAGCTCGCCTATTTCTTTGTCCTGACGACGGATGTGTGCCAGTATCTCGTCATACTGACTGGACATTAACTGAACTGATTGTTCGATACTTTCAACAGTATGCTTGAGTGTTACGAGTCCGTCCACCTTTTCATGCAGGGCAACCAAAAGAGCTGAAAAGTCGGGTTCGGTCTTGGGCTTGCTTTCTTGCGCACCCCTCGACCGACTAGTTCTACAAGTGGGACAACGCCATGCGTTTCTCCAAGACTCGCCCTTTGACTTAAATGTGTTTTCAGACACATTCGAACAGTTTCCGAAGTGATATCGGTAACTACATTCCGAGCAAAGTATCCCTTCACTCTCCGTACATTCCTCATCACAACACAAGCATGTAACACTTTCAGAAGGAGGCATAGTGGGCAGCAGTGGCAGCGGCTCTAAGTACGATCTGTTATGCAAAAAATGACAAATTCGAGACCAACCTGCAAAAAGGGCAGAGTATGCTGGTTACGTTGTGCACAGGGTGTTGGTATGCTGCCACTGCTGCCAAAAGGTCCCACGATGTCCGTGCGTCCCTTCTTGTAGTGCGATGCTGGCTACGGCGCTGTCACTTGTCGAATTCGCATGCGCAGGTAGGCTTTCGGGCAGTCGGCGACGCCCCCTTGTTTCTTTTTCTTTTTGGTGACGAAGGTGGGTATCGCAGGATATCTTGAGCCGATTCACAACTGCAAAAAGGGCAGAGTATGCTGGTTACGTTGTGCACAGGGTGTTGGTATGCTGCCACTGCTGCCAAAAGGTCCCACGATGTCCGTGCGTCCCTTCTTGTAGTGCGATGCTGGCTACGGCGCTGTCACTTGTCGAATTCGCATGCGCAGGTAGGCTTTCGGGCAGTCGGCGACGCCCCCTTGTTTCTTTTTCTTTTTGGTGACGAAGGTGGGTATCGCAGGATATCTTGAGCCGATTCACAACTGCAAAAAGGGCAGAGTATGCTGGTTACGTTGTGCACAGGGTGTTGGTATGCTGCCACTGCTGCCAAAAGGTCCCACGATGTCCGTGCGTCCCTTCTTGTAGTGCGATGCTGGCTACGGCGCTGTCACTTGTCGAATTCGCATGCGCAGGTAGGCTTTCGGGCAGTCGGCGACGCCCCCTTGTTTCTTTTTCTTTTTGGTGACGAAGGTGGGTATCGCAGGATATCTTGAGCCGATTCACAACTGCAAAAAGGGCAGAGTATGCTGGTTACGTTGTGCACAGGGTGTTGGTATGCTGCCACTGCGGTATGCTGCCACTGCGGATGCGGTAGCAGCATCCCACCGCTGCCACCAGTTTGTTACGGATGCGGTAGCAGCATCCCACCGCTGCCACCAGTTTGTTACGGATGCGGTAGCAGCATCCCACCGCTGCCACCAGTTTGTTAAGGACGAGGTAGCAGCATCCCACCGCTGCCACCAGTTTGTTACGGATGCGGTAGCAGCATCCCACCGCTGCCACCAGTTTGTTAAGGACGAGGTAGCAGCATCCCACCGCTGCCACCAGTTTGTTACGGATGCGGTAGCAGCATCCCACCGCTGCAACCAGTTTGTTAAGGACGAGGTAGCAGCATCCCACCGCTGCCACCAGTTTGTTACGGATGCGGTAGCAGCATCCCACCGCTGCCACCAGTTTGTTACGGATGCGGTAGCAGCATCCCACCGCTGCCACCAGTTTGTTACGGATGCGGTAGCAGCATCCCACCGCTGCCACCAGTTTGTTACGGATGCGGTAGCAGCATCCCACCGCTGCCACCAGTTTGTTAAGGACGAGGTAGCAGCATCCCACCGCTGCCACCAGTTTGTTACGGATGCGGTAGCAGCATCCCACCGCTGCCACCAGTTTGTTAAGGACGAGGTAGCAGCATCCCACCGCTGCCACCAGTTTGTTACGGATGCGGTAGCAGCATCCCACCGCTGCAACCAGTTTGTTAAGGACGAGGTAGCAGCATCCCACCGCTGCCACCAGTTTCTTACGGATGCGGTAGCAGCATCCCACCGCTGCCACCAGTTTGTTAAGGACGAGGTAGCAGCATCCCACCGCTGCCACCAGTTTGTTACGGATGCGGTAGCAGCATCCCACCGCTGCCACCAGTTTGTTAAGGACGAGGTAGCAGCATCCCACCGCTGCCACCAGTTTGTTACGGATGCGGTAGCAGCATCCCACCGCTGCAACCAGTTTGTTAAGGACGAGGTAGCAGCATCCCACCGCTGCCACCAGTTTGTTACGGATGCGGTAGCAGCATCCCACCGCTGCCACCAGTTTGTTACGGATGCGGTAGCAGCATCCCACCGCTGCCACCAGTTTGTTACGGATGCGGTAGCAGCATCCCACCGCTGCCACCAGTTTGTTACGGATGCGGTAGCAGCATCCCACCGCTGCCACCAGTTTGTTACGGATGCGGTAGCAGCATCCCACCGCTGCCACCAGTTTGTTACGGATGCGGTGGCAGCATCCCACCGCTGCCGCCAGTTTGTTAGGGATGCGGTAGCAGCATCCCACCGCTGCAACCAGTTTGTTACGGATGCGGTAGCAGCATCCCACCGCTGCCACCAGTTTGTTAAGGACGAGGTAGCAGCATCCCACCGCTGCCACCAGTTTGTTACGGATGCGGTAGCAGCATCCCACCGCTGCCACCAGTTTGTTAAGGACGAGGTAGCAGCATCCCACCGCTGCCACCAGTTTGTTACGGATGCGGTAGCAGCATCCCACCGCTGCAACCAGTTTGTTAAGGACGAGGTAGCAGCATCCCACCGCTGCAACCAGTTTGTTACGGATGCGGTAGCAGCATCCCACCGCTGCCACCAGTTTGTTAAGGACGAGGTAGCAGCATCCCACCGCTGCCACCAGTTTGTTACGGATGCGGTAGCAGCATCCCACCGCTGCCACCAGTTTGTTAAGGACGAGGTAGCAGCATCCCACCGCTGCCACCAGTTTGTTACGGATGCGGTAGCAGCATCCCACCGCTGCAACCAGTTTGTTAAGGACGAGGTAGCAGCATCCCACCGCTGCCACCAGTTTGTTACGGATGCGGTAGCAGCATCCCACCGCTGCCACCAGTTTGTTACGGATGCGGTAGCAGCATCCCACCGCTGCCACCAGTTTGTTACGGATGCGGTAGCAGCATCCCACCGCTGCCACCAGTTTGTTACGGATGCGGTAGCAGCATCCCACCGCTGCCACCAGTTTGTTACGGATGCGGTAGCAGCATCCCACCGCTGCCACCAGTTTGTTACGGATGCGGTAGCAGCATCCCACCGCTGCCACCAGTTTGTTACGGATGCAGTAGCAGCATCCCACCGCTGCCACCAGTTTGTTACGGATGCGGTAGCAGCATCCCACCGCTGCCACCAGTTTGTTACGGATGTGGTAGCAGCATCCCACCGCTGCCACCAGTTTGTTACGGATGCGGTAGCAGCATCCCACCGCTGCCACCAGTTTGTTACGGATGCGGTAGCAGCATCCCACCGCTGCCACCAGTTTGTTACGGATGCGGTAGCAGCATCCCACCGCTGCCACCAGTTTGTTACGGATGCGGTAGCAGCATCCCACCGCTGCCACCAGTTTGTTACAGACGAGGTAGCATGGTCGTGTGCCGGAGAAGGAATGAGGGACGTCTGAGACGAGGCTGCGGGAAAAAGACAATGAGAGAGGACTTTATACAGGAATTTACATATTTACAAGTGAGCTGCAGGAACGCTGCATGACGACAGCTCATCAGGAGATCATTCGATGACAAAGAGCTCCTCGGCCGTGCCGCTGCCGGGGTTTTAAAGTGTTCCCTTCCCTAGGGTCCCTAGATGGGGGCCGCTCCTGCAGGGGAAGGAAGTCCTCACTGGCACCAATCACAGACACACACGCACTCACTCACTCCCGAGAGATCACACCGTCGTCACGCGCTGGAAGAGGGGGAACGATGCCATCCACGTAGCGCAGACGCCAGAATGTCCATGAGCGGCGTTCGCGCGCATTTCGAACGCGCGTTCACACTCGGTGTACGGGAAACGCTCGCTCAACCGGGCAGACGGACGCGGCTTCCGTGGCAATCCAGGCGCTCACCCAACACGCGTCTCGGAGTTTGTCGGCGTTTCGCTGCTGCCATGTCGTTGTCTTCCCCACGACGAAGGCGAGACGTAACACTGCGCATTCCCCTGCTCCCCTTCGGCGGCACTCCTCACACTTTACCACGACGCACGCTAGTTGCGGCGTGACAAGACATCTCGACCCGCAGCACCGCAGGCTGCGGTAGCGCAGCCTAAGCCAATGGAAGAAAAGGAGGAGAAAATGATCTCTGAACCAGTTAGGCCACCCCCGCAGAAACGCAAGGGGGGCGAAACGGATCCATTCGTGGCACTGGAAAGGAGATTAGACGCCAGGTATGAGGCGCGATTTGAGAAAATCGACACCCTCCTCACCCACCTGATGGGTGCAGTTAATCAGCTGCAGGCACAAATGCATGCACAATGGAACGCCTGGGTCGAAACGATAACAAAGTTGTAAGACGCAAAGCCTGAACATCATGGATAGACGCGTTCAAACCAGTTTCAACAGTGTGGCAGTGGAACTGCTGCGGCTTCCAACGCAAACGAGAGCTCGCGCAACAGCACCTAGAGCAAGGTAATGAAAAACCTCTAGCCATAGCCCTACAAGCAACGGGAAAGGGCGTGACTAAAATGACGGGATACCAGGGATTTTCCAGTCACCGAGAAAAATCCAGAGTTACTACGCTAATTAAAAGAAACATTGCGACAATTCAACACGAAGTAAACTGCCGTGATATCGAGGCCGTTTTAGTCGAAATACTCACCGGTAGCAAGGGAGAACCCAGTATTTTTCTCCTAAATTTATACAGCACCCTGCAGCAGAAAAAAAGTCCGTTTTCACGCACTCTTCCGCAAAGCCACAAAGGCAGCAGGAGCTGACCCCCTGGTGATAGTTGGAGATTTTAACGCAGGCCACCAAGAATGGGGCTATAACAGAAAGGATCCAAAAGGAAGGCGATTATAGGAGTACATACAGGAGCTAGGTCTTAATCTACGAACGGACCCTTGCTGCCCGTCCAGAGTGGGAAATAGCGTACAAACACCACCCCAGACCTCACCCCTAGCAAAAACGTAAGAGAAATGAACTGGAAAAACACAGAACTCAACTTCGGCAGTGATCATTTCGTCTTAGCGCTAACTCTCGGCAAGGGCGTTAAGACGCGTCGCCTAAAGAAACCCAAAATCACTGAATGGGAAAAGCTTACGAAAGTTAGAGGCAAAAATGAAACAGGAGAACAGATCCTAAACATAAACGAATGGGCACAGGCGCTAAAGAAACTAAAGAAACACGCCGATAAAGCTACCAAAGTCCTACAAGAGGATGATGCGCCAGTGATAGCCGAGAACAAACTCCTTCATATGTGGGAAGCAACGCATAGCTTGGAAAAACGACTGCGTTTCCAAAAATGGAACAGAAAACTTCGACATAGACATAACAAAGAGATTAAGGACTACGCAATCAAGCTTTGTGAACAGAATTGGTGCAGCAGATGCGATGAAATGGAGGGTAGCAAGTCTCTCTCCAAGACGTGGAATCTACTAAGACATCATCGAGATCCAGATAATTTGAAAACCCGAGCAGGAATAAGACAAGCGAAGGCCAGACATGTGTTGCAAGGGACAGACACGGAACTCATGGCAAACATAGTGGACCTTTGCATTGGTAACGCGCACACCTCCCCCCTCCCGGGCTACGATGGTCCTCCAAACGAGGTCCGAGACGCACCGATCGCGGAAGCGGAGGTCCGCGCCGAAATACTTAGTCTAAAAACCAAATCGGCTCCGGGACCGGACGGTATTACTAACAAAATCATGAAAAACTTAGACGACGAATCTGTAAAATCTCTCACACAGTGTTGTGAAGGTATAGGATGCGCAATCAAAGGACAAACCACAAAGAAAGACACAGACGCACACAAGCGCACTAACAACTGTTTATTTCTTCCTTGGAACGCTTACTCATACACCTGGCCACGCATGCTCAAATGCAATGTTTAACCACAATAGTCATGCCAAGGGCTGTTAACGCAGACGCGAACGCAAAAAGTTGATTTCGGCTACGTACAGAGCCACGGACGTGTCACTGATACAGTTTACAGCGTTTTCCTTTATGTGGAAAGCTTCCAAAGCCAGCCGCGCTTGTTCATTTTTGCTTTTTCCCAGTATCACGGTCTCGTCAAGTCGCGGTGCGCAATTGCGGCAAGAACTAAGATGGGACACAAGGTGTGCCCCTTTGTCTGTGTTGTTCCTAACTTTATTCGCATGCTCCCTGAGTCGCTCGTTTATGCACCGCCCTGTCTGCCCGATGTAGGTCTTACCACATGAAAGAGGGAAGGAGTATACCACCCCGGTGGCGCAAGGGATGTAGGTAGACCCGTGCCTGATTAGGCATCCACTCCTTCTATCACCGCACGTGCGGGCGCACAGCTTCGCCAGTTTATTCGGCGCAGAAAACGCCAGAGGGACACCATGCCTGCCTGCAACTCTCTTGAGGCGATGAGACACCTTATGCAGATATGGCACCACCACAGGCCTGAACGCTTCGCTCATCACCTCAAGAGAGTTGCAGGCAGGCATGGTGTCCCTCTGGCGTTTTCTGCGCCCAATAAACTGGCGAAGCTGTGCGCCCGCACGTGCGGTGATAGAAGGAGTGGATGCCTAATCAGGCACGGGTCTACCTACATCCCTTGCGCCACCGGGGTGGTATACTCCTTCCCTCTTTCATGTGGTAAGACCTACATCGGGCAGACAGGGCGGTGCATAAACGAGCGACTCAGGGAGCATGCGAATAAAGTTAGGAACAACACAGACAAAGGGGCACACCTTGTGTCCCATCTTAGTTCTTGCCGCAATTGCGCACCGCGACTTGACGAGACCGTGATACTGGGAAAAAGCAAAAATGAACAAGCGCGGCTGGCTTTGGAAGCTTTCCACATAAAGGAAAACGCTGTAAACTGTATCAGTGACACGTTCGTGGCTCTGTACGTAGCCGAAATCAACTTTTTGCGTTCGCGTCTGCGTTAACAGCCCTTGGCATGACTACTGTGGTTAAAGATTGCATTTGTGCATGCGTGGCCAGGTGTAGAAGTAAGCGTTCCAAGGAAGTAATAAACAGTTGTTAGTGCGCTTGTGTGTGTCTCTGTCTTTCTTTGTGGTTCGTCCTTTGATTGCGCATCCTATACCTTCACAACATCATGTACCAACTAGGCCCAACCCAAGTTTTATTGAAGTTCCTCTCACACAGTATATGCAGGGAGTATGGGACAAAGGCTGCCTCCCGCAACAGTGGAAAACGGCAAATACAGTCCTTATCCCCAAGACAGGCTAACCCCCGAAACTGGAAAATTTGAGACCCATTTCCTTAACATCATGTATAGGGAAACTAATGGAACGCGTAATCCAAACTAGACTAACACGCTTTATGGAGCAAAACGACTTCTGGCCGCACGAAATGGTTGGGTTTCGGCCCGGTCTGTGCACACAGGACGTGATGCTCCGTCTAAAACACGACATCATAGAGTCTAGAACCAAAGATGCAAAGGTGATATTAGGCCTAGATCTGACCAAAGCCTTCGAAATGTGAAACACGCACCGATTCTTGCTGGCCTCCAAGAAATTAGGGTTGGTAATAAAACATATCACTACGTAAAGAACTTTCTATCAGACAGAACAATCAAAATGAAATTTAAGACATAGAATTCCCCACCATCCGACTGGGGAGCAGGGGTACGCCGCAGGGATCGGTCCTTTCCCCCTTCCTTTTCAACATAGCCATGCTAAACCTCCAGGGAGCCTTAAGGGAAGTGGAAAAATTTAAATTCAGCATGTATGCGGACGACGTCAATCTCTGGATCAACCAGCGCAGCGACGCGAGCATATAGGAACGCTTGCAGGCAGCCGCGGACATTGTCGTGTCCTATGCGGCCGAGAGGGGCCTCTCATGCTCTCCGCAGAAATCTGAACTCCTTATATACCATCCAAAAGCTCTCAGGTGCAAACGCGAAATAAATGTCAGCATCACATTCGACGGTCACACGGTGCCAAGGATCGAACAGATTAGAATCCTAGGGCTTTTTCTATAAGCCAGCGGATATAATGATGCAACAATTAAGAAGCTAGACAATTACACCGCCCAGGTAACGGGGATATTCAAAAGAGTCGCGCTCAAGGGTCGGGGCCTAAAAGAGCGTAGCCTCCTGAAACTGATGCAGGCCTACATTGTCAGCCGCATGTGCTATGCCGCTCCATATCTGAACATTAGGACAGATGAAAAACACAGAATAGACGCACTTATCAGGCGATGCGTAAAGAGGGCGCTGGGCCTTCCCATTTCGACTACAATGGACCGCCTCCTCGAAATCGAGGTGCATATAATAATTGAACTGAATTGGCGGAAGCAGTGCATATGGCGCAGCTAGAAAGACTGAGCAGAATTAACACGGTTGGACCCATCCTGGGCTGGGTGGGGCTGCAATCAGACAGGGGTGCGAGCGACAAAACAGATTCACTTTCACTTTATTACCTTAAAGGCCCCCAGGATTGGGGGAATTACATAAGGGGTGGGTCACATTGAAAAATCAGATGAATAAACAAGGGAAAAAGTTGGAGGCTTATCAAGGTTAAGCCCAGTGGATGCGAAGCAGCCTTCGTTTTGCATTCTTATTATTAACGTCCTTAGCGTTTGGAGGCATCTTGACCGCATACACGCCCGGCGCAAAGACGCTGGCGCGGTTGCGGGCACAGAGACTGGCCGCATTTGTTTTTCCAGTCCCGGACTACTTGCTGGCAGGTCTCGGCTTCCGCTCGGACAGGAAAAGCGTCATGGTCACATGACCTACTTGCCATAGGCTGCTTTCGAACTCGGCGCCAGAGCCGGGCTCCCCCTCGGTTACCGTACAAGGACGCTGTCATCTGCTAGCAGACGATGCAAGCCACGGCCACTACGACGCCGAAGCAACGCCGAAGCAACGCCGTGCGCTCGATCATGATACTGAGTCGATTTAAAGACTGTACTGTCAGCTTAGCGTAGGTGCATTACAGAACTCAGCTTCGGAGGTATGCTCGCCGCTACTGCTTGCGGCGAAGTTCGCACAAAGTAGCCCAACTCGTTGCGGAAAGGCGGATAGACGAAAGCCTCCGCAAAAATGTTGACAACAAGCTCTATAGCTGCTCCGGAGCAGCTATAGACTGGCCAGTATACAGTATACGAGTGGTTCACCTGCGATGCTTTCAGGTAAGCGTACAGACAGCATGTGGCAAAACAAGCGAACAAGAACCTCTTGACGACACGAGCAAACAATACGCGTTCGCAGCTCCGAACGCGCGTCCGTGTGTGGTGGATTTCAAGAAAATAAACGAAGATGCAAGAACAAAAAGTCTTGCGATGGCTCAGAGAGGAGCTACGGAGCTCATGTGAAGGTTTAACGCATGATATCCACCTCCAGCAACACGAAAAGCACTCAAAATGCACACGGAGTCTAATTTAATATGGCTGCCAGCGCGGCGCGCAGCTATCGTCTGCTGCCTTCTCAGCAGCCCCAAGCAGCCCGCGGACTGCCATAGGCTAAAAACGAACGCGTTGCTATGGCGATGCAGGCAGGTGGGCGGAGCTTTCGGGCTGCCCGAGAAAAACAAATACCGGACTCGAGTCCGCAAGTAGTCCCGGACAGTCCGGGACTGAAAAACAAATGCGCCCACTGACGCGACGGCGGGCGCGCGCCGCTTCATCCCTGGCGTGACGTCACATATCACGTGATGCAGCGATGGTGGCGCCGCCGCCGCGTCGCGCGCGACGGCGCGAACCGAAGCGTGGAGGCCTCCGCCGGGCGACGTCCGACGGCGCGATATGAGACCCCATCTGCAGCCGGTGTGACATCATCACGTGACGTCACATCATGTGATCTCACTTCAAGGTCAATGGTGGCCACCGCCGGGCGTCGCGCGAAGGCCCGAAACCTACGTTAATATGCTTCGCATAAAACCGTAAGGCACAAATATTATTCGCTGTTAAAAAGCTTTGCATAAAACCGTAAGGCACAAATATTATTCGCCGTTAAAAGCACCGTTGGTTGGAAGTCTGGTAACTGTGGAGGGCCTATTTCCCATGAGTCAGTGCGCAAAAGGGCCCTCGGCAGCGGCGTCAAGGAGGATGGCTTGCAGAGGCTGGGCGCGTGACGTCATGCTCCCTCCTAGTTTTTTCTCCTCCATGATGGCTTAGCTCTGGGTGGCTAATATGTTCATGAAGGAAGGAAAAAACTAGCAGGGAGCGTGGCGTCACGCGCCCAGCCTCTGCAAGCCATCCTCCTTGACGCCGCTGCCGAGGGCCCTTTTGCGCACTGACTCATGGGAAATGGGCCCTCCACAGTTACTTGACTGTCAATCAACGGTGCTTTTTAGTGAACGTCCGTGCTCCGATGTAGCGCAAAAGCGCAGCGCCCGTCTCGCAGCTTTGGCGGAATGCGTACCGAGCTCGAGGTTGTCTGAAGGCTCCGCGTCTCAATACTTCTGTTGATTAGTTTTTGGGTGCACTGTAGAAAACTGCAGGTAAACTTTCCATCAAAGGGTTCGTCGGTGGGCACTGCGCATTTGAACAAACGTCGCTGTATACGTATACGTGTACGGTACGGCATTCCAGTATATACCGACGTGAAGAGGAGTTTTCATGGTCTTGCTAGAAGTACAAATTGCTCATGCCCGCTTTGAATGTTGCTAGAATTCAGAATTTTTCACAGCGGCGTGCGGCCACGACGTCGTCACTGTTCAACTGTGGTTCATAAAGATAATGGAAGGGAATTCCTTTCGTCGTTATACACACATACGGACCGTTTATTTCAGCGTATGCTATAAGCGGAGAACTCGAGAATAGGCGAAGAAAAAGTACTCTAAAAGAGGGCGCAGTGGCTTCCAGAGCGCTCACGGCGGACGGATGTGTTTAACGAGCGCTCCGGCGCGATGCGCAAGATTCTATTTCTCGGGCAGACGGACTTCGGCCCGCCCATGGGCCCGCCGTTCTCCGCTATTCTCGAGGCAGAAGTCACGCCGAATACGCTCGCGCACATACGCAGTTCCGACGTGAAATGCAGCAGTGAAGTATTTCTCTCTCTCGCTGTCGAGAGAGAGTGCCGGCGGCTTTACGTCTGCCCCTGCGCGGGGTCTCCTGGCCCTCGGCGTTAGCTTGTTTGTCGGTTTCGGAGCCGATGCTCGGAGTTGACGCGGTGCTATGGGCTCACGCCGTTGCTCGAGAACTGGCTGCCCTTTTCGGGAGACGACGGCAGGTACCGTCCTATAGAATAATGCAGCTTTCGTTACTGCGACCTGACAGGCGCTGCCATTAGTGACAGTAGCAAGAGTTTTCTGTTTGTGATGAGGCCCCCAGGACGGCGTTCTTCCGTACGGATCCTACATCCCGGCACGCAGCATTTCACTGCGCAGCTCAGACGACCCGGCCGCACTTCGCGAAACACACGGGCGTACTGAAGCACTGGCCTCTCGGCACACACAAATCTCCAAGCTCCGTGGCCTGTATGCGCTTCTCAAATTTCGAGCGCAGTGGTCGTCACACAACACAGCGAGAGAGCAAAACCGAAACCGAAATCCGGCTAAGAGCTACCGCTGCCTTGTCACGTGAGGGCCTATTTCCCATGACGCTTTCCATTATATTTTTTATGACTAGGTTTCAAGATTGTGACATCACGCTCCATCCTAGTTTTTTTTCCTCCATGAATATGTTGCACAATGGCCGGAAATAATAATTTTAAGGTGACACAGCGGGGCGCAGAGACCAGCGGAGCGTGGAAATACTTCCAAAAGGTGAAGTGCTGCTTTGAATATCTGAGTACGTCTGAGCTAAATGAACATCGAACTCGAACCAGCAAAAAACACGCAACCCAAGATGATCGACGGAGAAAGGCGCTACTTCACGCTACCGAGAGCCCGCGACAGCCTCTAGCGTGAACAGATTCACACAGAAATTAACATTTGTTTAGCAGAACTAAACGAAAACAATTTCCGACATTGGTGTTGAGCAAATTAATCTCTCGCGCAGCTTCTTTCTGATGCATAATTGGTGTCCACAGAAGACCTTCGGATTGACATCGAATGCGAATGAGTTCCCCAAACTGATTTGATAGCTAATGTCATTCGAACCTAATGGTAATAAATGTTACCGTGTAGCAGCACATTAATGACATTAGGTGCACATTACAATTGCTAGTGTCCAACACTTGTTGTTGGGCTAGTTGGCTGGACATGTTTCTGTGGGTTTTACTTTTTAGCTGTTAGTTATTCCGCGATGTTTTCTTAATTTTAGCTGTTAGTATTTTTGCCGTGTTACTTGTTGGCATCTTATCTTTTTCATTTCCATTGCCCTGTTAACTTTTTGCTTTTATCGCTTTTATTGGTATTTTACCTTTTTGTTTTTATCGGTTTTTTTTATCAGTATCAATTTTCATCTTCACGAGGCCTGGCGTTTTTTTCCCTTTTTTTTCCCTGTTGTTTTTGTTGCCTCCATTGAAACTTCTCACCTTCACGTGTTATATTAGTTAAGATCTTTGGTTTGCTTGTGCTGCTTGTCTCATCATGACCTTGTAGATTCCACTTGTTCTTGCTTTCCTTGTGTGGCACGCCCCCCTGACATGGCTATATATATATACGTTGCATCCGTACTTCCGAAATAAAGTTGTAAGTTCAGCGCTCCTGTCCGTCGTGTTCCGCCTTTCTCTTGTCCGTTGTGTTTTTTTGCGCTGGTTTGTTCACAAGCAATTGCTAGTGTGACAGAACTATAACCCAATTTAAGGTTTGGTTTGCCCCGCCGCGGTGGCTCAGTGGCTACGGCGCTCGGCTGCTGACCCTAAAGACGCGGGTTCGATCCCGGCCGCGGCGGCTGAATTTGTTGAAGGCGAAATTCTAGAGGCCCGTGTGCTGTGCGATGTCAGTGCACGTTAAAGAACCCCAGGTGGTCGAAATTTCCGGAGCCCTCCACTACGGCGTCCCTCATAGCCTCAGTCGCTTTGGGACGTTAAACCCCAATAACCCTAACCCTAAGGTTTGGTTTCTGGGGGTTTAATGTCCCAAAGTGACTCAGGTTATAAGGGATGCCATAGTGCAGAGTTCCGGAATTTTCGACCACCTGGGATTCTTTATACCATGTATTGACTGGGTGCAGTACACAGACCTCGAGAATTCAATCTCCATTGTAATGCGACTGCAGCAGCCGGGATCCAACCCAGTTCTTTCGGGTCAGCAGCCGAGTGCCATAACCACTGAGCCTCTGCAGCAGCCTGGTCTAACCCAACCCAACTTAACATAACCTAACCTACATGCCACCAACGAGGCTGCCTGTTTGGAGGAGCTTGCAGGCAAAGCTACCTCTCCAGTATCGAAAATTGCTCTTGCTGAGCAACCACGCGGTTTGCTCACAATTGCAGATTGTGGTGATGACTCCTCAAGGTTAAGTCCTCAAGGTTAAGGGATGAAGAGGTCGACAAAGTGCAGTTCTGGTTCCTGGGTGACTCCTGGAAGTGTGCCTGTTGCGACGCTCTTCGATCAACGACCTGCGCTGCGAAGGCACACCTTTACGCTTGGTGGAGGTGTTTCGATCGCCGTCCTGTTCCTCAACCTGGAACTTCGAAGCGGAACGTTACCCGCCCCAGCCACGATGCCAGGCGGTCCGACTCAGTCATCACCACCCATCCCTGCCACCGTCCTCTGTTCCGGGTTGCAATGCCAGCTCGGCCGTTCTCCATTCAGTGGTACAGACTATGATGTCGACGACTGGCCCCCCTCATCCACTTGCAATCATACAATAATAGCAGTGTAATGAAGTAATAATAGTACAATATAATAGCGCTTACAATTGGTGGGACGACTCTGTCAAGTTGAGCAATGTCCTCTTCTACCTCACAGGCCTTGCCAACCTTTGGTTTCTAACCATGAAGACAACCTCCCTGGTCCTCTTTTAAGACGAGCTTCGCCGACGTTTTCGGCCGTCCCACCGTAACGAAAGTTCGCGCCGAGCAACGTCTCCGTCTTGAAAGAATGTCGTACGCCAAAAAAGGACGAAAAAGGAAGGAAAAACACAGAACAGGAAAGAGGCGCAACTTGTGCCTCCTTCCTGTTCTGTGTTTTTCCTTCCTGTTTCGTCCTTTTTTGGCGTACGACATTCTTTCAAGACGACGTACCAACTAACCCGTCAAAAAGTTCTACTACAACGTCTCCGTGTTCGAGCTCAACTACCGGCGGAAACTTTCACGAGCTATATTGAAGACATCGTTGATTTATGGAAACATGTCGACCCTTCGATGTCCGAGACAGACGAAGTTGTTTTCAAGAAGAACAGCACGAAATGCACAAGGACTAAAGGAAGACACACAGACAGGCGCTGACTTGCAACTTACGGTTTATTCCTCGGAACGTGGAATTAAATAGATCAGGCTCCAAACAAGAAAAAGAAAACATAGGGGTGATACACACTTGTTCATACCCGCGAAAAGCCAGAATGATACAGCAGCACTACTTCCCTCCAGATAGAAATTCTAATTATTCTGTTGACAACAATAAGGAGGGACTCCTGACACATCCGTACTGTAGCCAGGTGATTTCAGCTGCTTCAATAATTTCTCGAGTGAACGTGTTGGGGTGTCTACTCAACACTTTTGTTTATTGTAAGTATGGCTGCCAAGTTTTGCTTTCACAATCTCAGCAGTGGATGCCAAGATGCCCTTTAACTGTATTGCCGACATTGTTATTGTGTCCTCTCAGGCGTTCGTTCAGGCATCTGACCTACTGGCCGACGCATTGTTTTCCGCATGAAAGTGAAATGGAGTAGATGACACCTTCTTGAAGTGCAACAAAATGATTCTCATGCTTTATGGGGCACTTTTGTGGCGTGAATTACGTCGTTAACTTGTTTGCACAATTTTCCAAGCTTTTCGGGAGGCGAAAAACCACTCTTACGTGAGCATGGTTGCCTATCTTCCTGAGTTTATGGGGAAATTTCGGAATGTAAGCAACAACTGCTGTCTTTTCTTTTGCCTTGGCGGACTATGTCAGTTTGTCCTTTTTGTTTTTGCTTAAACTTGCTAGCATTGATTCAGATACAGACACAAGCAGTTGCTTGGGATAGCCTGCCTTCACAAGGCGATCAGTTTGGTGGTTGAAACTCTCTTGTTAAGAGTGAATGCATGGTTTATTTAGAGGGTTGTTATAGGATGACTTAGCCACGGCGCGTTTAACCAGCTTAGAATGCGACGATGCGAATATAAGTAGAGGCTTGTTGCTTCCGGGTTCATACGAACAGCAAGTATGATTTGTCGTAAAGCTGAGTCTAAGGTCAAGAAATCTAATCGTGTTATTTTGAGGAACTTCAGAAGTCAACGTGTGTGGATGAAGGCACTGCACAAAAATATCTTGAATCTTTTGCTTGACTGACTCAAAAGTATAGACATCGGTGTCTAACAGAACAAAGAAATCGTCAAAAAACTGAAGAGTGCAAAGCTTTTGACCCTTCTAATTATCGTTGGAGCCTTCTGTCCTTTTGTGCGAGCAACATATCACTAAGCACGAAGCATGGACCGATGCAGACTCCCTTTTTCTGCAGGTAAAGTTTACCATCCCAGATAGCATACGTTGGCTTTAAATACACTTCAAGTGGTCCTAAGAACAATGCGACGGAGATACCTGCCTCATTTGGGAGGCCACAACGTCGTGTTTGTCGATGCATTCTTCGATGCACGAAAACAGCTCATCATGCGGCAGTGAATTATAATGGTAACAAGGTACCCATGTGGGCTAGTTGGTGTACATCAGACATAACTTCACCAGCGAAAGAACGAGACACGAGGAGAACACAGGACAACGCTGTCCTGTGTTCTTCTCCTCGTGTCTCGTTCTTTCGCTGGTGAAGTTATGTCTGAATTATAATGGTCTTTAACATCAAATGAGCAAGCCATGAGACCTTTGTTCTTACGGGTTTCTAAAACCTAAATTACATCCTGTGATTTTTTCGCCAGAAAGGGATACTCTACGGTCAAAGAATTTAAAATGTTCTTAAGAAATACAGCTACTGATTTTTGCCACGTGCCGTTCTGAGATGCAATTACACAGAAAGGACATTCCGGCTTGTCCGTCTTGTAACTAAAGAAAACCTGTAAACTGAGTCCTTTCAATTTGTCAATTGAATCTCTCAGGACATCAAGGTTATGCTTTTTGCATGTTTTCTTGGCTTTTTCCTTGATCTTAGCCAAGGAGACCTTGTTTGCCACATTAGAGGGCCATGAATCTTGTCAACCGCTCTATCGGTGTTTGCCTAGCAACAGCGACACCACATTAAGTGTGTTGTGTGTGAAATAAATAACAAAATAAATAATGCTGCGACTGAAATTCGAACCTGCAGTGGCGCGAACAGATCAGCTTCGCTGGCCAGTGCTGTAGAGCTATGGAGCAAGTATGGAGCCTCAGTAGTCAGCCCGCGCCACTAAATCCTTTCAAGTGCCTAGCTGTAAATGTGAATATTTCGCGTCTCTAAGCAGCGGAGGCTTGCTGTTCTAAGATCATTGCTCGATTAGCAGCCATATTGGTGCAATTGCCTCTCCAAAGCTTTACCCCTTCACCTAACACTGCCGTCCTTGAAAAACCGCTCACTACGGATGTGGTTCTGGAAGCTACCAATAACGGCACTACAGTCTCCCAGCTCTTCAAAGTTTCTCCCAAACAAATATGAAACTCTTTGAAGCTATGCAAGCTAAAGAGTCTGCCTCGGGCTTCCGAATAACATCTATAGGGTTGGTACTCTAGCAGAGAGCAGACGTCTGCCTGAATCAGTACTGTTAACCCAGGAGCCGCTTCGTGCCCAGGTGTGGTTTGTGGCTGGTGCACTTAACCATCGACTCGCAGAGTACTGCATAGAGGAAGTTTCTGACCTTCTCCAGTACCAGCACCCTGTCACAACCTCCTGACCACCTTGGAGGTACGCAGCATGGGAAATCAAGACAACATTCCCTGCCATTAAAAGAAAAACAAACACCCCCGATCCTGCACTTAAATACTTTGCTCTTGAGCACATTTATGGTAGCTACAGTGTGCACCACCCCATCTACACTGATGGCTCTGTCACATCCATCTCATCAGCAGTTAGCGTCTGGGTTCCGTCAATGTGCACCACAATTTCAGCGACACTCGGTCACTGCACCTCCAGTACTGCTACCGAGCTGGCTGCTCTAAGAGCAGCATTTACTTACATTCTGCAACTACTGCCGACGCCGTGGGTTATCTTCTGTGACTCTCTCTCTACACTACAATTGATAAAGTCATCAGGGAGCCTTGAGGAGCACATCGTCGACGACTTGAACAGATGACACACCGAGGCCCGTGAGCAGCGTCACCGCGTTGTGCTGCTGTGGTTACCCACCCACTGCGGCCTCGCAGACAATGACCATGCTGACGGTGTAGCAAGGTCGGCGCATGGCGACACCTAGCTCCTTGCTCCCCCCCTTTTCTTGTACTGATGGCGAGAGACTTCTGGCAACCAAATCCTGGCAGATGCAACGCTTTTTGTGGTATGATCTGCAGCGTCAATATAAACCCCTTCTTCATATCGACCCCACTCGTGACTTCTGCATGCTCGCAATTTAGATAGTCATCGCAATTGGCCGTAAATGTGTTGCACATGCCTGCACATGTGTTGCACATGTGTTTGCACATGTGTTGCAAATGTGTTGCCTGTAGTGTTCTTAGATACGAAATTACTGTTTATGGTCACTGCAAGGTTCGCTGGCAACACAGGGTGAATTTGTAGCAGTATCAGCGGCCTCACGCGGTAGGAGCCGCACCAGCCGCCGATGACGATGACGCCGAAGTTCTGCCGAGTGGAACTCGACTCTCGTGCCGGCGGCACGCGCCTCTCTTGACCTCGCCATCTTACATTCAAAACACACCGGCTAGTAAATCAATCACTTCCTTCATCGTGCAGGCCTCATACCTTTCGGGTGCAACAAATTCACTTCTGCGTTTGCGTCTAAAGAATATTGCTTACGACCTGTCCATTAGTAATGATATTGATATTTTTAGAAGACTAAAGCTTCCAAGTTTTAACGCTTTGTTAACAGAAACTATTGTCTAAAGCATTTCTGGTACAGTCAGTTCACCATTCCATATGTTCCTGCTCGGGATCTACGACCAAAATACCGCTACTGCATTCCTCGCTCCTCAATCCGGTACGGTAAGCGCACACGTCATCACTATGTACCTGCCTGCTTCAATAGCTTGCCACCTAGTGTATTCCGCATGAAAACTAAATACACCCTTAAAAAAACTTTGAGGTATGTCACCGCGTTGCTTCCTGCCCCGTAATTATTTCATCTATATTACTGTCTTAATTTTCAAATTACTGTCGATCCTCTTCATGTTGTAATATTGATGTTGTATTAGTCTCACTGCGTTGTTGACCTTTTCTTTTTTGCAAAGATTATTGCAACGTCTCTGTTTTCCTTTGTTTTGCCAATGTTCGCTCTCTGCAGGCTCTGCCACTCAAGCCCTTTGAGGCTTTGGTAGGCCGGATTTATGTTGTATGACAATTGGCATGAATAAAAGTTCTATCTATCTAATTACCTGCACTGAATTCGCATGGACGTTTCCTTCACTAAATTCTATCTTCATAATTTGGTTCATCAAGCACCCCTCTGTGCTGTGCGCGACATGTGGTGTGCGCGAGGATCTTCAACGCTTAATCTGCTGATCATGGAAGACAGTTGGGCTAGTTGGTGTGAATTCGTTAATGACTGCGACATTGCAACTAGCGTGGAAACACAAGGACAGCGACACAAGAAACCGACGGGACAGCACGCTAGACTTCAACTGACGTTTTAATGCACACATAACAGATTTTTACACTTCTATTCGGCGCATGCTCAGGAGGCTGTACCCCCGCCCCCTTCTCTTTATCACGAAGCAGGTTGTCAAGCAAACAGTAAAGATTTAAACCAAATTGACGCGCAAGTTTTTCGACAGATAGGTTAACTCTTTTCTCGTGAGGGCTACTGAGGGTGTGCTCACGCACTTGTCCCCTGCCTTATCAATGCAAAATGCTTCAAATATCTCCCTATCACCCTGCCTATGAAGCCGCCTCAGCACTCTCGTGTGGCTAAAGAGTGGAACGCATTTTTCTTCATTTCCGCCTGTTGTTTTGACTTTGCATTTGCGGCAATGTGCGGCCAAATGGCCCCCCGCCATCAGAGCTGCGACTGTAGTCCGGTGTTTTCGTAGCCTTTCGTTCAGGCACTGGCCTGTTTGGCCAATATAACATTTACCACAGGTCAGTGGGATAAGATACACCACACCGATGGTGCAGTTCACAAACCGCCTGGCGTGTTTTGTTGCGCAGGTTTGTGCCTGGTAAGCATTGTTGACCATTCGGCACATCCTAGACAGCTTTTGTGGGGCAGTCAAAACGACAGGGATGCCGCACTTTCCCGCGGCCTTTTTGAGGCGATGGGACAAGTTGTGCATGTAGGGCACAGGCACCGGACGTCCCCCCGGGCCGTCATTGCAGCAGCCTGCTGTCTTGCGTCCCTGTCGGAGCTCTTTAATAAGGCTCTCAGCGACAGACGCCAGTATGCTGTCAGGGAAGCCAGCGCTACGCAGACGGAGCACTTGCTGCTCAACACTCACGTTCACTTTGTGCTCACAAGACTTCTGAAGAGCGGCTCTTAGGCAGTTCAGTGCTATCCCTCTCTTTACGGTTCTCGAATGGGCCGAATTATAGCTAAGAACAGGCTTTTTTGAACGAGGGAAGTATGTCCAGCATATTGAGCTACTACTAAAGCTAATGCTGAGGTCAAGGTAACGTAAGCAACCCTCATCAGGAACCTCACGAGTAAAACTCAGACCCTTACCACATTTTTGGAAAACACTAAAAACACTCTGCACAATGTCATCTCTTCCATCAGGCGTCACACTTTTTAAAACAACAAGATAATCATCAACATATCTAAAAATTTTTGCAACAAAAGTCTTGTCCAGACGCGAAAAAATTTCTTTGTCAATAGACGCTAAAAACAAGTCGCTTAAAACCGGTGCAATACGCGAACCAATACATATGCCTTGCTTCTGCAAGTAAGAAGCATTGTCAAATTCAACAAGTGTAGAAGAAAGGTAAAAGCTAAGCAATTCTAAAAAGTTATCTACTGAGATCCCAGATGAATTTTGGAAGACAGTCACACCCAGCGCTTCAATTCGCTCTCTGACAGCTGTGCAGAGTTGTGTCTGTGGTATCGAGTAAAAAAGATCTACTACGTCAACGGAAAAGGCATAAAACGCATCACAGGTTTTTTCCTGTCTCGAAAGGAAGTCTATTACCTGATTGGAGTTCCGAATTAAAAACGGGTCCTCCGGAGTCAACAAGTTAAGGTGTTTTTGTAGAAACTTGGAAAGCTCTCCCTGCCAGCAGTGTTTTTCAGTAACTATTGCCCTAAGAGGAATCCCTTCTTTATGGGTCTTAGCCGAAAAAAACAAGCTCAACCTATCCCTTTCCGAGCCCCCAATACTTTTTCCGAGTTTTTCAAGGTTCATATCTTGGCATAGGGCTGACGCTCTTTTCTTCACTTTAGAAGGATGGCTCATAACGCGGACGAAATTCTTGCTTATAGCTGCGGCTGCTTTCTCACCAAACACTGACCTAGGCATAACAACAAAACCGCCCTCTTTATCAGAAACAAGCAAAGTGAGTGAATTACTCTTTAAGAACTCTACTGTATTTTTGACCGCTAATTTTTTTGCAGATTTTAAGGGACCTGAGGGAAGACAGTCGACGGCATCTGACACACACCTACACTTTTCTTCACTGCTAGCACGGTTCGCTATGTTCCTTACAATACCTATAAGAGAGGCAGGGTTCTCTTCGGGCTCAATGCAAAATTTTGGACCAAGTTTTAACACTTCTTCGACCTTATTAGGTAGCTTCTCCAAACCAATACAAGTTACCGGTGCAGCCCTAGCAGGCAATTTTTTGCTACAGTTCCTCCAAGTAGTTAAGCTCGGCAAGCACTGCTTCCACAAAAATTCGCAAACATTTGAAGCCTCACGAGTTCTCGTCCTAAGCACAGCCTCACAGTCTCGATGTACACTCACTTGAGACGAGGTGACGACACGTAGGCACACATGCAAGTGCCTCACTTGTCGCCATAGTTCTGACCGCATAATTTTGACGATGCGTCTTGCATGTTGAACGGAAGGGGCGCATGGAGCGAACAGGGCTTGGACCTCCAATGGAACCAGACGGTTGTTGAGCGCAAAGGAAAGAATCCTGGCACGGCACGTTGCGATGGCGATCAGGTTCACATAGGTCGTTGACGGGTCACGAAGAAGGAAGTTGGGAAGGACAGGGCCCAATGTACTAGAAAGGAGTATGATCATGGAAGACAGTTGGGCTAGTTGGTGTGAATTCGTTAATGACTGCGACATTGCAACTAGCGTGGAAACACAAGGACAGCGACACAAGAAACCGACGGGACAGCACGCTAGTACTTCAACTGACGTTTTAATGCACACATAACAGATTTTTACACTTCTATTCGGCGCATGCTCAGGAGACTGTACCCCCGCCCCCTTCTCTTTATCACGAAGCAGGTTGTCAAGCAAACAGTAAAGATTTAAACCAAATTGACGCGCAAGTTTTTCGACAGATAGGTTAACTCTTTTCTCGTGAGGGCTACTGAGGGTGTGCTCACGCACTTGGCGGGGGCACACCCTCTGATGGCGGGGGGCCATTTGGCCGCACATTGCCGCAAATGCAAAGTCAAAACAACAGGCGGAAATGAAGAAAAATGCGTTCCACTCTTTAGCCACACGAGAGTGCTGAGGCGGCTTCATAGGCAGGGTGATAGGGAGATATTTGAAGCATTTTGCATTGATAAGGCAGGGGACAAGTGCGTGAGCACACCCTCAGTAGCCCTCACGAGAAAAGAGTTAACCTATCTGTCGAAAAACTTGCGCGTCAATTTGGTTTAAATCTTTACTGTTTGCTTGACAACCTGCTTCGTGATAAAGAGAAGGGGGCGGGGGTACAGCCTCCTGAGCATGCGCCGAATAGAAGTGTAAAAATCTGTTATGTGTGCATTAAAACGTCAGTTGAAGTCTAGCGTGCTGTCCCGTCGGTTTCTTGTGTCGCTGTCCTTGTGTTTCCACGCTAGTTGCAATGTCGCATTAATTAATCTGCTGCTGCCAAATTTTTAATAACCATTGCAAAGCACTGTTAAGTGCTTTAGGACTCCATCAGGACGGCTCCGTGCACCTGGAGCATGTTCTGGGACCCTGGCGTGATGCGGGTTTGGCTGTGCGAGGTACAAAAGCATTATTAGTTTTTCTTAGTGATACGGGTTTGGGGACACTCTTTGAAGATTATGTGTGTTTGTGAGCGTGTGAGTGTTCAGTATGCTTGATTTCAACCTTTCACCCTTTATTTTTTCCCTTTTCCTCTCTGCCGCCGCGGTGGCTCAGTGGTTATGGTGCTCGGCTGCTGACCCGAAAGACGCGGGTTCGAACCCGGCCGCGGTGGTTGAATTTCTTTGGAGGAGAAATTCTAGAGGCCCGTGTACTGTGCGATGTCAGTGCACGTTAAAGAACCCCAGGTGGTCGAAATTTCCGGAGCCCTCCACTACGGCGTCTCTCATAGCCTTAGTCGCTTTGGGACGTTAAACCCCATAAACCAAACCAAACCTTTTCCTCTCTTTTTCACCCTCTTCTTATCTTCTTCTCTTCTTTCACCCTCACCTAGCATGCTGCGCTAACAACCAGGCAAACCCCTCCTTTATTCATTAAAGTCTCTCTCTGTGTGTGTTCCGCAAAACAGGCGTCCCATACGCAGCACATAAAATACTCTGTGTCATTTAGAATGGCTCAGTAGGTATTTGATTTCAGAGAAAAGGAAGTAAATATTATTTATAATGTGACGGAGCTGTTGTTGACATTTCCAGAAGCATAATCTCGCAGTTCCTTCTGTGATAGAGAGTGCTACGAGTAGTATTTTGTTTACTGACTACGCGACACAGGTGCACCAACTCTGCAATTTTCAATGCAAGGCTAATCTTGCCTCCCTTTACAACATCACTACTGCCACAACATCTACACGTCGTTGACAAGAAGTTAAATGTTCATGTACGTTACTCTCTTAAGGTAACTGGCACGAATATCTTTTCCTTCAAAAAAAAATTACACTGCTTGAGTTATCAATTACCCTAACAAATAAAATTGTAAGACTACCTAGTAATTGGTGGCCTAGAATGTTGGGCATGCGCGTGGCATGTGGACGGTGTTGGGTTCAATCCCCAGTGCTGCTGGGTAGGTGCCAGCTTTTACAGGCCTTGCGTTTAGCTTGTGTGGCATAAAATGCTTTGGAAAAAAGTCCTTGACCGGACAGCTTCTTCAGCAGGCCGATGATTCATTCCGCTATCCATTAACTTAAATCTGGTTTGTGCAATAGAGCCAAATTGTGGCCCTTTTATCAATGTTTTCAGGCAGGAAAGCTAGTGCTCTTTAGTTTTCGGAAGTACTATTCAAGCTAACCTACCCGAAATCAAATGCTGCAAAAGAATTTTGTATGTTACATAGCTAATGTTGGTTTACCTTACATATAGCAAAGCTATCAAATATAAAAAATCTCTATTTCTCACTGTGACCATATATCTTTCTAGAAGTGTCATCCCTCAAGCCAACCTCGGTACCATACATATATAAATTTTGAAAACAAGTATATCGGAACCTTTGCTTCAGCCTTACAGAACTTGGCTGACAAATGATACATCATGCAGCCCCACGATTAATAGAGAAACTAACATCAACAGGTTTTTCAGTACAAAAACCTAGTCTCTGAACACTACAAGAATATTTTCTGTGTCTTTGTATTTCTCCAGTTATTATGTGATATATACATTTCAGTTTGCACGTGTCCTTTGGTAGCGAGACGTCCTATGTGTGCTAATGATAATTCGTGTACATTTACCATAGGTGGTCGCACTTGAAACTTTGATTCCTCTCTTCTGCTTCGTGCTGTGTATGTAAATTTTAATTTTTCTTTTCCCTTTACTGCTTGCACTTGCCGTATGCCTTCCTCATATCATAGTGATGTAACGAAATCAAACTCGACTTAATTGCCCTACCATAACGAAACACGTCCGATACAAATGGCTTAGTAGTCTTATAAACTAATACTGCTCTTGGTGCCGATGCTGACAAGCATAAGACTGATACAGAGTTGTGGTACGATTTTCATACGAAATTATAAAGCATTCCGACATGCTTACTAAACAACGTGAAATATTTAGACTCTTTCATAAGCGCAGCATTCACGTTGTGTTTAGAGCATACTCAAATTGTGCTTAATATATATGTAGTCTTAAAGGGCAACTGCACCACTTTTTGAGAATTGGACACTATTCAAGGATTTAAATCTGTATGAGTTGTAAGTAAAGCATGCCAAGAGTTTTGGCGCTAGCATTTAAACTAGGGACGTATTCTACGATTAAATTTTAGACTTCTCCTCACAACACTCAAGGAATGCAGAGAAGGTTGGTGCGATGTCACCAGTGTTGTCGGTAACGCGTTACAAGTAACGGCGTTACCGGTAACGCGTTACTTTTTTCAGTAATTTAGTAACGTACTCGTTACCATTTCGGAACTGTAACGGGTAGCGTACTTACGTTAACATTTTTCGGTAACGTGAAGTGTCACGTTACTAGTTACTTTTTTATTTCAATTGTCCCCCTCCACCTCTTTTTCAAAAAAAAAAACGCCGAAAATGATGTTGCAAATAAACAAAATCTACCAGTGTTCTCGACGACCCTTGTTGCGGCTCGCATGCATGCCAGAAAACACCTGCCCTTGACGCCGCACTCAATTAAAAAAATAGCACGAAAACGCAGTCACGCACTTGTCTTCACTCCCAAACCACTCACACACACAACTCTCTAAAAAGTGGACGCATTCCGAGCCACCAATAGACCATTTGCAGAAATCTGTAAGTCAGTTTCTGCGTAAGCTTGTTTTCCAACCAAAAGGTCTCGTCTCCAGGCGACACTCTCGCATTCTTGGTGGAAGCAGTTCCCTCTTCTGAGCAAACCCGGGAATGTCGCCAGTTTACTTCAAGATGGCCCCAAGAGAGCCGTCGAAGGAGTACAATGATACAGCACAGCAAAGGGGATTGCAGTCAACAGGGCTGTTTCCAACTGCAACTGCGGCTGCGTTTCTCGTTATTGAGTTCCTAAGCGAGCGAAGCTGACCTTGAACATCCCGACGCAAACACTCGAATTTTTGTGATAATTATGCAGGTTGAAGTAAAAAAAAATTGTTTATGTGCGCAAATATATTCTTTCCGGAACTATGACATTTAAGCATTTCTTTATTGCTAGAAAATTTCCGCGTAAGTTCTTAAGCAAAAGCACACCAGAATTATTGTAAATTTGTTGAGTTCAGCTATGTTTTCTTTGTGAAGTTGGAATTATATGAAGTATGAGCTTTATAAAATTGTTATCTTGAGTTCTTACAGCGAAGACGCACTGATTAAAATTTATGGCCACTGAGTAACGGCAAAGTAACGTGCGTTACTTTTTTTCGATAACGGCAACGGTAACGCGTTACCTTTTTTTGTAGGTAACGTGGGGCGGTAACGCGTTCTTTTTTTTTAGTGTAATGAGTAACGTATTTAGTTACTTTTTTTCGGTAACGTCTACAACACTGGATGTCACGGAAGGGAAGATTTCAAATTTCTGCTCTGGCCGACCACACCCTGCCGTGCCTCGTTGGATGGTGTAGAACAACGATAGACGACCTTTGCCTTTGATGACGTTGGATTTTTTTCCTTGAAAACAAGCGTTTATGCATTGAAAATGTACCGGTACCTTTGATGACGTCACGATGCCCCCCTCCCCCCCCCCCCCCCCCCCCCCCCGCTTGGCGCTATGCACTGCGGAGAGGCTTGAAGGCCACCGGAATTTTAAGCAGCATATCCATCACCATTTCAAATGCTAGCTCGAAAGAACTTGGCATGCTTTATCCTCAAGTTTCATACATTAGACCCCTTTAAGCTGATCGTTTTCTGAAACCTATGCAGTTGCCCTTTAAATGTCAATTTTGGATATAGTTATGTAACGTGTCATATTTGTGCCAATAAAATGCTGATGCCTGTAACCATCTGCTTCCCCGAGCCTCCATTGCCAACGAATAAAGCTAGCTCAAGGAAGCATGCCTTTTCTAGGCACATAACTTTCGTCCTTAGAAGAAACGGATGTCATATCGTTCGGCGAACTCCATCCATTGCAAGATGAAGTCGTCTCTAATATCCCTCCTATTAACCATGTCCTCCTGCTCTAGATGCGGCCACCGTATCCCTGCAGTCTTCCTAATCTCGTCTGCCCACCTGACTCTCTGCTATGCCTGTCTTGCCTCGGAATCCGTTCCTTTAGTATAGTGGATCATCAGTTATTCGTACTCTACATTACATGCTATGCACATTTCCTTGATTTTAGCTAGCATTTCCTTAACTCCTACTTGCTTCCTAAGCTATTAGGATCTCATCAAACCCTTTATCGTTACCCTGTGTCATTTTACTTTCCATGCTGCACTGCACTGTCCTTAATTCAAATTCCACCCCCTTTATCACTGCCATAGTGACAACCAGAAGTGTTTCGGTACTCATGTCAATTAAAGTGTGGCTCCCTGTTCCACTTTATTATTCTATACACATCACACGAGAGGCACATTTTAGAGGACTGTGTCATGTGCCAGTGCATGCTTAAGGAAATTAAACGTGTTCTCTGACTTTCAGCCTTACTGTACTGTCTTTCTTTTCCTACAGTAAACCTGGACAACAGTAAGCTGGATGGTCTCCGCCACAGTTCACACAATGTTTTAAAAGGTGGAAGGGATCTGTGTTAAAGGGTGTTGTTGATGCCCAGAATTTCCAAATTGCCAGAACTGCCTCTGTTCACATAAACTGGGCTCTAGGGGTTGATTTATGCCGGGATGGGGAGGAAACTCTTTCCCAAGCAAGGAATTTTACATAGGCAAGCCAAACTGAACTATATTTTTTAGTCTAAAAAGGCCCCATAAATAAATGGTTCAAATGGGATTCTCCCCCCAAACCATCTCCTCCAAGAGTGACCCATAAGCCTGCCCCTGCTTGGCCCATGCCCATGTTCCTATCTAATGCCAATGGGGTGCAGAGCGCTTTTCATGCCAGATGTGATTTTTGTTTTAGGAAGGGGCGTGGAACTAAATTTATAAATCAGCATTTTATTTTTGTCACATCATATGATTATTTTTTACGCAGCGATTTCAAAATGGTATTGTGAACTTAGACATTTTCTTTTTGTAGACATCAACCCTTTTTCAGCATGAAAATCTGCTCCGTGTTCATAGACTAGTGGGTTCTTGATATTTCCCTAAGGTACTGAGTTTCCGTAGATTTGGGCTCAGCCCGACAAGAAAAGATCGCTTCTGTAGCCAAATTGTTCTTGCTTTAAATTTGCCAGCATGATGGATTGGCCGAATTGGACGTAGTTCTATTTAAGACCAGTGCAAAACAGACAAAGGACCAACGAAAGAGGAGATGACACGGGCGCTGTCTAACAAATCAAGGTATAATGGAAAACTCAGGAGATAATAAAGTGAAAACGCGCGAAACTTAAATGAAACAAAAAACAGGAAAACATCAAGGATTGCACTGGAGAGGAAATGCACTTATCAAGGAACGCTGTTTTGTTTCTCTGCAAAGCAAGAGACGGTTTTGCCACATACATGTCCGAGTTCTTAGCAATGCAGTATGCTTTGAAAATTTCCCTGCCTATCTGGTTACTACTCTTGCATGCCATTGACGTATTATGCAAGTCCGGCAGGCAAGGATGATCTTCATGTTCTTTGCATTCGTAGCAGTGCAGCACGAGGTTATAAAAGAAGGGGACTTTTCCTTGTCAAGGGAATTTTCGTGCCCTTTCAATCTGTTGATTATGCCCACCTAGCTGTCCGACCATAGTATATCTTTCCGCATGACAAAGGAATCCTACACCACCCATTTTTTGCATCTAATGAACCTGTCTGCATACGATACAGTGCACCTTTGAACCTCCTTTCTCGAAGAGGCCGGTACCAGCTTCTTATTCACTGCAGCAAACACTTTCGAAACTTTACGATTGGCGGAGAACCCCACCTGCACAGTGTGTCACGCTGCGATCTTTTTTAGACGATGAGAAACACCGTGCAGATACGGCATGGACACGACCTTCTTTTGTCTCTTTCTGGTGCCCCTGAGGAGAAGGTGTAGCCTTTTTCTTTAGCTTTCCGAAGAGTCTTTCCGCCAACCGAGCAAGGTTCTTCTCTTAAATTTGGCACTGCAGGCATACTGAAGTGACCATAAGAACTGCAAAATAAGTCATATCAGCACACTATTTTTGGCTCTGGGAATCAGCTGTGCCTTAGAACAGAGATGTTTCAGGCGTTTTTTTTGGTCTGCTCTATCCTTTCAAAGGATAATGAGTATGAGGAAATTAAGTGTTCCCATGCAGTTTTGTGCATTACCTATGGCACCACTCACCCACCGTATACAACAACTAAACGCGAATGGGTGTAAATGTCTCCCTACTCTCCTATGGAGGGAAATATACGTTAACGGACACAGGAATAACTTCAGCTCCTTAGAAATTGCAAAAAAAAATTAAATAGCAAACTATCTGACTTAACATCCCTCAGCGACACGTGAGCTATTACACCATAGCGGTGGACACCAGATTAACTTCGACCAGCTGGGGTTCTTTAGGGTGCACGTGCAATGCACAGAAATTGAGGATTTCTGAATTTCTCCTTGGCTCAAGCCCTACTGACCTAGCCACATGCCGCGGTAAGGCCGCTGACCCATTTGTTCAAATTGGAGGAGTAGATAGAACAGCAGCAGGAAAAACAATTTTGTGAAAAGGAGTCGAGAAAGAAAAAAACTTTCAAAGACAAAGCTAGAAAAATGTGGTACATAGCTTTCCCTTGTTAATATCCTGTAAGACTCTGCTCGAGCATTTCGAAAAACAGAACCCAAAGCTATCTGCACCCAGTTTACACATTTTACATCAGTGCATATATCCTCATATGTGCAGCCAAGATATACAAATGCACCATTTCCAACTGCAGTTCTCACTCTGTCAGACAAGAAATAGTGATCTAATTCTAGACGAAGAAGGATAGGGTTTCCACATAGTTCACCTGAACAGGCGTGCAAAAGCGTTTGTTTAGCCTGATTGGCTCATGGTTTTGTTTTGCAGGGTCGTCGTCAAGTCTGGCAAGGATATTAGACTAGCTTAAGCTCTGATCGAGGCTAAGGTGATCCGATCTATTCGCGCCTGGAAGCTGATGATGATGACATAATGCAGTGCATAGTGCAAGAGTGTGTTGTAGTTTAACACGAGGCGTGATCGGCTGTGCCGATAGCATAGTGGTCGAGAGCACTGGCCATCGAAGCTGATCTGTTTGTTTGAAAAAACAAAAGTTGGAGATGGAGACTTTTATTCTAGGCCGCACTGCTGGAGAACTTATTTACAGGAACATGCGCAGATATGCACTTCGCTTTATGTGACAGTAACCTCTTTATGTGACAGTAAGTACTCTGTAGCCAGACAAACGGTCTGGCTACAGAGTACTTCAGGTCTTTCGTATTTGAAGGCGTCACGGACTCTTCATAACCACCAAAAACAAGCAATTTTGAGGGGCGGGCACAGGGGACTTTCTTGTCTTTCAATAGCTTGAAGCATCAAAGTGGCATCGATCGCAGTGCGCCATCGAAGCCCTGTATGTAGTTAGAAATTGAACTCCATGAAATTGCTATGAACGCAAAATCTTCTGAGATCCTGCATGATAATTCTTTCACCGCTGTGGAACAGTGGAGAGCTGAGTTAGTCGAGACAGCCTGATGATGACTGTGGCCTTGTCCTTTGAATCAGACGGGCACAGCTGGTGTGGTGCCCAGCCAGAGTGCACAAACACATGCACATAGCACACACAACTAGTCACTCCCTACACAGAATGCATGCACATGCGTGAACACACACACACATACAACTGGAACAGGAATGACAGCAGCACATGGTAAGCTTGGTGGCCATTTCAGTGACTGCTGCCACATGACACCTCCAACCAGTGTTTATAGAGGTGCTCCTAGTATCGTCGGTACACAGCACCCACCATCCAGCAAGGTGCTTCTCGACGGTCTCCACTGGAGCTCGGACATTACGTTTGCTGCTGTGATCGCGATGCAGTTCCTCTAGCTGGGTGGGAAATGGAGACCCAAACGCCTGTACAATTTGTCATCCGTGGTGGACTAGAAAGGCCTTGGCAGGATAGAGCCAAGTGTTCCGCAGTTTTGTGTGTTTGCCCACAAATTCAGCCTAGCGCCTGATCAAATCGGCGTCATGGAAAGTAAGAGCAGCCTCTCGGTAGCTTTGTGAAGGCCGTAACGGATTTTCAGCGAGCATCTCCACTCTCAGACATCGTAACTATAAACCCTGGGCGAAGGTCTTATTTTCCAGGGTTAATGCTTAATCCGCCATGTTGGTTACAGCCAAACAAAAAACCACAGTCTTCTTGGAACTGACCCGCGGGTTCAGACGAGTAACCACATTCTCGCAGTTGTTTAGCAGAAATCGCAAATCCTTGGGGGGTATTCCACAGGCAGTACTAGATCGTCCGCGGCGGTCGTCATGCATGCCAGCTGAACCATTCTCCGACCTAAGCAGCTCTTGCTCGATGCTCGCCATATGGAATATACAAGTGGCGACGACAGACACAGTAAAGTTTCACAGGTTCTCTTTCCTTCCTTTGCACCAGAGGTGCCCCGCCAGAGACGGTTTGTTCCAACTCGAAGACTGAAGCTTGATCTCTGCACCAGGGGTGCCCCGTCAGAGACGGTCTTGTCAGGAGTTGAGATGCAGGGGTAAGACGAATACTTGAAGTTTATATACAGCTCTTTACATTGCGTATACAAGTTTAGGCACTAGAGACAAACTAAACAGCAAAGAGATACACAACAACAAAAAGGTGGAACTGGCTAATACTAGAGGAGGCCCCTACTCGGCATAGCCGAAGATGCATAGCATCTCACCTTAGCCCAGAACCCCGCTTCCAACTCCGGGGCCCGGTTTTAAAGCCCTAAAGGCCCGGCCCACATTTGGTACCTTCCAATCATGTTGCACTCTCAACATGATTGGCTCTTCAAGGACATGGCCAGCCCTCCGGCCTCTACAAGGTAAACCACCCTGTCTACCACAAAATAAAAACAAACATAAATACACATTCGTGCCAGCACGTGCGCGAATCGGTACCGCCGGGCGGGGGACACCCGTACTTCCCGGCGCGTTCGTGAGCTGCCGCGTTCCAAGAAAGGAGACGCTCCGCTTCGAGCGCCCCCAGCCATGTCCCCGCGTACACTACCGATCCCTTACAGACACCCTTGGCGCAGACTTCACTGCGATGGGGCCGATCAAGGACCCAAAGTGCGCGACGACCGTGTTTTCCTCACAGAGACGTAGAATGTCGGCCAGCAGATGCTCCGGAGGCCCCAGGTCCGAGTCCGACAGGGAGGTAAAAAAAATGGGTAAAAGGACGGCATGGGGTACGCTGTCGTACGCTTTATCGGCATCGAGTATCTCCGTATAGGCGAACTAAATGCCGTCGAACTGACGGTCTGGACGAAATTCATTCTACTGTTCATATGCTCGAACGCCGCCTGAAGCCGTGGCCGCCGCCTCACCTCAACTCATGCGCTTTAAAAACATTTCAACTAAATTTAAAAACAAAACCTAACAGTTGTATTATTATAGGTGAGAACTGAGGCTGTATCTTGGTTCGCGGAAACGCCCAAAGTGAACACTTTGGGCGTTTCCCCGCGCCTTTGACAAAAGGCAGAGCGCGGATGAATCACAGCCGCTCGTCTCTGTGCGTGGCAGCCGGCCATGAGTGATGTCGCCCTGGCGGATGTACACACATGGTCGCAGGGCCATTACTGCTGCGTTCGGTGCTGCTTAAGGGGAACTACTAAAGTCGGGAAAACAGGTGGGGGCAGTCATGCCGCAGTGGAGGTACGTGGAATCAAGGAGTCGTCTAGGCTCATTGTATCCGTCCGTCGTGTCCGGTTCTACATTTCTTTTCAGGAGGTCGCATGGGAGCGCGTGCTCGGAGAAACGCCACTTTAGCAGAACCCCGCACTACCTCTGGGAATGGCGTATGTGGACACGGATGTTAATGGAGTGCATATTGCAACCGCACAAAACGACGAGGGACGAAGAGAGGAAAGCACAGGACAAGACGCGGAACTTCAACTAAGGTTTACTACAGGAAAACCACATTTATACATGATTCGTAATCACACCTCATAAACAGCCGACACCATCACATTATACAGGCACGAGGGCGCGCGTGGCACAAGTTAGCATCTAGAAAGTCGAATTCTTTCTTGTATAACGATACTGAAGTGGAGCTGATGCAACGGTCATTCTCTTTTTTTTATGCAGTAGGCTTCAAAAATTTCCCTGCTGAGCTGGGTCGTCAATTTCTTCAAGACAATTGTGTCGCGGAACCTGGGCGTCCAATTACTACAATGGCGACGGCGACAGCGGCGCGATGCTCTTGAAGTCTGACATTCAGGCATCGTCCAGTTTGCCCTACGTAGCAATTCCCACATGTGAGGGGTATTTTGTACACCACCCCAGTTTTGCAGCTTATCTACGTGCTTAGTGCGGCACTCATTCTTTTTGTCACTTCCCTGCACCGTATTGCATATGCCCGAAAGCTTCTTGGGCGCCGTGACGACCACCGGGACATCACATTTCATGGCCACTTTTTTGAGGCGATGGGAGATCTGGTGGAAGTATGGCGTAGCCACGGGCCTCCGGCGTTGCGGTTCTTCACTTGGGCTCTGCTTCGGTGGGCATCGAGCTTCCTTGGCAAGGGCTTTTATCACCGAGGTGACCATCTCTCGAGGAAAACCAGCACTACTCAGACGTTGTAGCTGAAGTCGCACGCTATCCTCCATTTCATGTGGGCAAGACTTGAGCAGCGCGCATGCAGTTTTTTGCTATTCTCCTTTTAATAAGCTTTGAACGAGCTGACTGGTGGTTTAAAATAACTTTTTTGAGCGAGGCTCGTACCTCCAACACACCTGGGTTCCACTAGTACTAGTGACAATACAGATGTCCAAAAACTGCAAGCATCCCTGCGATGGCAACTCGTAGGTGAAGTTCAACCCAAAGGCACACTCACTAAGAACCGCAACGCCGGAGACCCGCGGGTATATATATATATATATATATATATATGGTGCCGCATATATATATATACTGCCCGAGGAGAGGAAGAAGACAGAAGACGAAGCTGACGAAGCTCGGATGCGCGCTTGCGAACGCCGGCCTGCTGAGCAGCACTGCTGGGACAAGGACTGTGCCCGACCACACTAACTGTGCGAGTTTCCACATTACACTTGGTGGAGGTGCTGCCTGTTCTCCCCGTGGACCTACGCCACGATGCCCAGGCTACCAGGCTCTACCACGACGTCCGACACCTCGGTCCAACCTGCCCAGCCTGTCATCTGTTCCGGTGCCGTCCGTCAGCGCGACCCGACGATCTTCAGCGGCACTGACGACACCGACGTAGAAGATTGGCTGGCCTCCTACTAACGCGTGAGCGCATACAACAAATGGGATGACGTCGTTAAGCTCACGAACGTCATCTTCTACTTGACCGACGTCGCCAACTTGTGGTTCCGCAACCACGAGGCGGATTTTACTACCTGGGCGGCTCTCAAAACCAGCCTGAATGACGTGTTCGGCCGGCCCGCTGTCCGAAAACTTCGTGCCGAACAACGTTTGCCCAGTCGTGCCCAGCAGAATGGCGAGAATTTCACCAGCTACATCGAGGACGTTGTTGACTTGTGTAAGCGGCTCAATCCATCTATGAGTGAGGTTGACAAAATCAAACACATTCTGAAAGGGATTGAGGACGACTCATTTCAAATGCTGGTGTCTAAAGATCCTCAAACCGTCTCAGACGTCGTCTCTTTGTGTCAGAGCTACGACGAGCTACGAAAACAGCGTCACGCCACCCGGCGTGTCATTTGCCCGGAGCTTTCGAGCTTGGTGGTAGGCGGTCCTGCTAACGATCAGCCGACCCTTCTTCAGCACATCAAGCAGTTTGTGCGAGAGGAGGTCGCCCGTCAGTTATCGCTGGTTACCTCCCAACCCGCCCCAACGCCATCACTATCGCCTTCGATTCAGCGTGTAATCCAGGAGCAGGTAGCTGAGGTCCTGCCGCCCACTAATTCACCTACTCTGGTCACTGCACCGTTGACATACGCTGAAGCAGTCATCCGGCCACGACCTCAGCCGGTTCTTCCGACTTATGCGCCGCCTGTCAACGTGTACCCTCAGCAGCAGCTCGCCCCTGCACTGCCACGCACTCACCATCCTTTGCCTCGCACCGGTCCCCGCCCTGTGAATCCGTGGCGCACCCCTGATAACCGCCCGGTAGCTATGCCTGTGGTCTCGCTGGTCATGTGGTCCGCTGGTGCCGCACGCGCGGATCCGGTCCTTACGACTACGGGCGCTCGCCAACGTACGACGCTTCATTTCCCTCCATTCCTGTCTCTTCTCCTCTGCCGCCTCCGAATCCCTCTCCGCATCGCTCCGACTCCTACGACCGAAGCCATCGGTCACCGTCTCCTCGACGCCGTTCGCTCTCTCCTATGTGCTGCCGGTCCCCACCTCTTCAAGCGGAAAACTATAGGCGCCGCAGTTCAGGAGGCAAGAACTGCGCCGTCAACGACCGTCTCAAGCCCTATGAACGTTATTGAAGTGATCGTTGAAGGTGTTACTGTTGACGAGCTTATTGACACTGGTGCTGCCGTGTCCATCATTAGTCGCAACTTGTGCCGCAAATTAAAAAAAGCGATGACGCCACTTTCTGACCTTTCGCTTCGCACCGGCAGCGCTGACCCCATTCGCCCTATCCCGGCGTGCACTGCCCGCCTCGTCATCCAAGGCCTCTCCTACACCATTGAGTTCTTCGTTCTAGCCCGCTCCTCTCATGACATCATCCTCGGGTCGGACTTCCTGTCCGCGCATCACGCCATCATTGACTGTGCACGTGCTGAAATTGATTTGTCGCCGCGGTGTGATGCTCTTGTGGATGCCTCCCCTCTTATCGCAGCGCCTATTCTCGCCGCTGACGACGTCGACGTGCCAGCTTTTTCTTCTGTTCTCGTGCCGCTGACTTCTGCTGCCCTCTCTGACGCTACTGTCCTTTATTCACCCTCACCTCTTTGTGCGCACCGCAAGTCTGTCTTGCTCCCTCATGCCGTGCTCACACTTGCTGGTGGTTGTGGCGCTCTGTACGTCGCGAACCCGTTGCCTTTCCCCACCACTTCACTTCGGGGAGAGTCGCTTGGCACGGTTGATGTCATCGATCTCGACGACGCTTCTCCTGTCCTTGATGACCCTGACGCCCATGACATCAACGCCCTCACTCCTCCCGCTGACGTCGCCGACCCGTCCTCCCCTGATATGTTTTCCCATTCTGTCGATGCCGCTCTACCACCTCAGCAACGCGCCCAGCTCATCGCGTTGCTGCAGCGCTTCCGCGCATCCTTCGACTCTCCTCAAGCACCGTTGGGTCGTGCCGCGTGGTTCGCCACCATATCGACACTGGCACCCATGGACCCTTGCGCCAACGCCCCTACCGCGTCTCCTCCGCCGAGCGCCGCATCATTGATGAACAGGTGAACGACATGCTACATCGCGGCCTGATCCAGCCCTCTCACAGCCCGTGGGCTTCTCCGGTCGTGCTCGTCAAGAAAAAGGACGGATCCATTAGATTCTGCGTAGACTACCGCCGGCTAAACAAAATTACTCGGAAGGACGTCTACCCCCTGCCTCGTATTGACGACGCGCTGGATTGCCTGCAGGGAGCGGAGTACTTTTCTTCGTTGGATCTGCGCTCTGGGTACTGGCAGGTGCCGATGGCCGACGTCGATCGCCCGAAAACAGCTTTCATCACGCCTGATGGGCTGTATGAATTTAATGTGATGCCCTTCGGTCTCTGCAACGCGCCTGCCACTTTTGAGCGTATGATGGACAACATCCTCCGTGGCCTTAAATGGCAGACATGCCTCTGCTACTTGGACGACGTTGTCATCTTCTCCCAGAATTTTCCGTCTCATCTTCTTCGCCTCGAGAGTGTTCTTCGCTGTCTCAGTGACGCTGGCCTGCAGCTAAACTTGAAAAAGTGTCGCTTCGGCGCTCGACAGCTGACTATCCTAGGCCACGTCGTGTCCAAGGATGGTGTACTCCCGGACACTGCGAAGCTCCGCGCAGTTGCTGATTTCCCGAAGCCCACATCCCTGAAAGAACTCAGAAGCTTTCTTGGTCTTTCCTCCTACTTTCGCCGTTTCATCAAGAATTTTGCTGCCGTTATCGCCCCGCTGACGCAACTTCTCGCTGGTAGCCACGACTTGTCGGCTTGGTCCCCTGCATGCGACGAAGCTCTTGCAACGCTGCGCCAGCTCCTCACCTCTCCTCCGATCTTGCGCCATTTCGACCCTTCCGCGCCTACAGAACTGCACACAGACGCCAGCGGCATTGGTCTCTGTGCCGTTCTAGCTCAGCGGAAACCTGGTTTCAATGAGTACGTCGTTGCTTACGCCAGCCGTGCGCTCACAAAAGCGGAGACTAATTATTCAGTCACAGAAAAAGAATGTTTGGCGATTATTTGGGCGATCACAAAATTTCGTCCTTACTTATACGGGCGCCCGTTCGATGTTATTACCGATCACCATGCCCTTTGTTGGCTGTCGTCAAGATCCATCTGGCCGCCTAGCTCGTTGGGCTCTGCGTTTACAAGATTACGACATTCGGGTAATTTATCGTTCCGGTCGTAAACACTCCGACGCCGACGCCCTCTCGCGCTCCCCTGTGACCTCTGTGACCCCATCTATTTCCGGCCTCACACCTTCTCTTGAAAATATTGATATGGCTTCTGAGCAGCGCAAGGATCCTTGGATTACTTCTCTTCTGGATTTCCTAGCCAACTGCTCAGCGCGCCTCCCTTCTAGAGCGCTCCGTCGTCAAGCCCATCACTTTGTCATGCGTGACCATTTGCTGTACCGTCGGAACTACCTCCCCGATGGTCGCAAATGGCTGCTCGTGATTCCAGGGCATCTCCGCTCCGCCATTTGTGCCAGTTATCATGATGACCCGCAATGCGCTCATGCCGGTCTGCTGAAAACTTTTACCCGCCTACGCCTTCGGTATTATTGGCGGGGCATGTACCGTTTCGTCCGCCAGTACGTACCCTCTTGCCTGGAATGTCAGCGTCGCAAGAACCCACCACCGCACTCACCTGCTCCTCTGCAACCTTTATCGTGTCCCGCCCGGCCATTCGGCCGTGTTGAAATTGACCTTTATGGCCCTCTTCCCATCACTGCCGCAGGGCACCGCTGGATCGTCGTCGCCATTGATCATCTCACGCGCTATGCCGAAACTGCCTCGTTGCCAGCTGCGACGGCCTCTGACGTAGCCGGTTTCATACTTCAGAAGCTCATTCTCCGTCACGGTGCGCCTCAGGAATTGCTCAGCGACCGGGGTCGCGTCTTCTTGTCCGGCGTCGTGGAAGCCCCCCTTCGGGTGTGTCATATCGTTCACCGCACGACGTCTTCGTACTTTCCGCAGACGAACTGCATGATCTAGCGCTTTAACCGGACCCTCGGCGACATGATGGCCAAGTACATTTCTGCCGATCACTCAGACTGGGACCGCGTTTTAGCTTTCGTTACATACGCCTACAACTCTGCAACGCAAGCCACTACTGGTTTTTCCCCGTATTTTCTTCTGTACGGACGCGACCCTTCCTCCATCATGGACACCGTACTTCCTTACCACCCCGATTCGTCCGAATTTACAACCGTCTCTCAGGCCGCTGCGCATGCCGAAGAATGTCGTCAACTCGCCCGTTCCTTTACTTCACACGACCAGCACCGTCAGAACAGCTCCCGCGCCGCTTCTCCCGGTCTGCCGCCGCCTTATCTTCCGGACTCCTTGGTTTGGCTTTGGGTGCCCTCCTCCAGCCCAGGACAGTCTAGAAAACTGCTCAGCAAATACCAGGGCCCCTATCGCGTTGTTCAGCAGACATCGCCAGTTAATTATCTTGTGGAGCCCATCACGCTTTCGTCGGACTATCGCCGCCGCAGCCGTGAAATTGTGCACTTAGACCGCCTGAAGCCCTACTACGACCCAGCTCTCGTCTCGTGCCCTTAGGCCGCCAGGATGGCGCCTTTTCACCCCGAGGGTATTGTAAGAAAGAGAGTTGAGGTTTGCTGCCTCAGCGGCTAGCGCTGCCGAAGGAGAGGAAGAAGACAGAAGACGAAGCTGACAAAGCTCGGATGCGCGCTTGCGAACGCCGGCCTGCTGAGCAGCACTGCTGGGACAAGGACTGTGGCCGTCCATACTAACTGTGCGAGTTTCCACATTACAATATATTTATTTATTTATTTATATATTTATTTATTTATTTATTTATTTATCTATTTATTTATTATTCCTCAAAGGTCCAGAAGGACATTACATGAGGGGTGGGCTGACAAAATTCTATTATTTTGGACACAGATGATCTTCGATGGCGGATTTGAAAAGGACTGGATTGATGATGGTCGCCACCTCGGATGGAAGGTCATTCCAGTCGTTGGCTGTTCTAAGAAAGAAAGACTGCTGATATGTTACAGTACGAGATTTCTCGGGGTAGACAGCGTTTGGGTGGGAGTTACGGGATATCCGATGAGCGCGTGTGATACGGGGGGCATCGTGGTTAAAGGTGTGAAAAAATTTGTGATACAAGGAAAGACGGGCGATTTTGCGACGGCAGGCTAGTGTGGGAAGACTGAGCTGGGATTTTAATGCAGAAACGCTAGTGTGATAAGAGTAGTCAGACCAAATAAATCTGACAGCACGGTTCTGGACAGATTCGAGCATAGTGATAAGGTTAGCATTGAAAGGATCATACGCTGCACATGCAAACTCAAGTTTAGGGCGTATAAAAGTTAAGTAAGCAAGAAGTTTTATGGAACGGGGAGCTAATGGTAAGTTACGCCGTAGGTACCCGAGAACTTGGTTTGCTGAATTTGTAACATGATGAATGTGATGGGACCAGGTTAAATCTTTACTTAAGTGGATGCCAAGGTACTTGTAGGAGTCAACTGATATGATAGGAATAGTGTTAATAATGTAAGTATTATCCTGGTGGTTGCGACGGCGATGGAAAGAAAGAAGGGACGTTTTAGTACTATTTAGTGACATAAGCCAAGTGCGGCACCAATCCTCGATACGAACAAGATCTTCCTGAAGAATGGTGATGTCAGTGTGATCAGTAATTGGGCGGTAGAGAACACAATCATCAGCAAATAATCGAACATTAGACCTGATGTTAGACGGTAAATCATTTATGTAGATTAGAAATAGAAGTGGTCCTAATACGGTGCCCTGGGGAACGCCAGACAAGACAGAAGAGAGGGATGACGAGTGTGAATTAGCGCGGACGAATTGATAGCGGTCAGTTAAGAAAGCTCGAATCCAATCCAGAACCAAGGGATGCAGATTTAGGCGTGAGAGCTTATGTGTTGGCGCCTATGGGGGACTTTATCAAATGCTTTTTCAAAATCTAGGAATATGGAATCCGTGGGAATGTTACGATCGAGGCATGCATGTATATCATGAAGAAAGAGAACAAGTTGGGTGTCACAGGAGAGGCCTTTACGGAAGCCGTGTTGGTTAGGGTAAAAGAAGTTATTCGATGATAAGAACCGGGCAGTATGCGAATAAATTATGTGCTCCATGATTTTACAACAAACACTGGTTAATGAAATTGGCCTATAGTTTAGTGGTGAAGTTCGTTTACCTTTTTTGAAGACTGGAATGACCTTCCCGATCCGGCAGTCGCGTGGTAATGAGCACGAAGAAAGCGACTGCTGAAAAATTAAAGATAAGGTGATACTGCAAAGGTCTTTGGTGTTTTTGAGAACTTTAGCGTTTATGCCGTCCACACCTGCGGATGAAGAATTCTTTAGTGTGTCTATGATTTTAGCAATACCGCAAGGGTCGAAGATGATGTTTTCCATAGGAGGATGGAGAAGGTATGGGGCTTCAGGGGGGTTATCAAGAGGTTCCTCTGTGAATACGGAGCAAAAAGTGTAGTTTAGGATATTTGGAACGTCTGATTCGGGAATGGAATTTCCATAATTCTCTGTCAATAAAATTACATTAGAAGTAGAGGGGCTTATTGTTTTCCAGAAGCGCTTGGGATCATCGTGCAGCATGATTGGTAAGGTGGTAGAGAAGAAGATATTCTTAGTTCGAGCTACCTCGGTGTCATAAATAGTAGCGACAGTGTGATACTTGTTCCAAGCCTGGGCCGTGCCTATACCTTTAGCTGCACGAAATAGTCGCTTCTTTTTGTTGCCTAGTCTTTTAATTGTGTTGTTATACCAAGGGGAATTTGGCGTTCTGTTATGGTGATAGTGGGAATATATATGCTGATTAGGCGTTGCATTTCCGACTTGAAAAGTAACCAGTTAGCTTCAAGAGAGCGGAGCGAAAAACTAGATGTAAATTTTTCAGAAAAAGCAGTGAGGTCGCGGTTGAAACCTATGTAATCACCTTTGTCGTAAAGAGTAAGCGTTTTCTTTATCCTTTTGTTATTTTGTAAGCGGCAAGAAAATGTGGCATGAATGGCCAAGTGATCGCTAAGACCGTCTAGATAAGTGATGGGTGAGAAGCTATCAGGTTGCGACGTCAGCACAAGGTCCAGGATGTTATCAGAATGGTCAGTCACTCGAGTGGGACGGTCCACTAACTGATCCAGCCCGAAAGTAAGACAGGTGTGCACAAAATCGCTGGCAGGGTTAGATTTCGAAAGTGTGGAAGCAAGATCAGACCATATGATAGATGGGAAATTGAAATCGCCAAACAATAAAATTGGAGTGTTGGAATAGAGGGTTGTTATTGTGCTCAAGGCGTCGTGAAATGAAGAATTAAATGAAGACTCGCAGTTTGGAGGACGATAACATACACCAACTATAACACGTGGATATGATGCATCACAACAAAGCCATATCATTTCTAGCGGGGTTAGAATGTCCACACGAGAGCAACGTAATAAGCGATCAGTAGCCATAAGAACTCCTCCACCCCTCAGGTCACTACGGTCCGTTCGAAATATATCAAAATTGGGAAGGGAGGGCAATATCTCAGTGTCAATATATATATATATATATATATATATATATATATATATATATTACGATGAAAAAACTTGCTCGACTGCTGATAACATAATCTTTGTTCACAAACAACCTTACCCTGATGAAGGACGGTCCACCGTCCGAAACCGTCGGTAAATAAATGTTTCTCTAAGAAGTGTACTTCAACTCTTTCCTTATATATATATATATATATATATATATATATATATATATATATATATATATATATATTCAAGGTTATCGTATCATATATAGTAAAATTACTCGCAGTAATCGTCCCGATATCACAGAGGAATCACAATTCACAAGTTTTCACAAGGATATCACAAGTGTTCATTGATTCGCAACCTGTTGGTGGCGGCTCATCGCTTGAATAAAGTTCAACCTGCATGATCGAAAGGCAAACTAAACACGCTTTCCGATTTGGATACCGAAGCCTGTCCAAGAGATTCAGTGCTCTGTGGAAGCCTAGTTAAATGTTAAAAACGTTTGCTGCTCTTAAAAATAACTAAACACATGATTCTTAACGTCAAAAAAATTGTAATTTCTGACTAAAACCACAAAACAGCACAACAGAACAGCTAACGAAACACGCTTGTAGAGCTAGAAACCGAAACTGTTATTTCTCTTTCAGCATTCCTCGTTACCCTGTTTATACTTTTTCTGCAGTTGTCGCACTCTAAATCATTCCGACACAAGTTTTTGCTGATTCTCGACCTGTTGATGGCGGTTTATAGCTTGAAACAAAGTTCGAACTGCATGATCGAAAGGCAAACAAAACACGCTTTCCGATTTGGAAAACGAAGCCTGTCCAAAAGATTCAGTGCTCTGTGGAAGCCTAGTTAAACATTACATACGTTTGCTGCACTTAAAAATAACCAAAGCTCAAGTTCCTTGACGTCACAAAATTGTAATTTCTGGCTAAAACCTAAAAAGTAAGGATAGAACAGCACAACAAAACGGCTAACCGAACACGCTTTTAAAGCTCGAAACCGAAACTGCCAGTTCTCTTTCAGCATTCCTCGTTGCGCTGTTTTCAGCAGTTGTCGCACACTCAAACATTCAGACACAAGTTTATGTTGATTCTCGACCTGTTGGTAGCAACTTATAGCTTGAATTAAAGTTCAGGGTGCATGATCTAAAGACAAATAAAAAATGCTTTCCGATTTTGAAACCGAAGCCTGTCCAGAGACTCAGTGCTCTGTGGAGGCCTAGTTAATTATTGAAAACGTTTGCCGCACTTAAAAATAACTAAACACAAGTTTCTTGACGTCAAAATTTTACAATTTGCGAGTAAAACCTACAAAACACAAAAACAGAATGGCTAACCGAACAAGCTCTTTCAGCACTCTTCGTTATCCTGATCATACTTTTTCAGCAGCTGTCGCTCTCTAAAACATTCAGACACAAATTTTTGTTGATTCTCGACCTGTTGGTGGCGGCTTATAGATTGAATTCAAGTTCTAGCTGTATGATCGAAAGGCAAACCCAGTAAACCATAAAACGTACCATAGACATCAGCAAGATATTTACGCTGGACATTAGACACCTCCATTAGACATCCATATTAGTACCGTTTACGAAAAATCTACGTACCTACAACATGAAAATTGGGGTCCAGTTCACGTTGTAGATACGTACTGCAGACATCACGCTCTACATTTATCAGATATTTGTGAACATGTAAGTACGCCCAGTCTACGTATCCTAGACGTCTATATAAAGAGAATATGACTATACATGGATCAATATACAGGTGAAAATTTCTAACTGGTTCCAGTCCTACTGTTTTAAGAGACACATTTCCAGACTGGAACCAGCTGCAATACGAGATACAGCTGACACCTGTTACAATTCGAGATGGAACGAAGACCTACTGCATCCCAGCCACAGACTTCCCTATGGAGTCGTCGGGACGTCCAAGCACTCCAGCTAGCTCAAATACAGTTGAGTAAGCGAGTACATGGCCATCATGGGAGCCCAAAACACTGCAGATGACTTCCTAGTGCGTCAGTATTTTATTGCGCTCGGCGCTTTCACTGAATCTTCTCGTTGAGCATAATCGTCAGGTTAACAGCTGCGGTGGCATCAATACTCTTCTGCCGAGCCCAATAAGCCAGGGTTGCTGCAAAAGAAAGCATAATTGTTCACTTTTATAGGTGACAAGAGAATGGTACAGCAACCACAGCAAACAAACCCAGTAATTTACGCCACTTTTACCGACGCAAGTCTATGAAGCGTCAAAGGTTGCCCTTGCAGCACTAAAAGGCAGTCGCGCAGAGCGGAGTGTGCTTGCACACGCACTTCGGCACACCATCCGAACGCATGCCCACATTTCGGTAGTAGAGGCCAGTTGCATACATCACCAGCCTTTGTTTCAATACACAGCGAGTTTGGCAAAACAGCCAAACGAGTGAGCGTAAAAATATAACGTGCCGATAAATGCGTTAGAATTTTTTCATTACGAACGCAAAAATAGCATAAAATACACTTCAATGAGTAAACTGAGACTGAGTACGCACCAAGAAAGGTCACGATCCCAGCCGGTGAAAACGACTTGTAGTCCTAATTCGTACTGACGGGTCCACTTCGCCGAGTAGTAAAAGCAAGCAAACTGTCTTCCTTCAGCTCCATCAAGGAAAGAACGGTTGAACAATCTCGCCAGCAATAATAAGGGAATAATTAATTCTGTGTCGAGGTTCTTCAAACACAATGTTCCCACGGAACACGATAGAAATCGCACACGCCCTGCGCTCTACCACTGCTGCCATGGCTGAACCTAGCCTCGTGCGGATGTGCGAAACTGTCACATATTTTGTATCGTCTCTTTTTTGTACTTAGTAGCAGGCTTGCTGTGGCACGAAAAATAGGTTAATTATTTTTAAATTGTAGCATATTACTTTTTTCACAGCTGCAATCGCCATGCGCAGTTTGCGCTATTATTGATAAAATACGATACGAACTACAACGCGATGGCGGCTTAGACCGCTTAGACAGTTCACCGCACTTTCCTCGCAATACGTACCCAAAGTTAATCATTAGCTTGGCCCCAAAAGGTAATCCATTAGCTTGGTACCAATTTGCCTTCTTTGGGCTCTCCTCACTGAACCCTGGCCAATCCCCCGTCGTGGGTATGTGCCATGCCACCAAGGCAACAACAACAACAACAACCGCACTTTCCCCGCCGCCGCCTGTCCGCGGCATAGAACAGGCATATGGGCAGCGCATGTTGCATGAAGGCAAGATAACCAATTATCGTTAGGGTAACGGGCTGGATTCAGAGAGAATGCAAGCACAGCAGAGAGGATCAGGGCAGGTGGGCAGATGAGGTTCGGAAGTTTGCTGGGATAAGGGGGCCGCCGCTGGCACAGGGTTAACTGAAGAAATTTTTGGCCTGCACTGGACATGATTAGTGTTGACATGATAATAAAAAGCGGGACTCAAGAAGTTTATTCTCAAGAAATATGAGGTCACACATTCAGCTACACAAATGCCTAAGCTTTCCTCAGCTCAACATTCCAATAGTTATCATTGCTAGCGCGATTAGCAGATTTAAGACATTTTTAAAAAAAAAATTAACTCCCAAAAATTGAACTGAACCAATTCTTGTACTTTAAATAGTTGGATAAGTTGAATAAAACATGTTTAATCAGAAAAAAATGGTTATTATATAGTCCTGGCTGCTAAATAACAAAAAAGTTTTTTAGTGTGTCCTCACTTTTCAGTGTGGTTGAGATAGCTTGCAGGCTGTAGCACAAGGTATAAATTGAATGTAAGAATAGTAATGAAATAACAATGCGAATCCTGATCAAAGTGACTGGCATTTCAAACCAACTGCGTACAGTTGAGTGAGAAACCTGATGCGTGTGCATTCAGATTTGTCATTACTACTTCCCGTATTTTTCTTCTTTCTAGGTAGGATAATGTTGCCGTGAAGCGAGCACGAAAAAACACAAAAACACAGGCAGCGCTGGTCATGCCTCCAATTTGTAGTCAACAGCGATTTCCAACTTTAAATGCAGTAAGGCAACACGAAATATCGAACGATTGAAAAATATGGAATTCTTAAATTATATATCTCGCTTACATACCCAGGACGTGACAAGTAATATCTACGAGGAGTCTAGGTTAAGGCAGATATAATGTCGTGGGTACGTCTGCAGCTTTTCCACGAAAAAAGGTTGGTAGATAAGACGTCTGAGAGATTTTGGTTTGGTACATAGACGTTCGGACTTAATCTGGACATCTATGGGAGGTTTGTGGTTTGCTGGGAACAAACCGCAAACCGAAGCCTGTGGAAGCCTTGTTAATATAATAGAAACGTTTGCTGCACTTAAAAATAACTAAAATAAATAAATAAAATAATAATTTTAAAGCATAAATAGCAAGCCTTTCACGTCTGTACCTTTTTGTGAACAAGGCTCCCGTGTGGGAGCCGAAACGTCGTTTAAAGTGTTCATTGTTATTTTGGTCGGTGTTCTGCCTTCTTCTTCACTTAAAAATAACTAAACACACGTTTCTTGACGTCAAAAATATATAATTTGCGAGTAAAACCTAAAAATAAGGACAGAACAGCACAACAGAACGGCTAACCGAACACGCTTTTACAGCTCGAAAGATGTTCGGCTATATTCTAGAAGGGTTCCAATATTCTAGAGCACTGTAGTAGGTACTATACATGGAGGAAGGTGGCACTATAGTTCGGCTACAGAGGCTAGAAGGAAAACCTTCTAGCCTCTGTAGTTCGGCGCCATGCTCGGCGCGGATACAGTGTAGCGCGGACGCGCAAGCGCAACTTGCAACATGCCACACATAGAGTTGAACTTAGCAAAGCGCAATAAAAAGACAGGGACAAGAAGAAGAAGAAGCACGCAGGACAAACGCTTGACATCAACTAGTTCTTTACTCGTACATTGGCCAGACAGGCAGGTGCCTGAACATGGGCGTCCGGAGGGGGGGGGGGCAAGGGGGGGCGGCTGCACCCCCCTGGAAAATCACTCACTCGAACCGTGAGTGATGGCCGCACGTCAGGGGCGGCGGTGCGCTCAGCCAAAAGAGTAAAAGCGGCCCTGCTTCCACGCTTTGGGTCACATCTGCAAAGTGCCGCGTCCGGGGACGCGTCGTTGCAGACATACAGCGGCACCGGCGAGCATGTGTTTCGAGCCGTCTTGAGATGTGTGCCTGTTTCTTTGATCTCTAGAGAGATAGCGACACGGAGGCAGACAGTGCACACCCCGGCCACCGATGAATTCTTCAGGAGGGAGGGACAAATCAGCCGTGTCCATCCCCGCTTTGTCGGACTGCTCAGGGGCAAGCGGGCGATGAGTTGGCGCCGCCGCCGCTCGCTGTCTCCTCCGATCCACGGGAGAGCGCAGTTCGGTACAAGCGCCGCTTTCAGAATTTTCGGCAAAGGGGATTAGCTGCTTTTGTTCACGGCGACGCAGTCTCCAGAGGCGCCCCCACACCAGCGTTCCTTGCGTCTTCTCCGGAAACCAGCGCCTTTGGTCAAGGCAGCCCGATGGCGCCTGCCTGGCTCGCCTGTCACCTCTGGCTGGGCCTCAAATCCCAACAGCGCCCACGTACTGTGCGATGTCAGTACATGGTAAAGAGACCGTCCGTCCCTCATAGCCTGAGTCGTTTTGGGGCTCTGAACCTCATAAAAACACACAAAACAAATTTTCCGACCGGAGTGGCGAGTGTCCCTTCCCCTCGGAAGTCGCGCGGCGTTCCTTGCGTGTGCGCGCCTCTTTGTTTGTGCTTCGGTGTTTTTAGTGGCCGGTTGTCAACGAAGCTGAGAACAACCAAGACAGCGGACGAGAAAACGACGAGCGGCGAGTAGTGTGTGTGCAAATACTCGACTGTGCGGTTGCGCGAGCAAGATGGAGCGAGGTGTATGAAGCTGCGAGCGTGCATTTATCTTGTAAATAAGTTTTCGCTGCATACATAGTCATTTTTTTGTTTTCAACGTACGCATTCAACCGTTTTTCCAATCAATGTGTATATATTTTTAACACTACCAACCCCGAGGAACTCCATAGCCAGCTTTGTCTCGCGCGGTCCCGAATGATGGATATTCGACGCTTCTTCAAGCGTCAGCGGTTGTCTGACGAAGCATTATCCAAATGCGCCCCTGCAGATTCTGGTGTGACATGTGACAACGGTGTAGCATTTGAACAGAGTGATGCAAGCTTTTATCACCGGACAGTAGCTGATGTCGTCGACTCCATGGAAGGGACTCTGTCAACAGTGAGTTCAGGTGATGCAGCAGGCCGAGATGATTCCATTTCTCCTTTCTTGGGATTCAAGTCCGGATTTGACCAGAGCGATGCAACCTTTCATCACCGGACAGTAGCCGGCGTCGTCGTCTCCATGGAAGGAACTCCACCAGCGAGCTCCGGTCACGCAGTAAGCCGAAACGATTCCCTTTCTCCTTGCTTGGGATCGAAGTCCGGAGACAACATCAAGAAAACAAATAACTTGCCTCAAGAATATGACTTAGGAGAGTTTCTAGGCAAAGCTAAACTCACTGGCATACCGGACTTTTTGAAGTTACGTCTTCTTACTAAGCCATGGTCGCCAAATGTCACATATGATTTTAAGAAGGATGTAACACCTGGAAAGAGGCCTTTTCGACATCAGTGGCTGGGAGATTACGCCCCCTGGCTTGCGTACTCAGCGACAGCGAAAGGCGCCTTTTGTCGTTTTTGCGTCATTTTTCCTCCGCGTGTTCACCGGGGTACTCAAGGTAGTTTTATCGTGCGCGCTTTCAGTAACTACAGAAAAATGCACGAGGCGTGCAGGGATCACGTAAAATCCCAATGGCACCAGGAGGCAATGACGGCCTCACAGAACTTTATGGATGTGATGAAAGGCAAGCAGCTACCCGTTGTACAGCAGTTGAACAGAGCACTGCACGCGCAAGTTGAAAGGAACCGTGAGAAACTATTTCCAATAGTTTCCACCATTGTCTTTTGCGCGACGCATGACTTGCCGATTCGCGGCAAGCAGTCCGATAGTGGAGTCTTCAATGATCTGCTTGACTTTCGTGTAGAAGCTGGAGATACTCTACTTCAGGAGCACTTCGCTTCTTCTGCTGGCAATGCCAAGTACACTTCTGTCCGCGTCCAGAACGAGATCATCACAATCTGTGGCGACATCCTGAGAGAGCAGATAGTTACCGAAACTAACAAAGCGTTTGCTTTTTCCGTTCTTGCTGACGAAACTGCAGATATTTCAGGAAAAGAGCAGATGTCTATAGGCGTTCGCTTTATTGACAAGGCGGAAGTCGAAGTGTGCGTTCGAGAGCAGTTTTTGGGATTTGTAGAGCTGGAGCAATAGACGATATGCGAAATTGCTTGGCGGTCTGGCAACACCGCGCCCACAACTTCCGGTTTCCATCTTGGCGCGCTCGAGCTCGTCGAGCTGGTGCATCGTTTGCTATGCGTACTTTCTTATTGCGAGTGGAATTTCAACAGGCAAGCTTCAGCTGCTGCGTTGTTTTCACAGCTGATCTTTGACCAAATGTAGGTGCTTTCAATAAGCGCCAGCTTACTCCTACCGCGTCCTCAGCTTCGCTTGAAGTCTGGCGCTGATGATCGCAATAATCGGCACTCGAAAGTGAGTTGGAAAGTCGAACCGTGACCGTGTGCTGTTGTCGTTTTAATGCTCGCATTAAAGCACCAGTTCAAGCATCACGCATTATCATGGCTATTTTATTCCCAGGTGGACGTGAATTCATCTGGTAGGGTAGCGAGCGGTTATTTTGCGGTGAGTGCGCACGTGTGTTGACAAACTTCTGTGATAGTGCGAACTTTCGTTCGCGCCGACGCCAGGAGCTTCGTGCATAGCAGTATAATCACACAAGACCCTCGACCAGCTGCGTAATTCGATTCCTTTACTGTAATGTGCAATGCGCATCTGCGGTTTTCAACGCCACCGTTTCAGAGCCCGGCGTCGGTTGATTTTCGCCGCAATTCGTTGAAACCGCGTCTTGCTTAAGACGCAGTTGAAGCGAGTATTGCGATGTTGTCAATCGATATTACCAAGAGGAAAGTGGGCATATATAATTCAAAATGTAAGCAAAGACGCAGTTTTTTTTTTCAGATAAGCACTGAGCTACCGCGGCGGCTTGATTAGAGAAATTTGAGCGTACAGCTGTAGGTGCCTGCACGGACTCGATACGCTGGTTAAGTTGTGTGTGCAGGGGCGAAATTAGCATGTTCGGCTGCTTCCGAAACTTAATTAGCTTACTCCCAAACTTGGACAAATGGCTTTGTTGCGAAGCAAGCTGTTGAAGCTTGCCACAACGATAATAAAATCTGATGGCCTGAAGCGTTTTCAGAACACTGTTGCACGAACTTTCTAGCTTAGAAATGCGTCCCTCCTTCATAATAAAGTAGCTATATTATTCGCTTCTTTTTTTTTAGATTTTCGTCGCCGCAGATATGAATCCTCAAGAAATAAAGCATTCGCACCTCAGTTTTTATACGTAGGGTGCATTGCTTCACAAAGACTCCTTAACGCGCATAACATCTGCGTATGGTCGAGAGAGTTCGCTCGCCCTTCTAAAACTAATTGAACGCGGGAAAAACTTAACTGAACACGTAGCAAACTAAGCAGTAATCGGCATATGGTTCTTCGAGTGAACTTGTTTCGCCACGGCACGAGCGATTGGCCCGCTCAAAAAAATTACCTTCTCTATTACGTTCTTCAAGTATGCGTCTATATATATTCACGCCCGACCGGGGAGTTGATAAATGCACGAAATCGGCTTCTAATTTTGATCAGAGACAACAAAGGCTGTAGTCCTTATCTTAATTTAAACGCAAATCACCTCGAGAGATTTGTCAAAAATCAGCGCAGAAAGCGAAAGCTGCGCACTGATCCGCGTGCTGACACATGATACCTCGCATGGCGTCTTGTGTTACTAAAACGTTGGGACGGAGTAAAAAAATAGAAAAGCGAAAAGCTGGAACGCACCTAGTTCTGGCACGCATCGTAGTGTCTTTTCACAGTGGAGAGGGTAGCGCAACACTGCATCGGCATTTTACTTTTCAAACGAAGCGCAGCCGTTTTAACCCAACGCTGGGCAGCGGTTTCGTTTTCTGTACCGTGCCAACATGGAGGACTTAGTTCTCGGACCGTCGAGAGATGGCGCTGCGCATTTCGCATATCGTCTATTAAACTCCGCTTGCATCGCCGCGGCAATCTTGAAGCTTTTGACGAATGTCGGACTGATTCTTTCGAACCTCGTTGGACAGGGGTACGATGGATGCTCTACAATGGCTGGAAAAGAAGCTGGAGTGAACAAAATTATACAAAAACAGTTCCCGAAGGCACTATTTTTCCACTGTGCAAGTCACAAACTAAATCTCGTCATCAACGATTTGAACGAAGTCTCTGAAATTCGAAACACAATTGGGATAATCAAACAAACCATAAACTTCTTCCGCGAGAGCGCGCTCCGGAGAAAATTGGTGCCCAACATTCCGATGCTGTGTGAGACAAGATGGTCTGCTAAGTACAAGTCTATTAGGATCTTCTCTCAGCATTACGTGGCCACAGTCGAAGCACTCGAGCAGCTCGCGTCCACGGAATCATGCTCGAACGCTGCAACTAGACAACGAGCTCACATCCTCTACTGCGCAACAACAAGCTCATCTTTCATCGTCTGCTTGCATATTGTAGCGAAGTACAGCGCTCGGCTCGAACCAGCTACGAACATTCTGCAAGGTGTATCCATGGACTTCCATTCTGTGCATGGCCACATCACTGAGCTACAACGTATTTTTCGCGGCCACCGGACAAACGCTGTAGAGGAGTTCTCTAACATCATGAATGCAGCAAGGGAGGCAGCCAATCACTTAAATGTGGTGATATCTGTACCAAGACAAGTCTCTCGTCAGGCCCACCGAGACAACTACGGGATTCAGTCGCCAGAGGAATACTACCGTGTGGCAATATATGTGCCGTACTTGGACTCCCTCACTGCTTCTTTAGCTCGGCGCTTTTCTGAAAGCAATGAGAGGAGCTTCAAACTTCTCCAGCTGCATCCATCAAAAATGAAGCACTTGAGCCGTGTTGAGTTCGCTGTTCTCGCCGAAGAACTCCAGTGCTTTTACGGCATCGACAACTTCAAGGAAGAGGCCATCTCTTGGTACGAGATGTGGTGCAACAAAACTGGGGACCCATCAGAAATACCTTACTGCGAGCTTCTACATCAGGCCAAGACATTCTTCCCTGGTGTTGCAAAAGCCATTGAGGTGGCTCTGGCTTTGCCAGTTACTACCTGTACGGTCGAACGCTCCTTCAGTACAATGAGGAGAGTGAAAACGTGGCTACGCTCAACGATGACAAACGACAGACTGGACGGCCTTTGTATGATGAGTGTGCACTGAGAGCGTGTAATGAAGCACAGAAATGAATTTATCACCAGTGTCATCACGCAATTCGCCCAGAAAAATCCGAGGCGTCTACAGTTTCTGTTCAAGGAAGACTGACTGAGTGACTGTCGTTGCGTGTTTGTGAACATATTGTGCTGTGTGCTGGTCATCAATCCGGGTGTGTCGAGAACCCGTATGCAGCAAGACTGAGCACTCTTCTCCACGAAGTGATAGTATCTTTTTGCATTTTTATTAATTTTAATTGTTTCTTCGTTGATAAACTCCAATGTATCTCTCCTAGCCTCGCTTTAATTTGCTGTTTGTAATTTTTCTTTCATGTGTGTATTTTACTTATTTATTTTATTTGTATATAAATAAATAAATTTACTCCGCAAATAGTGCCTTTTTGCTACGAACATACCCCCCCCCCCCCTCCGGCGCCAACAACCAATGGGGCCCCCCCCTGCAAAAAATTCTGCGGACGCCCTTGTGCCTGAACGATAGGTTGAGGAAATACCGACAGGCAGGTGCCTGAACGATAGGTTGAGGGAACACCGTCGTGCTGTGCAAGCTGTAGCAACGGATGGGCACCTAGCAGAACACTGCAAGTCATGTAAAAAATGTAAAGCAAATGAGCCGCAGTTGAATGACACACGCACGTGCGGTAAAGGAAAAAACAGGCTTGACAGAGAAATTATAGAGGCTTATCGCATTGTAAAGAAAGCTGAAAATTGCATCAGCACTCCATCCCTGACCTTATCACGCAAGGAAATTGCTTACCTTGATACCTGTTCACGCTAAACACACTTGTGATAAAGCCGATTCATTGCTTGGTTTATAATTTGTTTCCGCCCTCTATGTATCTTTATATATGTGTTTTTTTCCTGAGTAAAGAACTAGTTGATGTCAAGCGTTTGTCCTGCGTGCTTCTTCTTCTTCTTGTCCCTGTCTTTTTATTGCGCTTTGCTAAGTTCAACATGTATTACCCATAGAGTTAATTCGCCCAACTTTCTGCATTGCACACATAGAGCTATGCCACAGCTGCAGTGTACTAGATCACAGCGACAAGGCCGCTTACTTCACTTTCGGGCGCCATGGAGGAAGGAGAGGCCCTGACGTCACTTTTTGTGAAACCGCCTCGCAACCGCAAGTTGGTCACGCGCGGCTCGGCTAGCGTAGAGTTCCTGTATATGCTCCCGCCTTTGGTAGCATATACAGGAACTCTAGGCCACTAGCGCGGCTAGTAGCTGAAGTAGCGCCGCGTCGCTCGAAGGGAAACTGCTGAATGTGTTGTGCGTAGTTGCGTTCGCTGCGTCGTCAGAGTGTTTTTGAGTCGGCCGTGGCTTAGCAGTGGATAAGTCAGGTTTGGTGTTTCACGCTGCAAGTCGCGTGCGCGACGTTTCAGTTTCTGAAGTGAGCATTTAATCGAATCATCTGCTCACGCCAAGCGAAACGTGCTGCGCAACGTTCACTTGCGCACTTTGCTGAAAAGTAAGCTCCGCCGAAGGAAGTGGGCTGACACCGCGCACCCTTGGCGTCGTCGCATCTAGTCCGACTTACGAGTGGTGCAATACTTACGCTGTTGGTGAGAGACAATTAAGCGTGACATCGAACTGAAGTGCAGCATGCATGCACTCAGTGGAGTCATTAAGCGCTGAATTGAGACGGCTATCAGTAAGAAATCTGCGTGCTGAGAATGTATTACGGAACATCACTATGCAAATACGTGCATCGTCCTGTTTTGCTAGCACTAGATAATGGTTGAGCAAATATTGATACGGGCAGCTAGAGGAGTACATGCACCATAGTAAAAAACTGGATAGCAATTAATTGCTTATCGAAAATTTTCATGAAGCTTACCCAGTGAAAGAATTGTATACTTGTATTTTGCATAAATTTCCAGGCTGACTCTTACAAATAGATTCATCTGTTTGCAAATTATTCAGGTTCATTTAAACCTGAAGATGGGTATCTTACGTAATTTGCACATGTTGCTCTTACATTACATATATATTGCTTTCTTCATATGTTTGCATGTGCGCTTTGCGTGTTGTGCTGGAGAATGCTTGAAGAACACTAATACATTCTTTTCAGCTAGCATGGCATGACTGTGATCATCACAAAGTCAACAAGGGAGGAAAGAGCCTTAGGGTTCTTGGGAATGCCAGTGCTTCGACAAGAGCACTTGTCTTCATGTGGGCAAAGACAAGCCCTCTTGTCTAAATGCTGGCAAGAACCCTGAAGCTACAGCCTCCCTTGTACACTATGTGTTTTCAAGAAACATATTTTATCTATGCGCAGTTGTGTAAAGTCTTTTTTTGTGGAGTTCATGTCCTGAAGCTGTGTTGTAGCTATAAGAAATACCACACTGAACACCTGTCACCAATTTATGTTGCGCATCTGGGGTATTTAACATTGTCTCTCAGCACATGGACGTTTTTGCCTTTTGCTACAGCTGAGATAACACTTGCAGCTCATGCTAAGCAGCTGAATACTGTAGCCTCTGCATCACCACAGCCAGTGAAGAAGCATTTGGCTTTCTTTAACAGTCTTGTGCAGCATTTCGAGCAATTAAGGTGAATATAACCAAGCACGTGCACTTTACTGCTTTGCTCATGTCTGAAAACTTTCACATATTTTATCACAGTGCTAATTCGTTCCCTTTCTCTGTATACATTGGCTTGGTTTCTGTCTCTTGCATTAGTAGCAGGTCATCCTGTGTTTGCAGGTGGCAGCAAGATTTTTTCTGTCAAAGTCGAGGACGTGCCCCCAGCCCCTATTTTCATGTAGAGTAATGCATTCATGTACATGCCTTTTGACACATTTTTTTTTTCTATACATATTTTCACTCTGCACTATCATTGGTTTAGTAGGATAACTGTACACTGCATATTTAGCTTTAGTGCTTATTTATGGCCTGTCTGCATCAAACATACATGGTCTAGATTTTTAAACTGCGTTAGCAGCAGGGCATCCTGTGTTTGCAGATGGTAGCAAGTTTTGTCCTTCGAATTATGAAACGTTTGCAGGCCACTCTTGTGAACACTTTGCTGCCAGAACAGAATATCTGCAGATCACAGCCAACAATTAACCTTCATAGTTCCATATTTTACCCGACAAATTTGTTCTACTTTCAGTGTGGGCTACCAGTGTTTATAGTGACATACTGATATTATAGCACTACACTCCATATGTGTTCAGTGGCTCCTTATGTTGGTCGAGAGAGCCTTAATAAATGTTTTTGACCAATATGCATTCGTGCTCAATGCATTACTTTGACAACTGAAGATATTAAACAACCGCTGCATTGAAAGACAAAGACTTTCCATATTATGTTGGCCACACTCGTTAAACAATAGCCAGTAGAAAATAGGCGACCATGCTTGGAACTAAGCTACATTGGATGTGCACTGCATGTGATGAGGACGCATGAATCAAATAGCCCATATGTGCGCGCAGCAGCACTATCCCAAGACGTCCCTTGTTACAAAAGGCTTCGAATAATGCTGTGTTCTGCAGTGGTTGCAAGTGCACATAATGCTCAGAGATTTTATGCAAAGAAATTCACTTGATGAGCTGGAAAGTTCTTCTGGAAAGTGAGATTTTTTATTACGTTCTTGTTTTAAATGTGCTGCAGAAGACACACATATCAAAAGAAATTCTGTTGCAGTGTAGCTGTACTACTCAGCGCACATTTTAAAAGTGTATATGTTTAGCACATGCATGATACTTCTGAAGGAACCAGCGCACAAAACACAACGGACAAGAAAAAGGCGGAACACGACGGACAGGAGCGCTGAACTTACAACTTTATTTCAGAAGTACAGATGCAACGTATATATATATAGCCATGTCAGGGGGGCGTGCCACACAAGGAAAGAAAGAACAAGTGGAATCTACATGGTCATGAAGAGACAAGCGACACAAGCAAACCAAAGATCTTAACTAATATAACAAGTGAAGGTGAGAAGTTTCAATGGAGGCAAGAAAAACAACAGGGAAAAAACAAGGAAAAAACGCCAGACCTCGTGAAGATGAAAAACAAAAAGGTAAAAACCAATAAAAGCGATAAAAGCAATAAAGTTAACAGGGCAATGGAAATGAAAAAGGTAAGATGCCAACAAGTAACACGGCAAAAATACTAACAGGTAAAATTAAGAAAACATCGCGGAAAAACTAACAGCTAAAAGGTAAAACCCACAGAAACATAAAGTTAAGTCTTGTGTATCAAATAGCGGAATAAAGTTGGCGGGAAAAAAGACGGATGCATAAGGTGGGAAGTTAAAATGCTAGTGCCTCGAATTTTTTGCCAGATAGCGACACTGAAGGCTGGCTAATGCACTGTTCTTTTAACGCAGCTATTGTTATTGCCTCAACTATTTCACGGGGCCTTGTGTTTCTGATTGTGGCCATTACCCGAGTTTTTTCAAAGTGTGGCACACATCCTGTTTCTACATCTTTGCAATCCCGACAATGGATACCAATGTGACGGCACTTTTGTACATTTGCGTTGTAATCATGTTCTTTTAGTCTTTCATTGTCTTTAGTCTTTGTGTGGCACGCCCCCCTGACATATATACGTTGCATCTGTACTTCCGAAATAAAGTTGTAAGTTCAGCGCTCCTGTCCGTCGTGTTCCGCCTTTTTCTTGTCCGTTGTGTTTTGTGCGCTGGTTCCTTCAGAAGTATGTATTACCAACTAGCCCAACAACAAGTGTTGCTCAAACATATGCATGAGTTGCTTACTAATTGTTTTCGTCCCTACACTTGGGAGCAAATTTATCCTTGTCAACCAAAACTTCCGCGCCAATAGCATCGGCATTGCAAAAGACGCAATTGGTTACTTTTTACTTGATCAGATATGTGACACACGTCAGTAGCGAAAAATGTCGACGCACAAATCGGCCTCAAAAGATCAGCTAGGATGAAATGCGCCGTTGTGATCCGATGCCAGCACCGGGAGCGTGCGACGAACAGACCCCCCGCCAACGCTACTTTGTTCAAGCGCTTCGTAAAAGAAAGGTAAAAAAAAAAAAACCGCGCCGCTTGCCGCTACACTCCTACACCTCCCTCCCCGCAAACAGGCACCTAGACTCAGACCGACGCACAGGAGCGGTGAACCTTTTCCGACGCCAGGCGAAGAAAGACGACATCCTCCTCGGGCTACCGTACACCCGCCGTGTGGCCTTCGAAACGCAGCTCAGCATCGCCGAGAGCGGCTTCATGTTTCTGTGCTGTTTGGTGAGGTGCGAAAGTTCGCTGATCAAAACAATCAACGCTTCTTCGCGTGTCGAAGCGCGGTTCCGGAGTGCCACCTTTTCGCGAGATTCATTTCAGGACTGAGCCCATTTCAATGCATCGATCGCTCCGCGTAACGACACCATGTTTGGCGAGCAAAATATGAAATGAGCGGTTATTTGCCGCATTTAAAAGCAATCCTAGATGCGTGTGTAACGTCACGACGCCAGGCATGTAGACTTTAACACGCAAGGCCGAACAAACCGTGCCGAAAGCCACCGAGAAACACTCGGGCCCCTAGCAACAACGACGCCGTACGCCGTTGCTAGTGACCCGAGTTTTCTTAGCAACAACCAACGTTTGCAACAACAACGTTGCTACTGGCCCGACTTTTTAAGCCTACATTTTGACGTCATTTTCGCCACATTCTCGCCAATGCATTTGGGAATACGAAGGGCCATAGAGTTAATGCGAAGGGCCTCTCCGACATGCGCAGTTCTGCGGAGTTTGTTCTCTCGATGTTCAGGTCTCCTTGTCGGGCGCCATCCAGCCCCCTAGAGTTTTTTCTTCCTCCATGCCCCTACTGGAGATTGGCAAAACTGCCCGGTTTGATGGAGGATGTTTCTCTCCTAGCGGCAGAAGGCATGAACTAGAACATGCGTGCTGGAGCATCTGTGTAGGTCTGAAGGTTTGCAGGCTTATTTAGAACCATCTGGCTGAGAACAATCAATCCTCTCCAATTCTGCCAAGAAATACGTGTTTTGGGAGAAAATTCCAGGCCTAATCTAGGTAGGGAGAAAAGTAGTTCTTCCTGAAAACCGAAACTAAAAACAAGGCTCAAATGTTCAAAGTCAAGTCAAGTTGGAGCTTCAGCCAAATGCGTTGTGCGCGCGCAGCACGAGTTTGTGTCGATTAGAACTTAGAAGATCGTAATTGGACTCGGGCCATGGAAGACGACTCCTACACGGTGCAGCATTTTGGCATCTCACCGAGGAGCGTCGCGGACTCCAGTAAGGCATTTGCTCAACGCAGAAACCCTCTGCTAGCCTAGTTTGTGCGCTAGACCAAGGCATGGGTGTAACGCAGTAAGAGGTAATTGCAGAATAATATGTGAAGGTGCGAGCGGGTTTGGTGACGTTGCGCGAAGAGTACGACTTCGTGGTCTTTTCACGGCTGGTCGAGTAGGGCTAAACGAATATAAAGGAAAAGGTGTGTGTATGCATTCGTTTCAGGCCCTACCAGGGCGGCATCATGAACCAACTAGCTCACCAATCCACCATCCAGACTTAACGATGTGACTGTCGCTATAGTTGCGTCCAAATGCAGCGTTTACTTGTTTGGTCGGTACAAAAGCCTTCATTCCCTCTGGGACCAACCCTTGGCCGCGGATGTCGCATTTCAATGGAGGCTAAACGCTAGAGGCCCGTGTGAGAACCCCCAGGTGGTCGGAATCATCCGGAGCCCTCAACTGCGGCGTCCCTCATAGCCTGAGTTGCTTTGGGACATTAAGCCCAATAAAACCGTAAAACCAAACCTCGGTCAGTGTTCTAGAGCAGGGGTTCTCAAACTGGGTTCCGCGCAACACAGGGGTTCCGCGGGCTGTCTTCTTGTGTTCCGCGAGAACCCTCACCGGCCCTGACCCGGCAGCTGATATGAGACTGGCTCTGAGTGCTACTGAGCCATTCTTTGACTTGCTCTTAAAAGGGAAGCAGTACCACCCATCACATTAGTATTGGTATTAATCTGTGCAATAAACATTTAACTTCTCCAACTCTCTCTTTGCAAAAATGCACTCGACAAGATTGCTGATAAGTGAAAGCGGGGGGGGGGGGGGGGGGGGGGGGTTCCTTGGAACTTATTGAAGGCTTTTGGGGTTCCTCCAAGCAAAAAAGTTTGAGAACCCCTGTTCTAGAGTGTTGGTTGGTGCTCTTTAGGTAAATTGGCCGATCAACGTGTGTGGAAAATGACAGACCATTTCTGGGTCGTATTGTCTTTGAGCTGAAAAGCCGCAGTAATGCATACTTGCACGAATTTACATAAGCCGTCATGTATCAGAGTGCTTTGGACGACCGCATTGTCTTCTAGCTGAAAAGCCCTAGTAAATGAATTTGTGTACACCAGAAATATTTCCTCAGAAGTAGCTGTCGGTTTGCGACTGTTCATCCCAGCTGGCACATATCAGAGTTGCTTTGGACGATCGCACTGTGTTCCAATCCAAATTAAAATCAAATCAAATTTATTTCAACATCACAACGTACATTGCAACACTGCGGGTGTAGGCAAAAAGCCCTCAGGAGGCTTGATGAGAGCTACACCCTACTGACACACACTTGGCAGAAACAGCTGTGGTGATCACTATGTTAGGAATGAGCACAAAACAATAGGAAAAATCCGGAAAACAAAAAAGAAACAAAAGAGGGAACGAATGACGTGCAATCTTCTTTCAGAGTGAGGAGATACATTGTGAGTTAAGATTAGTTGGCAAACAGTACTTTAACATTCGACGCCTGTTATTTGTTCGGGTGCAAGGAACTGCCTAGTGCTATGTGTGTTGTACACATTGGTTTGCAATGTTATTGAAGCAAGATCTTTGAGGTAGTATGTGTCATTTTTGGATATGCTGCGGTGGTAGCGTAAACTAAGCACTGAATTTTCCAATGTGATGAGGGGTAGAAGCTGCAGTTCATCAAAGATTGGTTTTGTGTGGGTGCTAAAGTTGGCATTTTTAATGATACGTATTGTGTTTTTCTGTAACCTAAAAAGAATGTTAATATTCGTTGTTTGTGTGATAGTGCCCCAGATCAGAAAGCAGTAGCTCAGCGTGGAAAAAAAACAGTGAATTGTAGAGTAGCAGTTTAATGTTTTGTTGCAAAAGAAACCGTAGTCGCAACAACAAGCCGACTGTGCGAGTGAGTTTAGAACGCATGTGGGTCACCTGCGAGTTCCAACACATATTCTCGTGGAAAATGACTCCCAGGCTCTGTACTTGTGACGTTATCTCTATGTTATTGGAACCAATATACAGGCTGATATCAGTATCTATTTTCTTGCTGCGAGGACGAAATAATACGGCTTTCGTCTTGCAGGTGTTAAGAATCAGTGAATTTGAAATGCTCCAGTTGTTTATCAAATCGAGTACCTTATAGCTTTGACTTGCAGTTCAGGTAAAGACTGGCCGGGAAAAAGCAAGGTAGTGCCATCTGCGTAAATTATCAAGTGGCTATTTGAGTCGATGTTAACTATGTGATTTATGTAGATGTTACAAAAATGGGGACCTAGAATGCAGGGACACCGCAACGGACCGTTCTCAGTTCAGATTTAAAATAATTAATTTGGACCTATTGCTGGCGATTCCGCAAGTAGCTCTTCAGAAGGACGAAGAAGATGTCCCGAAATCCGTAATATTCTAGTCTTTGCAGTAAGAGTTCTGTGGTTAATGCGGTCGAATGCCTTTGAAAAGTCAACAAATAACGCAATCATGCACTCTTTACGCTTAAAGGCTTCCAAAATTAATTCTGTTTGGAGGAGCAGGGCACTTTCTGTGGAGCGCTTTTTTTGTGAATCCGAACTGATAGGGTGTAATGACGTTGTGTTTGTTTAGAAGGCTGCTCATTCTCTCGTGAATGAATTTTTCTATGCCCTTAGAAAAAACAGGAAGAACTGATATTGGCCTGTAGTTAGACATGCAGCCTCGTTTCGGCCCCTTTGAAAATAATGGAAACTTTAGCAGCCTTTCAGGGAAAATGCCTGTTACGAATATTAAATTGATTAAATTTGTTGAAATAGGGCTTATTATGTGAAGCACATGCTGTATCGGAGCATTCTGCAATCCGTCAACATCGCAGCTTCTGCTGTTTACAAGGGACAAAAATGTATAGTTTGAACTTCCACCGTGTTTACCGGTGACAAGAAAGCACTGTCACATATGCTGCATTTCATTAAGTCCATTGAATGCGTGTCATTTGTAAGATGGAGACAAGATACTCATTGAAGGCAGTGGCACATTTTTTATTGATTGCCATTGTGGACAGATGGGTATGTTTTGTTCGGCTAGGATTTATCAAAGAAGTTATTCGCTTCCAGAGCACATCCATCTGTTTTACAGCATAGGCGTTAAATAGATTTTCAAAAATGAGACGCCTTGCTTTTGCCGAGCAGTCGATTTGTTTTATTTCTGTGCCGCTTAAAAGCTTTGAGGTCATCAGAGCTTTTTGTTTTTGTGAAGCATTCATAGAGGGGATTTTTGTCGTTGGTGGCTTTTATACATTCGGCATTAACCCATGGCTTGAGGGCCTTTCGTGGCAGGTGTTTTTCTACGTAGGGAAAGCAGCGGAAATGGATCCTTTTAGACTTTTCAACGGAGGCTTCATGTGCCATATCGGCAATATCGCTGAGCAATACATTTTCCCACTGTGTTTTAGATATTTCAGTGCCAAACTGTGGCAGAATGCGATCATTTATGTTTTGACACCTAATAGAAACATTTTTCGAACCTTGAAATTTGAAGCCTTTGGAAGCAAGTGAAAGAAGTATAGGAGAATGGTCACTGATGTGAATGTCCAAAATGCCAGGGGCATGTGTGGTGTGGTTAGCATCCGTGATGAAAAGATCAATTAATGTCAATGTGGTCGTTAATTCACGCTTGTCGCTAGTCTCTAGCAGCTCATAAACTTCATCTCTTTGCGGGGTAGCACTGAAATCCCCTCCTGGAACTAAACGGTAGTCGTTGTCATTAGTCCATTCAAAGATATGAGTCAAGGAAAGAAAAGAAGGCAGGAAAATTTCCTCCCGGGGGTCTACATATAACGGAGATGACGAGCTTATTACTTTGTGTGGTGAGTATTTCAAAATCTGCCGTACTTTTTAAGAAAGATTCAACAATTTCACACACTAGGATATCTCTTAACAGTAGCATGACACCAGCACCCCTCTTACAATTTAAGGAGTGCCACATATAGCCAGGTACATGAAGAACTTCTGAACAGTCACGATACCATGCCTCTGAAATCATAACCACAGAAAAGGAGAAGTAAAATCTCTCAAGTATACCGCTGATTTCAGCTTGTTTTTTCCGAGCAGATTGAGCATTTAGGTGCAGGCAGGATTAACACTTGACTGTTATTGGGACTGGGCATGTTGAGACTGTTGTGTTAATCGATCCATATTGACGAAGAAAAGTAAGAGCCAGCCACTGACAAAACTTTGGCTTTTCCTTGGACAGGTTAGTCTACATTGTCAGTGTCGCTGACTGACCTCATTGGAAGGACAGAAGAAGTTTTCGTCTTGTGAGCACAAACCTTCCCGTCTTGTGACCATGCATAGCACCATTTCTTCTTTCCTTCAGTGGTCACTGATAGTTTAGCAGCAGGCACACATTCACACAGGTGGGGCCGGATCCACCAGCATTGCTTTGTGTCCAGCGCCTTTTGCCAGGACAGCGTCCCACTTCGACCTTGTATGAAATGGGACAACAGGACAGGCAGTATTTTCTGAGGGGGGACAAACATCAATACCATCTTGAGTAATGGCTTCAGCCTCACCAAGCTGAAAAGCCCCAGTGATGGATGCTTGCACAAATTTCCGTAGACCAGAAATATTTCCTCACAAGTAGCTGTTGCTTTGCCAGTGTTCGCCCATGCTGGTACGTATCGCAGTTGCTTTAAACCAGTTGTATCTGTGAAATGGACTTCCTGAAAAACGGCGCACAGACCGAGACAAGAAAACATTTTTGAGGCGCTGAATACGGGACTTGCAATGTGTTGGTGCACTGACGTTGATGATGTGGTTAGACATAGGTTCAATCCCGTCGATGGCAGGTGTATTCTTATTGCAGGCTCCTAGTTCTTCTTTCAAATGAGCTGCCAAGGGGGCTGTGCTGTTCAGCTACTGACCCATGCGTGGTCGCATTGCGATGCAGGCTAGAGGCCCATGTTCTGTGCGTTGTCAGTGCGTGTGGCCAAAAATATCCACTATGGTGTCCCCCATAGCCTGAGTCACTTTTTTAATATGCTCACAGTATTTATTTCAGTCATGTCATATACCGCACGAGGTCCCAAAGTAAACATGTTACATGCATAAGTTTAGTGTAAACTTGCAAGGCAGTTAAGTAACAGAGGAGCATTCAGGAGTGGAAAACCGGAAACTAAAAATACAGTGGTAATGAGAGAAGAAAGAACAGATTCAAAACATACAAACGTCTTCAAAACGAAAGAGAAGAAAAATGCCAGAGAAAATATGCTGGTTGGCGGAGCAAAACATAGCAGAAAATAATTCTTTAATGAGTGGTAAAATCAGTGCACATTATGGGGTGATTTGATTTCAGATGGCATTGAATTCCATGCTGAGATGCCCGAGAAGTATGCAGCTTGTTTTCTACAGTACTTTCCTTGGGAGATGAAACCCCATGAAACCATAATACTTTCAAGTGCTTTAGAAATGCATTAAATTCACTAATCACCTTGTGGTATTTGCCTATAAATAATTTCTAATTGAATTTCTTTTTCATGCTGTTCTGGTTTAGTCATCCAAACGATGGGGCACGAAAAATCCTCCCATATCAATGCTAGTATGTAATTTTAATTCACTACAACATCTAAAACAGTCTGTTCCAAGAGCTGGAATGACGACAGACAATGTCACCACCATCAGCCTGACTGCACCCACTGCAGGAGAAAGGCCTCTCCCATCTCTCTCCAATTTTATGCCCGCATTGGCTTCTTTAAGTACAGGTGCCGTCAAAAGTAAATGGAAGGCAATATTCACGAAAAAATTTAATCATTGGCTCCCCAATTCATACATCCTTCAGTACATATCTGCAGCCTAATTGTCAGTTTGCGAATTGCACTGCGCACCAACAAACATGGACCTTTATGCTTGAGATTTAAAGAAATTAAAATTTTTTGACTAAGTCACCTTCCATTTACTTGTGACGGCAAGTGTAGAGCTTTTTCTCTAATACCAATGAAGTTTGGAATTCATTATTATAAAAGTATTCTTACAAGTGTGTTTTTAATCTTGTATGATTGCTTTCTTCACTTCTTTGTAGTGTTGTTTGTATTATTGTTTCTTTGTATTCTACACCACTCCTGCAAAAGCCTCACCAGAGGCTGCAGGATGTATAAATAAATAAATAAATTAACCCTGTCCTTTGCCAGTTGCAGCCACCGTATCCCCGCAAACTTCTTAATCTCATCCGCCCACCTAACTTTCTGCCACCCCCTGCTACACTTACCTTCTCTGGGTATCCAGTTAGCAGCCATTGGTAATGGTGCCTTCATATTACATGCCGTGTCCAAAACCATTTCTTCTTTATCTCGACTAGGATGTCACAAACCTGCGTTTAGTCGCTTTGGGACGTTAAACCCCAATGAACCAAGTAAACCAAACAAAAACAAACCTGCGTTTGTTCTCTCACCCACTTCGCCCTCTTCCGATCTCTTAACATTACACCTGTCATTTTCCTTTCCATAGCTCGCTGCGTTGTCCTTAACTTAAGCTGAACCCTCTTTGTTAGCCTCCACGTTTCTGCCCCATAGGTGAGTACCGGTAAGATACAGGTGTTTTATACTCTTCTCTTGAAGGAACATATTGGTAAACTGCCATTCATGATCTGAGAGAACCTGCCAAATGCTCTCCACCCAATTCTTCTGGTTATTTCCCTCTCATGATTCGGAACAGCTGTCACTACCTGCCCTAAGCAGACGTATTTCCTTACCACTTCCGGCACCTCGCTACCAATTGTAAACTGCTGTTCTCTTGCTAGGAGTTCATCCCCTTCGGGACTTAGCAAGGCAATGTCATCAGCGAATTGCAAATTACTCAGGTATTCTCCATTAACTCTTATCCTTAACTGTTCCCAGTCCAAGCCTTTGAATACCTCCTATAAACAGGTGGTGATTGGCATTGATCAGATCTGTCTCCTTGCCTGACACACTTCCTTATTGGAATTTTATTGCTGACTTTATGAAGGACTATGGTGGCTGTGGAGATATATATTTATCTTCCAGTATTTTTAAATAAGGCTCTTCTACACCGTGATTTCTTAAAACCTGCATGACTGCTGAGGTTTCCACTGCGTCAAATGCTTTCTCATAATCAATGAAGGCTATATATAGGGGTTGGCTATATTCTGCGAATTTCTCTATCACCTGATTGATAGTGTAGTGTGAATGTGGTCTGTTGTTGAGTATCCTTTACGAAAGCCTGCCTGATCATTTGGTTGACTAAAGTCCAAGGTTGTCCTGACTCCATTAGCGATTACCTTAGTCAATACCTTGTAGGCAACGGACAGTAAGCTGATTGGTCTGTAATTCTTCAAGTCCTTGACGTCTCCTTTCTTATGAATTAAGATAATGTCAGCGTTCTTCCAAGCTTCTGGTACTCTCGAGGTCACAAGGCATTGCGTATACATGGGGGGCTAGTTTTTGTAGCACAATCTCTCCTCCGTCCTTCAACAAATCTGCCATTACCTGATCCTCACCAGCTGCTTTCCCTCTTTGCATTGCTCCTAAGGCTTTCTTTACTTCCTCCTTCGTTACTGGCCGGACGTCCCATTGCTGTGTTCCATTGCCTCTCTCAGTAACTTGATGATTACATTCAGTACTGAATACATTTGTGTAGAACTCTTTGGCTACTGTAATTATCTTATGCACATTGCTAATGGCATTGCCCTCTTTGTCTCTTGACACATACTTGTGTGTTTTGCCTATGCCCAGTTTTCTCCTCACTACGATGCCAGGGTGAGCACACAGTACGAAGTCTATTTCATTTTTAGTCTCACCATTGGGGCTCTTCCACGTCCACTTCCTGTTTGCTCGTTTCCGGAAGAAGGTATTCATAATTCGTAAATTATTTCTATCTGCGAACTCTACTAATAACTCTCCCCTGCTATTCCTGGAACCTATGCCACAGTCACCTACCGCCTGGTCTCCAGCCTGCTTCTTGCCTGCCTTCGCATTGAAGTCGCCCATCAGTACGGTGTACTGTGATTTTACTTTGGCCATCGCCAATTCCACGTCCTCGTAGAAGGTTTCAACGATCTGGTCACCATGGCTGGATGTGGGCACGTAGGCCTGCACCACCTTCAGCTTGTACCTCTTATTAGGCCCAATTACGATAGCTGCCACCCTCTCGTGAGTTCTGTAAAACTCCTCTATGTGGCCAGCCATATCCTGATTGATGAGGAATCCCACGCCTAGTTCTCGCCGTTTGGGCATGATGACAAAAGGGTGAGAAGGAACATATCACCAGCGCTGACTCGCAAGTGAAGTTTAATGGGACAATAGCATACATGCAGCAACCACCTCAAAGTGAAAACCACGTGGGAACAAAGTATCATGCATGGCAAGATAAAGGTTCCTAAACAACACGAGCACTGTGCAGCCCAAGTAGTAGAATTCCTTATCAGAAAAGGCCATGGAAGGTTCGCTGATGGAGCGGTGAGCATTTTTCTTCTACTGCTGTTTTCCACCATCAAGACCAGGTGACCCATGGGGTCACTGAAGCCTTTTTTTATTAAAAGAATTAACTGATGTGTCAGCCAACCTTCCGTGGCACTTTCTGATGGGAAATTCTGCTACATGGACAATCGGCTGCACTCTGCCTGTGTTTAGTAACCTTTTTCTTGGCACACGAGTCAGCTTGTTTCCAAGCGTGCAGTTTCGGGTGGTTACTACTGTGTTTGTACTTGTTTGTGTTTTCTTTATTGAACTTCGGTTTTGAGTCAACCCTTGTGGTGTCTCCTTTCTTGCTCTGTGTGTTCTGTCAGAGTGTGCGTTTGTCATCGTGGGTCTGTTTTTGATAGAGATAATTTTTTTCCTGCAAAATACGCGAGTTGTAACAAGGCGAACATGAAAACAGTGCAATAGAATGTGCTTTCAGAGGACACTTATTTCATCACAGATACTCTCTGTGAATATTAATTACGAAAAAAAATTGGCAAATGCACAAAAATGATGAAAATTAGCAAAAAATTGCATTGACAGGACAATGTATCTTGAAGATTGGTTTGGTTTATGGGGTTTAACGTCCCAAAGCAACTAAGGCTATGAGAGACGCCGTAGTGGAGGGCTCCGGAAATTTCGACCACCTGGGGTTCTTTTACGTGCACTGATATCGAACAGTACATGGGCCTCTAGAATTTCTCCTCCAAAGAAAATTATACCGCCGCGGCCGGGATCGAACCCGCGTCTTTCGGGTCAGCAGCCGAGCACCATAACCACTGAGCCACTGCGGCGTCATGTATCTTGAAGAGAAAAAATTTAAAAACATTCTGGAACGTACAAAATGTTTCCTATTTACCAACCAGGCACTGAAAGTTTGAATATTTAGCCGAAAAACGTTGAGCTAGAAATTTTCTCTGTTACTACATGAAAAAAGGCCATTTTCAAAGTGTGTATCATATAAAATTTTGATACGGAGTAAAAAATTTTCAAATAACAGTGGAACTTGCCAAGATATAATTTGATAAATGTACTTTTCGATATTATCAGTTTCAGCTAAATGTTTTTAAAGAAACGGAAAAAAGCAGAAACATAAAAAGCGTATCCACTGTACCATTTTCAATCTACTCAATTGAAAATTACAAAAGGTGATACAGTGGTACCTCCTTATAGTGAATAGGTAAAAATCTGTAATGGTTTGATATAGCCAAAGTTTATATTGTAAGATTTCTCCAGAAACTCATGCTGGAGAAGCAAATTTAATTGGCCAAAGAGTAGCTACTGGAAGAGACCTTTCCCATAGTTTCAGCATTGTTTTGAAGCTGGTCGCAATGATTGCAGAGGCTGCAAAAAAAAAAAAGAAAGAAAAAAGGAACAAACGTCAGCTGGGTTGGCTTCCCCGCAAAGCACTGCAGCACGCTATGGTGGCAGGTAAAATGTTAGCTCAAGTGGCTTCCTCGCATTACAGCAGCGTCCTGTCAAATATCGAACATGAGGACAAAAGCTGTCGTCACCATATTTCCGCTCAGTGATGGTCGATGTGAACAGAGGATGGCTGCTGGAAAGCAACACGGACCATGCTGGTTGTTCCGATGCACTGTCTGTGGGCACGAGAGGTGCAGACAGGTTCTGACAACCTCCCTGTCCTTGCCGCTGTGTATTCTGTGGCGCTGTTGGCAAAAGGGAGATGACGCGGGAACTGTGGCTTGCCGCACCACCACTAGTCACTCGTGTAGTGAGGCAAAGACTGCCATCCGCAAAGCTCCTCAGGCTTCGTCAAGTAGCGACAGCTCCCCTCCTCACGTTTTGATATGCCTGTTCATGCATCAGAAATGGCGTCCAATGCACGCCTGGGGGAGAAGAATGAAAGACCGAAGGGAGGCATTCTTCAAAGGTTGGCCAAGTTTGAGGGCCTTGAGCCATCCGTCCGGGGATTTATTTGTTTTTATGGCAAAACGTGTTCGCTGTGTAAAGTGAGAAATGCCTGTGTTTGTGGAAAATATTTTTGGTGGAAAGGGAGTTGTCTGGGCCCCCTGTGGCGTCCGACAACAGTCCTGCCCAAGCGAGCTTCTTCAGACCCTGGGGTCATCGTCTCTTAGGATGCCGACCTATGGAACACAGGTGGATAATAACACCATGGTTTGAGGCAGTGGACGTGCACTGCTTCAAAGCCACGATGGGGCGGTGAAAGTGGTCTATTGATGTAGCTCACTGGAGAGGCCTGGCAGCCTTGGTACATTGTTAGGAGTCTGGTGGAGTGAACCCAAAGCCAAGTGTGGAGCATATGAGAGGAGGCACAAAGGGCCAGCTGGCGGCATTCAGCACATGTGTCCCGTGAGAAAGGCTTCCTCAGGTGAGCAGCCATAAAGAAGGAAGAATGGAGAGAAGTATTGTAAGCATGTGTGACAGAGGGGAGAGTGCGGTCCCAGTTTGAGTGGTGTGGTTGAAACACTCAGTCATGCCATTGGTTTGAGGGTGGTAGGTAGAACGGTGAGCAATGCTGTCGAAGGAGTGCTTCAATGGTGTCGGAGAGGAAGACACGGCCCCAGTCACTGAGAAGTTCCTTAGGGGAACCAGAACGGGATGATGCAGGAAAAATGACACAACGTCTTGCGCAGAGGATGAGGTTTCGGCGTAGCGGGTCATCTGCCGCCACGATGACCCAGCGGTGGCCAGTCGTAGTGATGGAGAGGGGACCATTGATGCTCATGCAATCAAATGGGCGCAGGATGATTAAGGGCTGCAGTGGAGCAAGGGTGTTGTGATGAACAAGAGCATAGGGCTATAAAGCTCTGCAGCTCCTTAAGTGATGAAGTGGGTCAAGGGAACTCTGCTGCTGCACAGGAAGAACGCCATCTTTGGGGATGACCAATATTGTCAGCTGCTGGGCAGTGAAGCGGCACTTATTCAAGTTCAGCTGCAGGCCGACATCGGTCAGACAGTGCAGGACACACTCAAGGTGTACAGGTGGGATGAAAAGTCTCTAGAAAAAACAACGACATCGTCGAGGTAACACAGACCTGTGTGCCACTTGAGTCTGCTGCGAATTGTGTGCACTTGAATGTAGCCGGCGCATTGCACAAGCCGAACGGCATGACACTAAATTTTTAGAGGCCATCGGGCAATGCAGTGGACGACATGGTGCAAACAGGCATTAGTGCCAGTGTCGATGCAGTGGGTGACGATGATACCTCCAAGAAACTTGTCTTGAAGGAAGAAGTCGGCCTCGTGATTGTGGAATTGCAAATTAGCCACATCGGATAGCTAGAATAGGGCATTACCGAGCTTGGTGGCATCGTCCCACTTATTGTAGGCGCTGGCATGCTCATACGATGACAACCATCCGTCAACATCGTGGTTGTCGGCGCCGCTGAAGATGCTGGGGTTGTGTGGCCAGAGCTTGCCGGGACAGACGATGCTAGGCAGAGGGCTGTTTGGCTGGTGGTTTCAGGCGTACCAGACGTCAGAGCTGAGGTGCAGAGCTCCAGGATGAGAGGGGGAAAGTACAGCAGCCTCCACCAAATGTGCAGGGGATTGAGGCTCAGTTGAATCCGAGCCACTTGTGGTGTCAGTCCTGGAAAAGCGTTCAGTCAGGAAACGAGCTTCAGAACCTCTTCTTTCACCACAGAAACTGAGCGCGGCTGCCACGCTACATTAGGAAGAGCTTGGTATAGCCAGTGACTTATAATATCCATGTTCGTAATAAGGATGCTTGACTGTAAATTGCTTGAAAATGCTCTACGATGCTTTGGTTTAACAAAAAACTATTCTGGAATACATTTTCGGACTATTTACGACCAGTCTCAATAAATCAGCAGCTTTTGAGAACAGCTTTGGGCTATTACCAAGTCAATCCGAGGTCGGTGTCCTGATTTCTACCTGGGCTGGAGTGTATTCTTTTTTGGGCAGATGGAAGGAAATCCTGCTCATCATATGATGTCAGGACACTGCAGAAACCAGAAATATCATTCATGCCATCAGTGCGATGCGTAAACCAGCTCCATGAGCAAAAAAACAGGCAAGCAGGAAATGAAGCCTACGAGTGAACAGGTGCCCATGTTTCATACTGAAGTTGCGCAGTTCCTTCGTCAGAATCGAATTTTGACGATGCAATATCATTGTCAGAGTCGCTGCTGCTCCAAACACTGAAAAAAATCTGCTGCAGATACAGCAGAATCGCGCGAAGCGGGGATTTTTATGAGCGTCTCTGCGGCTGATGTCGTCCTGTGAGCGCACTCTGCCGGAACTTCAGCTTAAGAGCATTTCAAAAATTTCCGCCTGACGAGAAAAGTGCAAACAACAAACGTAACTAAAGTAGAGTGCCTAAACAGCAAATTATGCAGTGCATCAAAAGCTTGGCGGTCCCGCTAGCACTGAAATTGCACTTCGAATGCATAGGTTTGATGCATAGTGACATGGTAACAAAAGAGTTAAAGACAGTGCAGCATGCTGTGGAAAGAAAAATGATAGGTTAAGAGATCAGAAGAGGGCGGAGTGGGTGAGGGAACAAACGTGGGTTAATGACATCCTAGTTCATATCAAGAAGAAGAAATGGGCCTGGGCAGGGCATGTAATGCGAAGGCAAGACAACCGCTGGTCCTTGAGGGTAACAGAGTGGATTCCAAGGGAAGGCAAGCGTAGCAGGGGGCAGCAGAAGTTAGGTGGGCAGATGAGATTGAGAAGTTTGCGGGGATACAGTGGCTGCAACTGGCAAAGGACAGGGTCGATTCGAGAGACATGGGAGAGGCCTTTGCCCTGCAGTGGGCGTGGTCAGGCTGATGAATCTTGAACATTGGGGGTGTACGTTGTTCGGCTATTCAGTCAATGATGGTAAATAAAAGGGGGTACTGCACTTAAAAAGACACGGACAAGAAGATAACACAACAAGCGCAGACTCGCGACAAAACTTTATTTGAAAACACGACACTCCTTTTGTAGCATCAAACTGTCACATCACACACATGTGGAAAACCAAAAACCTGTCTTCATTCTGATACAGTTTGATCGAAGGGTCACTTACACAATCTTCACCCTTCTGTTTGATACAACACGCCTCAGGCAACTCATGCACCACCTGGTCACACCTCCTCCTCAAAACTTTGGTATCGGCCAGGAAAGGCAGGCAAGGGTTATTGCGCGTAGCATCCGGGCATGCGCCGCAATGCAGGGGTAAATTTGACCCTGTTCCTGATTTCATCGAAAGCTGGTGTTCCCTTAAGCGCTCATTCAGACATCGGCCTGTCTGACCGATGTATACCCTGCCACAGGTGAGGGGCATCTGGTATACGACACCCGTCTGGCAGCTGACAAAACGAGTGGCATGATGATTCATGCAGTCCGCCTTCCTCTTCCCTCCGGACATGACCTGAGGGCACAATGAGGCCAACTTGCATGGGGCGGTAAAAACTACAGGCACGCCGCACCGTTTCGCCACGTTCTTCAGGTTGTGGGAAATCCTGTGAATATACGGTAGAACCGCTGGCCTCATTTCCTTAGAACGGCCACTATCCCGGCACGTCCTATCTTTCAGTTTGCGCAGAAGCTTCTCTGCCACTGCAACGATGATTGAAGCAGGAAAACCAGCCTTCGTCATCCTAATTACCTGATTATTGAAGCTCTCGTGCACCAGGTGAGCGGAAGACTTAGACAAGGCGCCCTGCAAGTGATACGTTCCGATGGCCCGTTTAACAGTCTTGCTATGTGCTGACCTGAACGGCAAGAGGTCTTTCTGTGCCCGTGGTAAGTACATGCAGCAAACGTGATCTGGTGTTACAGTCAGGTTAACTGCGCTTGTTCTGTTACCTTCTTGTCCGTGTCTCTTTGTGAGCAGTAGCCCCCCTTTTATTTACCTTGAACAGTGGGAAGTTGGGTTGCTTAGCCAAGAGCTGGATGTGCAACGCCACAGAGCGAGTCGTCAAGTTTTTCAGTGCCCAAGAGCTCCTGACTGTGTGACCTCCTTTTCTGAAATGACATTTATCCATCCATCGCACTATGAAAAAGAAGATCGGTGATGATATGTGGCATTTTCAGAACAGATGGAGTTGCGTGACCTGTTGTGCATGGTGTTGAGTTTGAATTGGTATTTCATGGTCCTGCACAATATGGACCTGCCAGGTTTGGTATAGAAGTGATCCAGGGGAGGCAGAAAATGATTGATTCCCCTCTTGCAGTGTACAACATCTGGTTCGACTACACGGAGAGGTGTCTGGATGCCCTCAAGGTGTCCATCCGAGACCGGGTGAGAACAGCCTCCTTCTTCCTCAGGCGTCCTCCTCCTTTCAGGCGTCGCATCCCTGCTGGTGAAGCAGTCCAGGTTTGAGCCGAGTCTGTACGCAGAATCGTGGCCAGAGACAGCTCCTCATTAGGTTTAAGGATCAAATAGGAAAGTTCTCTCTACAAAAAACCAGATTTTAGAAGGGACCAGGTCTGTCATCTTTGAGGTCTTTTGTAATTACATCCCAAAAAATTTTTCCCCAATACAGCCCAGAAGTGACTACAAAATGTGTTTGTGACTGTAGTCATGAAAAGTGGCCACAAGAAATCCCATATGATGTCACCCTGGCATCAGACAAAAAAAAGGTGAAATTTCTTCCAAAGGTGTGAGGACTTGAAGCCAGGACTTTGAGAATGTAAAGCGAGCACACAACTCATGGGCCACAAAACAATGTTCCTTCTTAGCGAACAAAGGGGAGCCTACCTCGCGACTGTCTGCTAATGAGAAAGGAAAGGAAAAGTAAATTTTTGGATTGTAAAACTTTTATTTGCAACAGGGTTGAGGTCCCTCACCTGAACGGCGGCCAGAAGGACTTTGTCTTCGTCTAGTTGGACAACCTTTGTCTGAGTCTCCAGATGGGAGCTCAGCCTCCCATTGGCCAGGAGGGCATTCCCAAAGAATGTGGTTGAGATCCACTTTGTCATTATAGAGTCATTTGAATATTGTCTCCCGGATAATACAGACCACACTTAACCGGATTCAGGAAGGTACAAGTTTGGAAACAGCGCCAAGAGGTGGCCTGACTAAAACAAAATAAAAAAGAAAGTAAACATTTAAAACGATATTGCATTCAAAGCATGTCCCCTGTAGCTTTTCAGTGAGTTGGCAGTCACAATCCCAACATGTAGGCATATGCAAGTATACAGGGATGCTAGTGATCAAAATGTGTATTTGATGGTTGGGAAAACTTGCAAGCTTGGGTATCAGATTGAAGCACTGTCATTTTGGTAGTCTTCTTGTAGCACTGATGCCATACTCAGCGTGGCGTGACACCAGAAGTGTGGCATGTTGGAACAGTGACAAACAGAACTGCTTAGACCAAAAGCAGAGCTAAAATGGAACCCTCTGCTGCACCCTCCTTTATCTGATGAGTGTTTGCAAGTGATACTGATTGCTTACAACTATGTCAGTAATGATTGAAGTTCAGAATGGCGCAAAAGACACACGCACAGGAAAAATAGGGGATGACAGAAAGAGCACCTTTTCATATATACACAGAAAGCTGGGTCCAAGTGCATTGGCACTTCATTGATTAAACTCTGCCGCCAGGAGCTGGGTTTCTTAGACGGCCACGTGTAGTTCTAGATTCTGTTTTTTTTTTTTGTTCTTGTGGCTTTTTCTTTTCTGCCGATGGTGTTTCGAAATGTGAATTGAAGCCATGAATATGGGTTCTTTCTGCTTCCGGTTCGTGGTTGATATGACTTGCCTTATAAAAGAGGGTGTTTCCGCAATAAACTCAGTTGGTAGTAGGCGCTCTTTGTGTCATCCCCTATTTTTCCTGTGTGTGTGTCTTTTGCGCCATTCTGAACTTCAATCATGAACCAACTAGCCCCAAAGCAAGTTCTTCTGCTGTCAGTAATAAGAGACGGCAAAATCTGTGGGCCTTTGAAAATTGAATTCTGTGATCAAATGAATCAGAGGCCTTGCCTTCATTACACCAAGGAACAGGCCGCAAGCAAAGTTGATTGCTCTGATCTATTGCATAAGTCGCAAAAACTCAAACCTCCTCTAAAGCATGTTGTGTGCCATGACCACTGGTAAACTGGGCAGAAAGCTGAGCCAGTTGGTATACGTTCATTGTGAAAAATCCAGGCGCTAACAAAAAACGACAAGCGCTGTGTCCCCTCTGTGTCGTTTTTTGTTAGCGCCTGGATTTTTCACAATCACTGGTAAACTCTTGTTCTGACAGCATACCGTGGGCCTTACGAAAGCTGTGCATAACCAGAGAGATATGTTTCCCCAGAATTAAGGCAATCATTATCAGATTTGAAATGCCGTGATAGTTTCCTACCTTGTTTTGAGCTCCATTTTTAAACAGTGGAATCACGATTGCTTTCTTCAGACCAGTGGGTACCGTTGGTGTGGTAATGATGGTATTGGCAGACCGTTCTTTAAATGCTCAGAATTACGGCATACAGACATGCGATCCAACCCAGCAGACTTCCTTCTAATAAAACTAAACAGAATGCAATTAAAATCATTTCAAAGGATGAATTGAACTCACCAGCCAGACTTAAAGACATGGTCTGGCAGTAGTGCACATGTCGAAGGACCGAGTTTTGGAAGGGTTGGCTGGTCGGGATATCTTGAACCGCTTCTGACAATACCCGTGCACCAAGCAATGCAGAGGTGCAATTACAAGCTCTCTTGTAAGCTGTGGTCGTTTTCAGGAGAGTGACGACAGCGTCGAGGCTGATTCTCCTGCGCAAAGAACGGATGAAGTTAGCTGAGGCTGTCTTTCAGTCAAGATTACTGCTCTTTGACTCGACCAAACCATTTCCGAAGCAGCAAGGGACTCGTAAACTGTTTTGCCAGGAATGCCAGCTAGAAACATATCCCAGTCGTGGTGACCAACTGATGTATTTTATCAGTGAGACAGTATCGACCACAAGGTGGCAGCCAACAAAAAAAAATGGTTAGACATCCTTTGCTCAACTACAAAAGAGCAGACATTGCATAGGTCCAGACCAACGTTTGCGTGGTCAAGACATGCAGACACCAAAGTGCCACCTCGACACAAGGGGTACCGTAGACTCGATACCATTGTCGGCACTACCACCTCTAGTTTGTGGTTTTTCAACAGATCGATATTAATACACGGCCTGAAGGAAAGGAGTTCATTAACATCACTGTGGCCCTGGTGGATGATCGACAGTTGGTGAAAAAATTCTGAAGGGTGAACACAACTGGCTCAGCTGCAGGAAAGATCAGCTGGAGATGAAAGCCAACTGTTTGTTATGTATACGACCTCCTCCAGTTCTGCCCTGACGCGTGAAATTGTGCACATGATAGCCGTCCAGAGAATAGTGGTTCTTTAGCTGGCTCCAGATATCTTATCACGCAGCTCTTTTACAGCCACAATCATTGCTTTCTCACATGCACTGTGGTGAAGCTGCCCTCGTGTGCAACAAGCACATCATGGAGGGAAGGGAAATCTCACAACTGGGTGACACTGGGTGCCACAAAGTGAAACAAGTACTGAGCTGAACTGAGTTGGAGCAGAGAGAATAATCTGGTAAAGCAGGGATGGCTGGATTTCCTTCTATTAAACACTTGGCCCCTTTTCTCTGGCCATTGAATGCACAGCCCATAAGAGCTCTCTGCCAGGCAAAAAATACTTCTCTCCGAAACGGTCTCGAGTTTTTCTCGTTTAGTTCCCTCTAATGGCAGCAGAGGGGAATCTGATCAAGGCAGGTGCTGGCCATTCACTGGCAACCTGTGAATAGCAGTGATGAGTCTCTTGAGTGAGGTCAGTCACAGCTGCTGTTAAGTCTTCATCTGGTTTAGCAGGGAGCTGGTAAATTTTTTAGCGCATTTTTCAATCATCTCTACATAGAGCCTGCTTAGGTGGCCCACCGCGTTGTGGGCCACCTGTGACGGCCTTCACCCGGATAGAGGCCTTCACGGTGAAGGCCCATAGATAGACCTTTGTGGTAAAGGCCTTTAGCATGTAAGCAACTTAAGTGCCCATTGTAACTAGTGCTGCAGCGCAATATTCTGTGCTTAGCTGTGCTAAACTGTTTGCTAATTTTTTAGACGGGTTCGACTGCTCAATAACATCAGTCTTGCGTCTCTGCATGATTGATATATAGTGCCTCGAGGGCTGCAGCATACCTGTCCATCTGAGATGCAGTTGCACTGCAGGATGATGAAGCACATTCTGATACCAGACAGGAAACCCACACACACGTCATGTGTGGTTGTCCCAGAGCAACCAGCTCATGGAGTTCTGTATGAATCAGTGCCCCTCTTGTGGAACCTGCAGAGAGGCTGATGCCGAGAGTGGCAAGATACCAGAGAAGGTGGTTGCAGCCAACATGAAATTGACCTGCAGTATGCCATGCACATCTTGACGACAGTGAGGGGCCACTGTGATTAAAGATGGGCCAACACAGAACCAAGCCAGCCAAGCAAGAGATGCTTCCTCTGCCTGTGGCCACATGACAGAAATGCTGATAGAGAGAGAGATAAACCCTTTTACGAGCACAGGGCCCCTTAGCTGTGTGGGTGGTGACCCAGGGCTGTGCCTTCTTCCCACTGGGATGATGGGGGGCCGTTGCATAGCGGGCACTTTGAAGAACAAGCTGTGCGTTTAAGAGGTTGTTCAGACTCTCAGTCGAGATGGCCACTGACACTCTGTGGGCGTTCTATTGGAAACGTGTCTACGCTTGTCCACCATTGGAGCTGCTGCTCATGTGGCCAGCCTTGTGGGCGACACAAGCGAGGCCCAGTCTTGTCGACAAAGACAGAAGTGGTCCTGCTGAAAGTACTGTCTCTTCCTGGTGCTTGTGTCGTGCCTGTTGTTGTTCAGCCTCAACCACATTCGTGCCAAAGGCCTTGGGGGGTAAAGCTTACGGGAGCGTGGTCTCACTGATCAGTTCATCTGCCTCAGCTCTGTGTGTGTTCACACACTTGGTGGCGGCACTAAACGATGGCATGCCACCTGGCAGGTGATTGTTGGTTGCTGGGGGGCAACCTAGATGGCGCAAGTGCCACCTGCACTCCCAGGGCAGAACCACTGCGCCTGTACGGGGACTCCCAGGGACCAGGGGAGCAGCATGTATGGGCATTTACTGGTTAGCTATCACATCACACTCTCAACACAGTTGGCGTGCAGATCACAAGGGATCTGGGAAGGCGTGATGGTCCCTAGTGTGACTTGTGGCAATGCGGTCCTGTGCGTACGAGCAGAGTAAGCAGGGTTACAAATCAAACAACGCGGTGTAGGGAGGTGTCATTGAAGAGCAGAGTGGGTAGATTGTGAGTGAGGAAAATGGCCGAGTGGGCTGGGAAAGTGCAGGGGGAATGTCCACTCAGGGTGGAGAAACCAAACTGGAAAACTGACAAGCAAACATCTGGGCAGCCACAAGTCAGGAATTATCGGCTACGGAAACGGAGGGGGCTCTGTGGAAAACAGGGATGCTGATGAAATCGGCACTGAGAGAATGTTTAAGCAGGAAATCGCCAAAGAAAATAAATATCTGAAATAATTGTAGGGGAAGCTGTGTGTTGTCCAATGCCAGGAGGATGGCAGTTTTGCGGACACATCGAGTCAGGCACCACCACGGGATGCACACGTGATGCGGTGGTGCGCCTGGAGAGGAGGAGGAGGAAACACTTTTCTGTAAAAAAAAGACAGTTGACAGCAGCGGGGCTGATTCATTCAAACATTTGGGGACACGGGAGGAAAAATAGATCCTAACCCAGCAGAAGGTCATCCGACTGGTGGCTGAAATCAAGACGAGAGTGGAATTCCACGAGTCATGGCTAGCTGGCTTGAGCCATGACTCGTGAAGTAGCCACCACTGGGCGATGCTATGGGGGCCTGTTGGACGTCCACTGTTGGCAGAGGGACCATCGGACTGGCAAGGGAAGACTGACCTCAAAGTTGCTGTAAGTGGAGGCAGGGATGATGTTGCCAGTCATCAATGGCCAACGTATTAAAACTCTCGTGTACGAATGCTCCATCGTATTTTCACACCAGAGCGAAATGATGAGAAGCAATGGCTGGACAAGAAACCATATCCAGTTTGTCTGTGCCAGCTAGTCGCTTACCATCTGGGCGGTTTGGTGCGATGCCTACCACGTGGCCACCTCAGGCATGGTCTGCTGGAGCAGGACGTGCCAGGGACCACTTTATTTATCTATCTAATAGTGCGGAGTCGCTCGACTCCAAGCAGGAGTGAGCACAGATACAAACGAAAGACAAGATATGCACGAGCGTCATCCAAGAGCAAACAGATGGTGCGAACAAAGAAGCCACAAAGACAAGGGTCTCACACACACAAGGCTCTCAAGTTGTCAACGAACGTCCCTACATTCGGGCTGTTCACTACACACTTCGGCCATTCATTCCACTCTGTAATTGATTTGACAAAAAATGAGGGTTTAACTGTATGTACAAAATTCTTGCAGCATTTTTCCATGGTTATAACGCATACTTGCTCGTGAAACAGGACTGATATAATCATGGCTGTTTATTCTAATCAGATTATTATATATTAGGTACAAAAATTTCAACCCTGCTTCAGTGCGCCTTGTCTGAAGACATTCTAGGCCAACAGAACTCGCCAGGAGGCCCAAGTACTGCAGAAAGTACAGCCACACTCTGTTGGCAGCACAGCTGTGCCAGTGGCTGTTATTTTATTGCGCTATTTCTACTTTTGTCCAAGGCACTCACCAGGGTCCCCCCTGACGTGCTGGCATCTGCAGAAGAAGCCATCTTCCAGGCCATGATTCCTGGGATGAACAGCAAAGCCAGCCAGTTGGAGGTGAGTGTCTTGAGATCAGCACTTAAGAAAAAAGGAGATAAACCCTGCCCTAATGCCTGTCTTCCTCAGCGTGCGGTTCAGCTCGAATATAACTGGGCGTTGGACTGTTCACTTTTTATTTTTTGAAAATTCGGCAGGCCTCTTTTTTTGGTGTTGATTTCAGAATGGAAGTTTCAGGTTTTTTTTTCTGACAATATTTTTTTCGACGAATGCATTGCTGACATTTTTCCGTGATTTAATGTGCCAATTCTGTGCGGTCAAAAGTCTATTAGAGTCTGTCTTGCCATTTTTATCAGTGTGAACAGTTCATTTGCCGGTAATTAACTTAATTTACTGGTAATCCTGCACTGGGAGGCATAGAAGCTTTCGTCCTTAAAAAAAGTAAAGGAATTTAATGAGGCAGACTGTGCTGAGCCAGAGGGCGACACGGTCTGCGTGTCGATGACAGCAGTGGCACTCCCGCACAAGACACCTTTCATTCGTGTCCTAAATGCAGGCTAACTTCTCCAAGCAGGTGACGATAGTGAACAAGCAGTGCCTGTAACTAGGTGAGGGGTTGGTGCTCCTCTGCAGAGGGTACCACTGTCTGGCTTCCAAATTTAGTTGATTTTCACCTTTGGCTGAGTGCGACTAGTAATCACCAGCCAGATAGCTAAGCCTTCCATGCCAAGAGTACTGACCTTCTTCGGTTAAAGCCAAACTTCAAGAACTAAATTTGTCATATGTTTATCATCGTCATCCTCCCTGACTACACCCACTCCAGGGCAAAGGCCTCTCCCATGTCTCTCCAATTAACCCTGTCCTTTCCCAGTTGCGGCCACTGTATTCCCGCATACTTCTTAATCTCATCTGCCCACCTAACTTTCTGCCGCCCCCTGCACTCGCTTGCCTTCTCTTGGAATCCACTCCGTTACCCTTGAGGACCAGCGGTTATCTTGCCTTCGCATTACATGCCCTGCCCAAGCCCACTTCTTCCTCTTGATCTCAACTAGGATGTCATTAACCCCCGTTTGTTCTCTCACCCACTCCGCCCACTTCCGGTCTCTTAACGTTACACCTATCATTTTTCTTTCCATAGCTCGCTGCGTTGTCCTTAACACAAGCTGAACCCTCTTTGTTAGCCTCCACGTTTCTACCCCATAGGTGAGTAGCGGTAAGGTAGAACTGTCGCATACTCTTCTCCTGAGGAATTTTTGCAAACTGCCATGCATGATCTCCTCTCCACCCCTTCTTATTCTTCTAGTTATTTCTCTCTCATGATCCGGATCTGCGGTCACTACCTGCCCTAAGTAGACATATTCTCTTACTACTTCCAGCACCTCGCTACCAATTGCAAACTGTTCTTCCCTTCCTAGATTGTTGAACATTACTTTGGTTTTCTGCACGTTAATTCTTAGCCCCACCGTTCTGCTCTGCCTGTCTAGCTCATTGATCATGCTTTGCAGTTCATGTCCTCAGTGCCTGAGCAAGGCAATGCCATCAGCCAATTGGAAATTACGTATTCTCCATTAACTTTTCCCCAACTGTTCCCATTTTAGGTCCCAGAATACCTCCTGTAAGCAGGCAGTGAAGAGCATTGGCGAGATCGTGTCTCCCTGCCTGACACCTTTTCATATTGGAATTTTATTGCCGACTTTATGGAGAATTGTGGTAGCTATGCACTCATAGACATCTTCCAATATTTTCACATAACACTCTTCCACACCCTGATTCCGCAATGCCTGCATGACAGCTGAGGTTTCCACTGAGTCAAATGCTTTCTCGTAATCAATGAAGGCTATATATAGGGGTTGGTTATATTCTGCGCATTTCTCTATCACCTGATTGATAGTGTGAATGTGATCTATTGTCGAGTATCCTTTACGAATGCCTGCCTGATCATCTGGTTGACTAAAGTCCAAGGTTGTCCTGACTATATTAGCGATTTCCTTAGTAAATACCTTGTAGGCAACGGACAATAAGCTTATCGGTCTGTAATTCTTGAAGTCCTTGACGTCTCCTTTCTTATGAATTAAGATAATGTTAGCGTTCTTCCAAGCTTCTGGTACTCTCGAGGTCACAAGGCATTGCGTATACAGGGTGGCTAGTTTTTGTAGCACAATCTCTCCTCCGTCCTTCAACAAATCTGCTGTCACCTGATCCCCACCAGCTGCTTTCCCTCTTTGCATTGCTCCCAAGGCTTTCTTTACTTCCTCCTTCGTTACTGGCGGGATGCCCCATTGCTGTGCTCTACTGCCTTTCTCAGCAGCATTCTGATTACAATCGCTAACTCTTTGGGTACTGTATCTTATCGATATTGCTAATGTCTCTTATTGCATACATGTGGTTTCTACCCATGCCCAGTTTTCTCTCCACTGCTTTTAGGCTACCTCCGCTCTTTAGAGCATGCTCGATGTTCTCCATGTTAAACTTGTCTTCTGGTCAAAACGTCCAACCCTTAAATTTCATGTGCCAAGAAGAAAGGAGGAGTGTGGCCAATGAATTGTCAGTTGCCCAGAGTTTGCCGCACTCTATTATCATATAGTGCGATAGCATTTGCTCTGTCAGCTCACAAGAAATGTCCCTGATTGGTTGAGAGGTGGTTCTTGGTGCCATCAACACCACGTGATGACCCCCAGTGGGTGAATCGTAAATATGGAAATATGAGGACTCCTAAAACCAAAAATGCCAGAGAACGGTCAGAAGTAGGCCCCACCCCAGAAAATGGATTGAAGTGGACATGTGATAATCCGGTAGAAGATACAAGACAACATGCCATACAAGGGCAATGGAACCGGTTGCAACTGGAGTTTTGGTGGGAAAAATTGTACGAGCTTGGGGTACTCACTGTAGACACCATAGCAGCAGACAACCTAAATGCAGGGCTGAAGAGACATGATGATTTTCATCGAAAACAAAGCTGTTAAATTTGTATTCTTTTGGATTTCTGATTTTAATAAAAACCCTGGGTTGGATGTTGTCTGCGCAGTAGAAAATGAATTCTTTTCATGAGCCGCTCACAGCACCTATGAACGCTTTTTTTGAAGACACGGAGTGAAAGCCTACATTAGAAAGTTTGGTTGTCGCACTTTCCAGGCATGGGAGACCTTGTGTCGAAGGACACTGAAGAAAGGGCACAGTTTTGCATTGTTATTCCCAACAGTGCACGTGTGGCAGTTCAGTTCAGTTCAGTTTATTTACCTTAAAGGCCCCCTTGTATCGGGGGTATTACATAAGGGGTGGGATTTTAATGAAATGAGCAAACAAAACAGCTAATATTATTCAGCACTGAAGGTGATCGGTTACATGTTCTTGAAAAGTAGAGGATGAAGCGATGTTGACGATGTCAGGGGGTAGGCCGTTCCAGTCCGTTGCTGCTCGAAAGAAAAATGAAGCGGAAAAGGTGGCAGTATGCGATGGCGGCCGGGCAACTTGTAGGGGATGACTGGTGCGGTGAGATATGCGTGCGGCTGCTGTGATATACGGTGACCGATTGAGGGAAGAATGAAATAATTTGTGATAAAGGGTGAGACTTGAAATGCGACGACGGAACCTGCAATTGTGCCAACCTGCTACATGCTGCTGCAAATTGATGATTTTTGATGAAATTGCGGCGATGCTGCGCCAAATTGCCGTTGCAGGGACCAAGAACTGCGGTGAATCTGCAGTGTCATTTTTCTCTCAATGTATGACCAAAGGTGAACTACGGAGTCCAGATTTCCCCTGTTTTACTTGTTGGCCCTTTACCACTTTTTGTTAATACACAGTATGCGTTTTGCATATCTGCCCCCCCCCCCCCCAGTGATGCTGCCAGCATTGTCCGAAACTAACACATGGAGTGCATGTGCAAAAAAAGAAAAAGCTTCTGAAGAGCCCTAAGTAGTGGTTGTGTGCCCACGAGTGAGGTTTCACAGCTGGTAGCTCTGTCTCTGGGACCCCATTCGTGCTGGCTGTAAACCAGGATGAGTTTTTCTTGGGTGCCCGTGAAATCTGTGGGGTTTTCCTTTGTAGCTGTATGGCTGTGCTTGGGTGGATGCCAATGAGTGGTGTTGAAGCGGATGAGTTGGTATGGCATTCTCCTGAAGAACAGCGCAAACTTGGACCAGGACTGAAGGAAGACACACAGACAGCACCTGTCTGTGTGTTATCCTTCGGTCCTGGTCCAAATTCTCGCCGTTCTTCAGGAAAATGCTAATGAGAAATTACTTTGGTCCACTTGCACAGTAGGAGCACATAATGCAAACTTTGGAGGTAGGAAGTCTGTTAGTAAAGATAGGAATTCATAGTGAAGCACTCACAATGATGGGGTTGGCATACACCGTGAGGCTATGAATTACAAAACCACCACGGTTGCTCAGTGCTTAGCCAACTTCTCGGGTAAATATTCTGGGAGAGCATGAGGTGCATCCAGAATGAGAAGCACTGCCGTACTGGAGTGGCTGCCTTGGCACTCCTGTGCTGTGTGGCAGCCTGTTTAATAATTGTAACCCATCAGTCAGAGCTAAAATTGTGATGCAATTTCAGCTACAAAACAAGCTGCTCCAAATCCAATTTTCCCCTGCCACAAAGCCTGCTCCAAAATGCTCTTGGCGATTCCCACCACTGATTAAACAGATCAGTGTCTTTGACATACGTTTTTTGTTGTTACAACAGTTTTAGCTACACTTGCAGAGAGAAGTACAGTTCCACAGTACCACTGGTATACGGATTCATGAAGCAAAGCACATTTAGCCGTGAGTCATATCAAGAGAGTACCGACTTGAAATCTTTGCTTGCGTGTTGTTTTGTTTGGATGATCCATTAGACATTCATATGCATGGATCAAGTGGTGATATTCACCTACCACTGCTAAATGGTTTATAATTTAATTTCTTCTCAACGCTGTTATGGTTTCATCAACTGAACAATGGCTGTGGTGTGTCCTTAGGTCACGTGGTGAGGCACGAAAACAGGTGGCAATACAACTGCTGATTGTTGCCATTGCAGCTCTCCAAGCAGGCTGGTTTAAGTGCACAGGAGTGGAAGTCTGGGCAAGTTGGTACTGGTTGATAATTTTTGCAACAGCAACAAGGACAATGAGCTGAACTTACAACTCTGTTGCATTGGCAAAAAACACGCATCTTTGTACACCGTCCAGGAATCTACGAACGTGCACGTCAGTAAAAGCTTCACACCCAAACATGCCCATCACAGACAGAATCACCAGAAATCAAAGGCGCGTTCCCCGAGGCATTATCTCCTACTATGCAGCAGGCTGATTTCCCTAGCTGTGATAGCTATAGAGATGCACCCCTGACACACAGCCATTTTTCTCTCTAATGATGTGCAGTGCCTCAACCCTAGTGCACATGTCCAATACAACACCTCTGTGTCTGCAGAAAATGGACTGCACTGGCACGTGAGGCAGTGCTTGGCTAAATTAGTGTCCATCTTTCCTAATGAGTTGGCTTGTTCCATTAGCCTCACATTAGCACATCGGCCAGTCTGACCTGTGTAGGTGTGGCCACAGGAAGGACGTACTTGATAAACCACGCCCTTGTGTCGAGCACAGACAAAGTTATCCGCACATTGCAGTCATTAGAGCATGGCTTGGAATAGCAGAAGAACGCAAGCAAGTGCCATATGTACACGCCCCATCACATAGGCTAAAGGGTGTGGATGTCTCTAACAAACTCGAAAAGATAGGCACGGCCGTTCAAAAGAAATGCTAGCTGAAAAGAATGTACGAGTTCACTCACATCCAACGGTCTTGACTTGTTACGCATACACCGACATAAAGGGGAAGAGATAATCAAACAGCGCAAATCCTCACGGAGTTTTTTTTTTTTTTCCTTTTCCCTTTGGGTGTGAGTGAACTTGCCTTGCTAGAAAAATTGTTAAATTTGTTGTTCGCACATGCCAAATTCAATCAGGTCATCGTTTTATTGATTTTAATGTTAAGGTATTGCACTTGTCAGAAAAAACTTATGCCATTCACTTTTTAGTTTTTATCAGTTTTCTTTGTTATTAGGTGTATTTTAGAGTTTTTATGGCTCCTTAAACCATGTGACATTATTCGCTACGTAGTCAACCACTGTGCCACTGTGAACTGTGACCACTGTGAACACGAGTTTCTTGTATCATCGTAGATTTTATTGTCTTGTTTTGCCATGTTTTATCAGATGTGGCTACCTGTACCTAATTAGAGGTGCTCTGAAAAAGACTATTAGTTGTTGGTCAGCTCTGTGTCTTGTCCCTTCTTCCCTAGTGTTTGTGCGCTGCTTTTTCGTAGAATCTTTTTATGTTGATGGGATTGTCTAGTCTCTGGAAGAGCTGCATGACGGAGGGCCACGCCGAATGACCACGTTCGTCAAAATCTTTGTTCCGTGAGCAGTGTGCTTTGGTGCGGGGAGTGTATGCTGCCCTGCAAAAGCCGTCTAGGTGGCTGCCCTGTCTGGATGCATGTTTTGTTGATTTATTTATTTATACATACTGCAGCGCAGTTATATGCGCTATGGCAGGAGCGGGAAAAACACAAAATGCAGAATACGCAACGAGGGCAACAAAATGCAACAAAATGTGCAAAGTGAGCACGACAATGAAATTCAAATCGCAAAAAGAAATATCAAACAAGAAAGGAACTGTTAACAACAGGGTAGGAATATTCAGCTATTATGCGTCTTCAATGGCAGTTACAAAACTTTGAAATGCACATGAACGAATGGACCCAGGTAGAGAATTCAGGGCTTCTATTGAACGGGGAAAAAAACTGAATTTGAACAAATTGGTATGTGCAAAATACGGTATCAAATTTAGCTCGTGATGACTTCTTGTAGATGATAATGTCTTTTGATGCTTGTGAAGGTGGGGACGTGCAGGGGTGTGGTGGGCTCGTGTTACACAGCCTAGTGTTTTGTGGTCAGATTTTTCTTTTTGGCACTGTTTCTTTGCAATGAACAAACAAAACAAAAGAGGCAGTTTTGTGGGTTTTGTGGGTGCAGGACCTCCTGAGGCAGGACGTAATGCGCATCCCCCCGCACGTGCTTCTCCCTGAGGACGAGGTCCACCGGACTCCCCCCCCCAGGGATGGCCAGGCACTGGGGGCGGCCAAGCTGCAGCTGCAGTCGCTGCACAGACGCCTGGCCGAGGTGAGCATCTCCTCGGCCCACGCTCGGGCGCGTCTAGACCGGGGAATTTGCCCAGCACTCGCTTCGCACTCGCCACAGGGGTCCCCATGGTGGCACTGATTAATCTGATCCTTGCAAATAACTTCATGCTGAGTTGCAAGTTTTCCCTTATTTTTTATGGTTGATTTATTTTCTCATGGGTGGCATGTACAGAACCTGTCATCAGAGCGTGTCGGCACGAACTGTCAGTCATCCATTATTGGGGTAATTAATAGAATAGTTAATGAAATAATTATGTAGTTAGCATGAATTAATGATTAAGTCACCACAATGATTAATTTAATGCACAGTTAATTGGATGAAGTAATTAGCTGTGTTTTAATTACTAAACAGAATAAATGGTAATGGGATTGAATTGATGAATTAGTTACTGATTTAAACAATTCAATTTGTTCACATTCAAGTCACCAAAATTAAATAATTGGGTGAAACTGTATGCACTCAGTTGTATTAGTGAATTACTTGACATATTCATTGACAATTGCATCTAGTTAGCTTTAATTGAGTAATCATTCAGTTATTTTAATTGAGTGAATAAATTAATCAATTGATTCATTTTGAACTAATCAATTATAATTAATTCATTAATTAGTACTTCGGTGTGCTTACTAGATGCTCTACCCACATCTTTAGATGCAGTGGGACCGAAGTTAGAGCAAAAACGCGACTTAGAAAATGCAAAGGCATGAACAAACGAACACGCAGCATAATTGGCAGCCGTAAGAGAAATTCATTCGCATTACTGCACCTAGGCAGACTTGAGTGCACCCCTGGAATTTTTTATTCTGTGCTTTTCCTTATAGTTTCTTTTTTGAATTACTAATTCTTGACTGAAGTGCTCCAAGCATTTTTTTTTTTTTTTGCTGCTCTCTGCTTTGCTCATTGCCAGCCACACAGCCCAAATATTTTGTGTGTTTAGAAGCAAAGAACAAAGGGACACTGAGCACAAACTGCCTTCTAATGACTCCGCTTCATGCATAGCAGGCAACGCTCAAGTAGTGCGTCCGTGAAACCATATTACTCCGCCACATATCATTCGTTCTTCTCCACTCATTGCTTGGACGAATACGAAGAGCAGTATGAATAGTAGCATTGGAAATCACTGTCGAAGCTGTCAGGCACTCAGTGTTTGGGCTCTCTGGCCATAATTTTCACGAAGGGTGAAGTACTTTTTGGGTGTGGATTTAGTAGGGGCGATTCGCCCTACCAACCGCATATCATACCGCCACGGGTACTTTTTGCTTCTCGAAATCTCAATGAGTCGCATTACGAAAATGTGGCACGAGGTAAAACGAAGTCCAGGAGGTGCCAGTCACAGAACACTTAAGATTTGTCGCTACGAAATATGCTTGTGTTCGCTTTGAACTACTTTTTGCGTGTGGACTTGGCCTGCTTGAACAGGCGTGCTAGCTTTGGCAGCGTTGCCGGCTATGTATGGAATGGAGTACAGAGAGGACTAAAAGATGAAATGTTGATGCTACCATCACAGTAAAACACTGTCCGGGGCATGTTGGTTCATAGGTGGCAAGAATTGAAGCGCAACAAGACGACACCAAGAAGGAGGAAAAACGACAGGACAGGCGCTATCCTGTCCTGTCATTTTTCCTCCTGCTTCGTGTCGTCTTGTGGCGCTTTTATTCTTGCCATCACAGCCATGTATCGAGAGTGGATCCCTGTGGCTGGGCTCAACTGCTATCTACTTTCAAACGGTGATCCTTTTTGGCTTGAGATACGTTCCATTTTTAAATCCAACTGTCAGCAAGGAATGCCTCTTTTGCTGCTTGACCAACATTTGGCCAGAGGATGAACTGAGAAAACTGATTTAATTAAACACTTGATTACTACAGGAAAAAGGTACAGTGCAGTTAAAATGACGGCAGCAGCATAGAACAGAGTAACTGGGCTGGGCCACCCATGGACTTGGGACAGTACGTCGTCAAAAAAAAAAAGCTGGTAGAGCATCCGCCTTGCGTGCAAGAGGACCAGGGTTCGAATCCCGGTGCCGCACAATTCTCCACTGGGTTTTAAAAAAGGAACCATATGGCGATGGAACTGCATAACCAGGAGTAGGGTACGGACTGAATGCACTCCCTCACCAGAACAGGATTTGGCCGCAACCTTCTATAAACAACTCAATTAACCCTCAGCCAACAGGGTTAATTGGAGAGAGACATGGGAGAGGCCCCACAGTGGGCGTAGTCAGGCTGATGATGATGATGTCGTCCTAGATGAGCATGTGGGAGGAAGTTGGTCTCGTACCAAGCTCGCCCGCTCAGAGCCCACAGCCATCGCTGGGTTTCTTCCACAGAAACAGTTATGACTTCAGCGCTTCCACATTCCCACGGTTTCGGGGAACGCATGTACCGTAAACGGGGCTGGGATGCTGACATGTCTGCACTCCGGCCTGTAGTGCCAAAAAAACCCATTCCCGCAGAGAAGTGCAACTTTATGACAAGTGGCCTCGAGGTCTGTTAACAAAAAAATAAAAGCAAATGCGGACACCTAATGGATGTGAAGACGTCTTCAGAGCCCCGTGCACCGAGGGATACTCAAAGCGCCATTTACGGAGACACACACAGCACTTCCCATGTCAGTGCCAGAAATCAATGGAATCAAGGCGGAAAGCTGGGCTAGTTGGTGTGTCATCGTTACCACTCGTCCTGTCTCCTTCCCTGTCTTTGCCCTAGCTTTATGCGCTAGTCTTGTAATCAACAATGCCAGAGCAAGGCCCAACAGAAGCAGTAGTGCACTCTCTCCACGCATAAGTGTGAGTTCACCCACGGGAAGAAACACACCAAAATACGGGTGATGAACGCGGGGGCTGTCTCACCTAACGAGTCCTTACAACAAACAAAAGACAGAAAATGTTCCCCTGAAGGGCTTGGGGTACCCCTGTACGAAACATGGATGCGAAACAAAAGTTCCCCTCCCAATACGCCCGGATAAGTGGCTCAGGGTGCAACTGTAAAAAAAGCAAGCAAAAGAAATGCGTAGTACAAGCAGGGGGTCTGCACAACGACCTTACAGCCCCCTGAATTTGGAAGTTGGCTATTCCAGAGGACCCCCAGGATTTCGGAAGGAGGCTCAGCCCAGAAAATTGATTACGGTGGATTAGTGGGTGGGTTATGTGGTTGGATTAGTACAATCCCTTGCAATAATCCAATGGGAAGAACATTCTGTAAGGTGATGCATACCATACAAGGGCAGTGAGATCGGTTCCAGCTGGTGGGAAAAACACGAGAAGAACATGAGACACTCAGTCTGGACACCATACCCAAACATTTTCTTCTTTAAAAATGCGGCTAAAAAGGCCCCCAGGTGGTTTTTTTTTTTCTACTAAGAACAAGAATTCAATGGAGTTGTCCTTGCCTCAGTGTTACTGCAACTTTTGCTGTACACTCTCTGCAGTCTTCTGATCTTTTGTGCCAAATATCATTGTGTAAGTGAATTTTTGAATCCACAGCCTCAATACTATGGGCAGTCTTGCATATCACAGCTTGTCAGTATTCGCTCTGCATTCGCTGAAGGACAACCCTGGTGCCACAGTGCACCAAACCACGTGTGCTGCCTCGTCCAGATAAAAATTTGCAAAAATGGGGCCACAGTGCCCCCCACACTCACTATCACAATGGGTGGTGCTGGCTGTTCAGACAGAGATACTAACCCAGTGGTTGCTGCCCTTTGAGTGCTTGTGTCCCGAGGTGTGCAGTAAATGGACTGATAAGAATGAACACCACAACACAGACTTCTCCTCCCTTGTCTCTATTTTTGCTCTAATTTCTTTCTTTACACTACATTTTATGCCATATGTGCGAGTTACCCTCAGTCGCGCAAACTTTTTGGACGCGTTTTCAAGCTGTTGCCCATTTCTTGCTTGGAAAACACCAGCATGCACACCTTATTGAGATGGAGGCCGATCAGGGTCCCCAGGCTCGGGTGTCTCCATTGGCGACATGATTCCGACTGGCCAGTCAATTGTGCCTCTTGTGAGTCACAAACAATCCAAACTTGCATCTAATTAGGGCGCAAGTGTAATTTGATGGGATGAACTCCACAAGTGCCAATAAGCAGCTTTTGCATATGCAGCCCATCACACCTGTCAGAGTATCTGAGCACTGACGAGTGACAGGGTGAAGCCAACGCTGACAGTGTTGAACATTATGCAGTCAAATATTTGTACTGAGTAAGCACAGTTCATTTGTGAAAATCTGACAGCGTGGCCAGCGGTGGGAATGGCTGCCCCTGTACTCCCATCCACTTGAGGCCAGGCAGTTCCGCAGGTTTGACGGCAAGCTTTTCAAGCAGTGTAAAGGGTTCCTCTGAATGGGAAAAAATGTGTGATTGGTTCATGCAGCTTGGGTGCCGATGAACACGCTTCAAGGCAGAATGGCATCACTCATGGTTTAGTTGGAGCGCGACCTGATGTTTATCGCTCGCCATTAAATCAAACGCACATTTCTCTCTCTGACAGTGGAGGCAGGGGGAAAGAGGTTCCTGGACCTGCGCAAGTGATCCTCGAGGGAGTGCTAAGTCTGTCTGTCCATAGTGTCATAGAGTGGCCCTTAGAGGGAAGGCTGGCACTACCGTCTGTGCAAAGGGCATCCACCACGGGAATGCCGGGGCTTGGCTGGGCTAATGTTGGCCCTGAACCACGACTGCACAAGTCCAAATTTTCCCAAAACATATACATTGCAAGGAAGCGTTGGTACACAATCAGTATGTCGAGTAAAAAAATATAGCTCATTGGGCACTGCAATAAATGGGCAAGAAATGAGCAGACAGGTGTAAACAAGCACTGAATTCACCCATGCCATTGACAGATGCCACCGAATATAGCCAACTGTGGAAAAAAAGTTTCTGCATTTAACAGGCTCACTTTTCGAAGCAAATATTGGTTCAAAAAAATTGTCAACGCTTAGAATAGTACACTGGAGAAGCTCGCATTGTGAAAAGCCAAAATTTTAGTGCTGCTATTGCAGGTTCATGTTCATTCATAGTTTGCACATGCTGAATGCCGGCTGTCACCAGGTGCTGGCCGTGTTCATGCTGAAAAGTGCAACATGCAGGTACTTGCATGAATTTATTCATGAAGTGGAAGTCGTTCTTGCACGGCCAGTCTTTGAAATGAAGCAAATGCAAACCTCAGCCAGTACGGTTAAAATGTGTTGCACTTGTGGAAGTACCTTGAGCTTTTAAAAGGCTGTCAGGCAGAAAACTGGCCGGGATGTAAAGACTGACGCACACGACTAGGATCAAGAAATATAAAAAGACAGGACGAGCGCTAAACATCAACTAAAATTTTATTTCGACAGAAGATACATAATGCCGTGAATCTTTGTAGCGTTTGTTCATTCTTCAAAGCTGCCGGCACGCCGCTTTATCGCTTTGGTTGTGATGCAAGACGCGGCCAGATTTATGTCAATTGATCGTGTCTAGGTGGAGCCAAGTCTACATTGTTTCAGAATGTTCTAGCAACTTTGCTCCAAAGTTTGACACGACCGAGAGCGGTGGGCATTCTGTTCGACGACCGCCGAGCACGCTTGTTGCTACGCTGCTGCTGAGTGATCCAGTCCTTTGGGGGTGCAAGTCAGCCCAGATAGAGAGTTTTGTTCGGAAGCCATTTTCGCTGTATCCCTGCTCTCCAGACTGCAGTCACCACTACGTGGCAGTATATACAGTTTCGTGGCATATGCATGCTCTGGATTAAAGCAAAGCAAGCAACAAAAATCACTACTCCACATGTGGGAAACTGTTTCTCCCATATATCTTTTCTTCTTGTGGCAAGGCAGGAGAAGGCATGCTGGCAGCCTTGTCTGCCTCGCATATTATTTTAGAAGGTGAGTGTCTCCGAGACTCCTACGAGAAGTGTGGAGAGTGGTCGCAATAGCAGACGGTCACAGAAAACTTGGTCCCTTCTTCCACCTTTCAGTGGCACAGGTGGACAAAGCCAGCTTTATTTGTAAGTGGCTGCACTTGAGGCCACCAGCCACTCAGCTCACTGCGAGTCTCCGGATGCTTCAGATCTCAAAGCGTGCATAGCAGCTTGATCACCACAGATCACACAAAGCATGAGTGAAAACGAAACTGAACAACCAAGAAATCCCATCCACTGAAGAGTCAGCAGGCCACCAGATGTCAGTGCGAAGTCTTCATGGCATGCCTCGGGCGTCCATCGTTGATGAAGTGCAGCGTGAATAACTCTATGGTAGTCTTGCTCACACTCCATCCTCCTCACAATGAGCTCCAAGTGTGCAAGAGAGGGAAATTTTGGGCGGAAGATTTTTTTTCCAGCTTTCTGTCGCTAGCCACTTATTTTTACACTGTGCATGTAAAGTCAGTGACACTCGCCTATGTTGACAATGAAGATCGCAATCGTGTTTCTGCTTGCAGGTGTCTGCGTTTTTGCTGCAACCAAGCACTGCTTTCAGGCAAGACACGCTACCTATCCGAGACTCAAGGCCATAGCCACAAATGCACATTTTAATGTCATTCGCACTAAATCTGTGTTCGTTATAAATTGGAGCAACTCCTGGGTTTGGTGTGTTTACACTTCGTATAGCTTTTTTACACTTCAGAGAAATACACACACGAGCCAAGTTACGTTTCTGCCTGCACCAACCACCCACTAAAAGTGCGCAAGTACAATTCCCAATAAACGTGTTCAAATATAGTTGATTTTTTTTTTTTTCACAAACAATACATGACTGGAACAGTCTGCCTGCACGCTGCACGAATTGCTCCTGCCCCTCCCACATCTTTTTACAACGCTTTGCAAAACCACCTGTTAACTCTTTCCCTACCGCGCCCATTGAGCATTGTTAGCCCGCTAACGGTCATTTCATGCCCCGATTTCAGAACATTCTGCGTTGCTAATGACCACGCTGCAGATGTAGCTTGTAGGCCAGGAACCAAAGTTTTGTTTCCGATGTAGTTTTCTTTTGTCCCGCGAGGGGGCACTTTCTAACGCGCTGCGAAGAAATGAAGACGCGGACCTGCGCTCATTGCCCGCCATGTTGCCCACAGATGACGCCTTCGCCACTCGACTTCGGAGCCTTCCGCGTTGCTTACAGGCACAATGCACATCTGGCTTGTAGCCGGAGAACTGAAGTTTTGTTTCCGATATAGTTTTTTTTACTGCTACAAACCGGCATTTTTTGAACGCACTCCGAGGATGCGGTACCATCAAAGTCGCTTGGCAGCCTCCGCATGCGCGGCACATGCTCTAACACATAGCAAATCTCAGGACTCCGTTTCGTCTGCGAGTGATTTAATCGACGTCCTGTGCAACAACGAGCCTGAAAATGTTGCAAGGTGCTGAAGATGATTCAGTTTTCACATCGGTGATGATGGAAACCAGCCTGAAACACAGGCGGCCGCGCTCCGATGCACAACTATAGGGTTTCCAGTTGTTGTTTTGTAGCAACAATACTATTCAACATAGAAATGATTTTTTTTGCAGAGAGAACTTTTTGCATATTTCAAAAATTTTTAACAATTTTTTCTTTTTAAATACAAGCGTGTTTTTCAAGTTTTGTTGATTTTTTTTCTAAAATCTCGTTTTTAGCAAATAAAACTTCTTGTTGCAACATGGAATTTGTTGTTTAAACGTGTATTAATAGAAAGCACCTTTATTCAGCTCTGTTTTTGGGTATTGCAATCAATATTGAATGCAATAGTTTTTACAGAAAAAAAATGTACTGAAACCTTCAGAAAATGGCCATTTTCCCCATGGTAGGGAAAGAGTTAATATGATTCTAATATGTTAAAATGAGTGTTAGTATCAACGTTAATATCAGTGTAGCAATATTTGTTATCCTAGTGCAGTTTGTTCTATTTTTTTTTTTTTGGCTACTTGCCAATGTTGCTGTTTCTAAAACAGTGCTTATTTTGAAATGTTATTTTCAGTGCATTGTTGTGCATGTGTGTGTCTTCAACTTTAATTTCTGCCTTTTCTCCCATTAGTCCATGGGTTATCTGGGTATATTGCATCATTCGCATAAATTATTGTTATTAGTCATCTCTTCCTTTTACAAGGTCTGCTTAGAAAAGTATCCCACCTTTGGCCGAAGAAAAAAAACTGGCATAACTGGAACGTTAGAAACCTAATAACCTTCAAAGTAGTCTCCGTGGGACTCCATATACATCTCCCAGCGGTGCTGCCATTGTTGTAAGTATTCCGAAAAGGCCCCTTTCGGAACTCAGTTTAGCTCAGCTGTTGTTGCAGCCATAATGTCCTCTCTTGTCTGAAATCGCGCTCCTTTCAATGGCCTCTTGACTTTGGGAAACAGCCAGAAGCCGCAGGGGGCCATATCAGGAGATTAGGGAGTCTGCTGAACTACAGGAGTCTGGTTTTTCGCCAAAAAAGTCTGAATCAAGTGCGAGGAATGTGCAGGAGCATTGTCATGATGGATGCGCCAATTTCCTGTTGACCTCATCTCCGGTCTGTTGCACCGCACAGCATCACGTAGGCGATGGAGGACATCCCTGTAGCACTCTTTGGTGATTGTTTGACCCTGTGGGGTGCGTACTCGTGGCGTGCCACACAGCAGGAGTCAAAGAAAATAGTCAGCATCACTTTGACATTGCTGCGCACTTGTCGGGCCTTCTTTAGTCTCGGTGACGTGGAATGCTCCCAATGTGACACCTGGGATTTGGTTTCCTGGTCGTACCCGTTCACCCAAGACTTGTCACCAGAGATTATGGTGTTCATGTTGTGGAATGCAGCATCTCCTGTGAGACTTCAACACAAAGCTGCCTTTGCTCCACCGTGAGCAGCTTCGGCACGAATTTCGCCGCAACTCTCTCCATGGCCAAATCTTCGGTGATAATGGAATGTTCAGAAAAATTGCTGATGTCCACCTCTTCCGCAATTTCTCGGATAGTCACACAACAGTCCCGCATCACCACAGCGTTCACTTCGGCAATGACCTGGTCATTTCGGCATGTTGATGGCCGACTGGAGCGTGGCTCACTCTCCACCGATGTTCGGCCGTCTTTAAACCGGCTGTACCACTGCTTAATCTGTGTGCTGCTTATAGCATTGTCACCGAAAGCCGTTTGAATCTTCTGAATGGTTTCCACTTGGCTGTCGCCCAGTTTCTGGCTAAATTTGATGCAGTGTCATGCAAGGAGACACAATCTCGCCTATGCTATTCACTGCCTTTTTACAGGAGGTATTCCGGGGCCTGAAGTGGGAAGAGTTGGGGATAAGAGTTAATGGAGAATACCTGAGTAATTTGCGATTCGCTGATGACATTGCCTTGCTAAGCCACTCAGGACAAGAACTGCAAAGCATGATCAATGAATTAGACGGGCAGAGCAGAACGGTGGGGCTAAAAATTAACATGCAGAAAACCAAAGTAATGTTCAACAGCCTAGCAAGGGAACAGCAGTTCGCAATTGGTAGCGAGGTGCTGGAAGTAGTAAGAGAATACTATGTCCACTTAGGGCAGGTAGTGACCGCCGATCCGGATCATGAGAGGGAAATAACTAGAAGAATAAGAATGGGGTGGAGCGCATATGGCAGGTTCCCTCAGATCATGAATGGTAGCTTACCAATATCCCTGAAGAGAAAAGTATACAACAGCTGTATCCTACCGGTACTCACCTGTGGGGCAGAAACGTGGAGGCTAACAAAGAGGGTTCAGCTTGTGTTAAGGACAACGCCGCGAGCTATGGAAAGGAAAATGATAGGTGTAACATTAAGGGATAAGAAGAGGGCGGAGTGGGTGAGGGAACAAACGCGGGTTAATGACATCCTAGTTGAAATCAAGCGGAAGAAATGGGCTTGGGCAGGGCATGTATTTTAAACTGGGAATGGACTGGGTTCCAAGAGAAGGTAGCAGGGGGCGGGTGAGACTAAGAAGTGGCAAAGGACGGGATTAATTGGAGAGAGACCTGGGGGGAGAGGCCCTGCAGTGGCTGTAGTCAGGCGGATGATGGTGTAAAAAAGTTGTGAAAGAGGAGCGCATTTTTTGCTTTCTTTACTGGGCTGGGGAAACACGGAAAATTCTTGCATGTCTTCATTAATGAAGTCAGATGAAAGCGCAATGCAAGGGAAATATTCTAAAATAGAATTTATCATTGTAGCCTGTTTCAGATTTCATTGTAAAATTTTTCAGTCCAAACAACTTTGCCTCTTCGCAGAAACTTCAAACAGCTCTCATGTGAGGGAATTTTTTTTTTACAGAAAAATACTTGATTGGAACTCCATTCATACAATTCGCAACTAACCCAGTTTGGTTTTTTTTTTCTGAACTTTCTGGACTTTCTGAACTCCTGTAACGATAAGCGGCTGAGTGCTATATCCATTGACATTAAGAACTTATATTATTCCCTCCCTAAAGATAAATTGTTAGAGTGCATTGAGGAGTGCATTGATCAACTTGGAGTGGTGGCTTTCCAGAATTCTGCAGGAATATCGGTTGGTGCTTTTTTAGAACTTTTAACTTTTTATCTAAATTCAACTTTCGCGAAGTGGGAAGACAGCTTTTATCTCCAAAAAGAAGGAATTTGCATTGGTTCCTGCATTGCTCCCATTCTTTGCGATTTACTTTTAGCCAAATATGACCGACTACTGCGCGATAGTCTTGAAGGAACCAATGTTTTTAAAGTTTTTAGATTTGTAGATGACTTTTTAGTGATTTTTAACATCAGCTCTGGATTTTACGAGCATGATGTTTTTAATACACTCACCATTTTTCGTGAGGGTCTTAAACCACTAACTCTGACGCACGAACTTCCGGAAGATGGAACAATTCGCTTTTTAGATCTAAAGATAGTATTTACTGACAACCACGTGTGTTGGGCATATGAACCCCGATCTAACAAGCCACTACTTCAATTTCAATCAGCGCATTCCAAGCTGGTTAAGAGAGCTATTGTTAATTCATGTTTCAAGAACGCCCTGAAAAAATCTTGTGAGCACTTACAAGACTACAGTTTCGCTCGGCAGTCGTTCAGGCTAACGTCAGCAGGCTACCCGAAGCATCTACAGATATCTGTCGCAGAGGCCTTGCTCAAGCACGAACAAAAAGGCGAACATAGCCCCGAGATAGTGTCACCAAGGAAGCAGAAAAAAACGGCAGTAATACCCTATATGCATACATTCTCGCACAACTTAAAGAAGCTAGCGCAGCGTTCAGACGTTCGCGTAGCCTTTTCCGCCCCGTGTAAGCTCTCCAGCCTTAGTCGCATGAGTTGTCCCATGACAAAGCCAATTGTTGCATGCAAGAAAAAGCATCAAAACAGGTATGTTGATTGTACTGAAGGGATAGTTTATGAACTTCCGCTATCTTGTGGAAAAATATACGTCGGACAAACAGGGCGTTGCCTCAACGACAGATTAAGGGAACATAAAAATGATTTGGCTACCTCCAATGGCCGCAACCTGCCGCTTCACTGCTCTGAATGCACAAAAGAAAATCAGGAAGTGTGTAAACCCATGTTTCATAGGTGCCGAACTTTCAAAAGAAGCAAGGACCGAACCACGAGGGAAATAATTGAGGCCCAAAGGATATAAGCTCTGGGTAACCTTTGTGTCAGCACCCCTTCTCTTGTGCTATCTGATAAAGAACGGGCGTACTTGGCAAAGTGCGCGACACGTCATTAGGTTTTTTTCAATTTTTTGGCGCATTTTACCAGTTTGCCGCCTTCGCGCATCTTGCCTTATGTATACATGTATACATGTATATTGTATTATGTATTATGTATACATGTATATATATACATGTATTTTCCATGAATAAATTTAGTTGTAAGTCAGCGCTGTGTGTGTCTTTTCTATCTGTGTCCCTGTCTTTTGCGCTGTTTTAAAGAATCATGGTTCACCAACTAGCCTGCACGTCTACCCTTGTAAGAAGCGCTGTTGTGGCCAAATGCAGAGTAAATCTATTGTATGATATCTGTGTCGTTAATACAGTGATCACTTTGCTTTCATTGTTTGGTGCTGCATTTCTTGCATGTATTTTATGATCCTAACTTTACAAATTGTGTACTTACCATTGTTATGTATGTATTTTGAAACACAGTAAGTATTCTGTGTTGCCTCTTAAATTCCTTGTACATATCCTTTGGCATGTCCTGCAATAATGTGACCTGTCAATTGTGCCGCTCTGTCTCTGGTATGATTCTTTGTTAATAATACTGTAAATTTTTTTTTTCTTGTACCAACACCTGTTACAATCCCTCTGGGGATGGACAGTATATTTAAATAAAAGGAAATAAATGAAAGGTGTGTGTGTGTGCCCAGGAAGGTGCCCGGCAGCGGGAGCTGGAAGGGGAGCTGGCCCAGCAGCAGGGTGTGCGCAGGCAGCTGACAGCCACCCTGGCGAGTGTCCGCGCCCTGCACGAGGAGGCCTCCATCCCGCTCCCCTGATGTACATCACTTGGGTCCCAATAGATGGAGAGAGCACCCTCTCTTTTGTGTTGTGCACATTTCTCTCTGAGGTTCGAGCTCTCCAGTTCCACCAGACAGCAGTGCCCCCTGCAGGGCCATAGTGGGGGGGGGTTGTGTCACACGAGTTCGCCAAAAGCGCCACATCACGCAGTGAGGAGCACAACAGCAGTCGAGTCTTTTCACAAGAATAATTAAAATACTTGTATTCAATATATAACAATAGACATCAACAATCATAATTTCATTACCCCTCACACTCTACACACTAGCTCGCATTTTGATAACGGGAAAATGATTCGTGAATATAGCCCCCTAAACGATACCTTTAAGTATTCATTTTTTCCGAGAACCATGCGCGCTTGGAATAAATAACCTAGGAATATTGTCGACAGTCCCAGTGTGCAAGGGTTCGTTAGAAACCTGTATATGCTGGGGTGAAGTTGTACTTGTATTCTTGTATTGTTTCTTGTATGCGTGTGTTCTTGTATTTATTTCTTGTGTCCACTCCTGCTTGGAGTCAGGCGACTCTGCAGTATTCGGAAATAAATAAATAAATAAACAAAAATATGCACCAGCTTGCTATTATTAGGTGGCACGTACAAGCAGACGACACACGGCAACTGGTCTGAGCACATGCTTGTGCCACTGTGGTCTTGCGGGGGATGCTGAACGCACAGAGTTGCTATGGGAGTTTCCTAATGGGCACTTGATCCAGTGTTGGGGCCAAAAATGGATTCTGCCCCTCAATTGGCTGCTGCTGCTTTCCTCTGCATGCTGTTGAAACATCGCAACTTAGGCTTCATACTTCCAAGTTATTAGAAGGTGAGGACAGGTGGGTGAGCTAGCCACAACTTTGTTGGGAAAAAGGGCAACTATTTATGCCTGTCACATTGCCCCAAGACCAGACCACATCAACAGGAACGAAGGTAATCAAGTTCTTGTCCTGACAGATGTGCACACAAGCACATCCTGGCCTAGCCATCTTTTCTGCCTCAGTAATTTCCTGTGTGTGCTTATTCTTATTCTTTCAGGCTTACAGACCCTTATCAAGGAGCCGCTGGCATCCTTTACATGTGTTGCGGTGTTTTAACAGATCCTGTTTGTTCTTATTTTTTACATTGCAATTACGCTCTCTCAAAGGTACTCGTTAAGATGACTGATTTGGCCAACGTAGTGTTGTCCACTCAAGAGTGGAATTTGGCACGCAACACACGGTGTTTAACCTGCATAGCCTGTTTAACTTCTCGGGGGCTGAAAAAAACAACTGATATCTCTATCCGGTTTGCAGTTTGCTTCAGATTGCAAGAGTCTGTCTGCACATACGGAATCGGTGCCAGTTTCTTCTCTCTTTGAGAGGGCGGACAGGCACCTGCTTGCTCCTGAGTGTTCAATTTTCTTAACAATGCTCCTGCAACAGATATCTGAAGATGACCAGGATAGTCCATTGCACTCTGCTGGAGACTTTGATCCATCAAATGTCCCACCCTTTAATCGTAATGAAAAACATAGGGCCACTGACCAGGTCTAAGTTTAATCAAATGTACTGACTTGTTCACAACCCTTGTTCACGATAGATTGTGAACAAGGAAGCTGTAGGGCTTCCGAAACGTCAGTACGTTTCATCAAACTTACACCTGGTGAGTGGCCCTATGTTTTTTATTGTGCCTCCACCTGACCAGACACTGTTTCGTCGAAGTCTTGACTACACCCTTTAATCCTTTGACAGCCCTCTTCGGGTGGAAGCTAGAAATTGCATTTCTTAACCGGCGACAGGTAAAACGCAGACAACAGAAACACGGCAACCCAGGCAACTGCATCAATATGTACACAAAAAGGCGAAAATACAAAGAAGCAAGAGGGTAAGGTTCAATGACGCCACACCAGGAATCGTAATCGGGAACAGATTATACGCGCATCAAGGAGAGATCTAAAGCACTGCAATTAGTATTGGCACAAAAGAAGAAATAAACGAGACAAAATCAAGTGTCATCAAGGAAAGCTATTTCATGGCTTGTTAGGGTGACTGAAGGGGCACTAATGCACGTGTCGATTGATTTTGCAATGTAATACGCTTCCTTCAGCTTGCGTGTGAGTTTACTGTGGTGTGTAAAAATAACAGTGGTGTTGTCAAATATTGGCGCACATCGCTTATGCTTTCCTAGCCGGTCACATGCCAGGCAGTGGTCAGGCAGGTTATAGGCAGTGTTGGTTAGAGGAATTCTTAGGCTCCACGAGGCGTATGTTTATTAAGCAGCAGCCGGTTTGGCCGATGTAAGCATGGCCGCCGGTTGGTGACATTTTGAATGTCTTCAGTGAAAATAGCTCTGCACTGTCCTTCACTTCTGAACTTCCAAAACAGCAAAAGCTTCAGTTTTTAAATCTGAACTTGCATTATTTGCCTGATCATGTCTGCTGGCGTTACATGCCCAGAAGTTCAGAACCATTGATGAATTACTCTACTGCTCAGTCAAAAATCCTTAAACATGGTGTAGCCGTTTCTTCACTGAGATCGGCCGTCGTAAGATCATGTCTGCGCAATGCTCAAAAAGCTTTTCGTGAACAACTAGCAAGGCCTAGAGCATCGGGGTAACCTTAAGTGGCCCCCTCAAGTCTATGCGAGAGGCTTGCAAGTTCAGTCGGGTCCCACACTGCCAGCGGTAGGCACAAGTGGGGAAAAAGGAAGGTTGCCGTCATCCCGTACATTCATAGAACCTCACATTGGCTGAGGAAAGTAGGCGGACGCTATGATGCGGACACTGTTTTCTCCACCCCTGCCAAGTTTCCCGTCTGTGCGCGGCCATCCAAAAACAGGCGGACGCAACACCCCGTCCCGTCAGTGAAGTATGTGGCATCAAGCACGGTGACAAACATGTTGAACGCTGCAAAAATGTAGTCTGCAAAATTCCGACGACCTGCGGCCATGCTTACATTGGCCAAACCGGCTGCTGCTTAATAAACGTACGCCTCATGGAGCATAAGAATTCCTCTAACCAAGACCGCTCTAACCTGTCTGGCCACTGCTGAGCATGTCACTGGCTAGGAAAACATAAGCGATGTGCGCCAATATTTGATAACACCACTGTTATTTTCACACACCGCAGTCAATTCACACGTGAGCTAAAGGAAGCGTATTACATCGCAAAATCAATCGACACGTGCATTAGTGTCCCTTCAGGCACCCCAACAAGCCATGAAGTAGCTTTCCCTGATGACGCTTGATTTTGTCTCTTATTTCTTCTTTTGTGCCAATACTAATTGCACTGCTTTAGATCTCTTGTTGATGCGCGTGTAATCTGTTCCCGATTACAATTCTTGGTGTGATGTCATTGAACCTTGGTCTGTTGGTTCTTCGTATTTTTGCCTTTTTCTGTGCATATTGCTGTTTTTTTCCCAATAAACGTTCGCCTGCGAGTGAGTGCTTTACTGTGTTGTTGTCTTCCTCTCTTCGTTCACCACGAATGAAGGGAGAGAAGCATTTAAAATAGCATCCTGAGAAATTTCTGATCAATTGTCCTTCATAGAATAACATTTAGAACCCTTGCTTTTTTTGCTCTCAAATAGGCACCGTAATCGCTCTTTTCCATGATGTAAACAAAGTGCGTGCAAACAAATTTTTTCTTTGCAAGCTCAATATTTTGCAAATTAAGAGTTGCAGTATTCAACTTCAGCAAGAGATGTTGTCGGGCTTGATACTTCTAAAGCCATGAAAGGTTATGCACAAAAAAAAGACAACACAAAGACAGAAGGCACGACAGGATTGCGCTCGTCCTGTCGTGCGCATAACCTTTCATCACAGTATTAGAATATTTCGCAAGCACTAAATTTCACTAAGCAGAGGTGGTAGGCTCTTGGCGCTCCTTTTGCCTAAATTATTTGCGAGACCAATTTTTCGTTAAGTCTGTGGTATTCACAAAAAATGCGAAAATTAGGTCTTCACGAAAATTAAGTAGTTTATGGTACATGTCGAAAGTTTTTGTATTTTTACACGATTGCTTCATTTTATTAGCAAAAGAGAAAAAAATTGGCAGTGGCTTAGCTCTGGTATGCCAGGATATATGTAGCGTGAGCGGCTAACTGCCAAGCAGCACCCTCGGGGTCTGGGGAATTGAGGTTTTCCAGTCTTCTCCGCCGACTGGCAGCGCCTTAACCTCCATTAAGAGCGCTCTACATCAACCGCATGTCCCGCGCATTATATACGCACACCACAAAAAAGCTCCAATCAAGTGTTCTATCATTATGTATATGCCCTAAAAGGAATGAATTCTAACTACAAACTTCTCAGTCAGACGTGCAGTTTTTAGATTTTAGTATGAGGTTCTGTCAGGAGTTGGTGCGTGTTGGTCCTGTTCATGTAAGGATAAAAGGGTCGCTGTCATTCGACTCTTTGGATTCGAAGCTCATAAAAACAAAGGAGTGAGTTTGTTGAATTGGCACTCGGGAAGTCATGCGTTACACAAGTTTCACTGATGAAATGGCTAGGCTGGACTCGGCCACATTCCCTCATGACAGCAGTCACAGCAAGGCCTTTTGTGGCAGCCCCTCAAAATGAGCTGAGGCAAAGACACAGGCATATGAAACAGCCCACAACCTGAAGACGGCAGTGACCAGGCATTGTGCCTCTTCCATTTACCACACATGGGCTCGCTGCCAGAGAGTTTGCCTCTGACAGGAGATCGCATCATGGTCACGTGGTCTGGCAGCCACCGGAACCAGCCTGCCGGCAACCACGGTGGCAAGCAAGACGCAGATCACAGAGGGCAGATTTATGTATTTATTCAAAATACCTTACAGGGCCCAGAAGGGCATTGAGTAGGGGGGGGGGGCAAAAACTGTAGGAAGAAATAGTTAAATACCATGCATGATACAAAGCAAACAGTAAAAACAATTATAAATATACAGGGCAAAACGTAACTACAAGACATACATCACCACGAGCAGCAAAAATTAAAATAGTAGCAAGAACGCATCGCATGTGCCCAATAGACATCTAAAGAAAAAGCAGTAGCCATAAAAAACAAACGAATGGTTGAAATTGCACAAGAAACCAAAACTTAATACAATACCAACCAGAAGAAAAGGCAGCCAACGACACAGAACAACCTGTAACAAGACACAATGTCGTTAAAGAAAATGCTTGTGCAGCTGGTCTTGAAATAATTGGTGGTTGCCAATAGATGTGATACAGTTGGGAAGATCATTCCAAAGAGCAATGGCACGTGGAAGTGCAGATGAATTGATGCTCTCCGTAGCCCCATAGCTTTGTGTTCGGCTGTCTCGCATTAGGTAGCAGCAATGGCATAGAGGTGGAGCGTCCGCCTTGCGTGCAAAAGGACCGGGATTCGAATCCTGGTCGGTGCCACGCAATTCTCCACCGGGCTTAAAAAAAAAAAAAACTCCGCGTGTCAATGGAATTGCATAACCAGTCCTGGAGTGCGGCCTGATCTTGGTGAATGGAACCAACAGCATACTTCCTCACCAGAAGAAGATTCGGCCCTCAATTCCCAGGGGCTGCGCAGCAACTGACCAAGGCGGCGGTCAGATTTGTGACGCAGCGGAGGGTGCTGAGAACCACTGGCTCCGGACAGGACGCCCTTGGAGACTGAACTTGGCAACGTTTAACGCAAGAACCTTATCAAGTGAGGCTAGCTTAGCAGTGCTGCTGGAGGAATTGGCGGGTGTAAAATGGGACGTTACAGGGCTTAGTGAGGTCAGGAGGACAGATGAGGCGTATACAGTACTAAAGGGTGGGTACATACTGCGCTATCGTGGATTAGCAGACAGGCGAGAACTAGGTGTGGGATTCCTCATTAATCAGGATATAGCTAGCAACATCGAGGAGTTCTATACTATTAACGACAGGGTGGCTAAGAGGTACAAGCTGAAGGTGGTGCAGGCCTACGCGTCTACATCAAGCCATGATCACCAGATAGTTGAAACTTTCTACGAAGACGTGGAATCAGCAACATGCGCAGGCAGGCAAGAAATAAGCTGGAGACCTGGCGACAGGTGACTATGGCATAGGTTCTAGGATTAGCGGGGGAGAGTTATTAGTAGAGTCCGCAGATAGAAATAATTGACGGATCATGAATAGCTTCTTTCGCAAACGAGCCAATAGGAAGTGGACGTGGAAGAGCCCCAATGGTGAGACTAAAAATGAAATAGACTTCATACTGTGTGCACACCCTGGCATCGTAGAGGATGTGGAGGTCCTCGGTAAGGTCCGTTGTAGCGACCACAGAATGGTAAGGTCTCGTGTTAGCTTAGATTTGAGGAGGGAACGGGGGAAATTACTGAAGCGGAAGTCTATTAACTAGTTAGCATTAAGAGGGAAGGTAGAGGAATTCAGGATGTCGATGCAAAACAGGTTTTCCACTTTACCTGAAGATGACGACCGTAGTCTTGAAAAAGTGAATGATAATCTCACAGTTATCGTTACAGAGTGTGCCGCAGAAGTAGGTGGTAGGATGATTCGACAGGATACCAGCAAGCTATATCAGGAGACAAAAGATCTGATTAAGAAACGCCAAACCATGAGGATATCTAACTCCACAGACAGGATAGAACTAGCAGAGCTATCGAAGTTAATAAATAAGCGCAAGGTAGCCGACATAAGACAGTTTAACATGGAGAAAATCGAGCATGCTCGAAGGAACGGCGGTAGTCTAAAATCAGTGAAGAGAAAACTGGGCATAGGTAAAAACCAGATGTATGCGCTAAGGGACAAAGAGGGCAATGTCATTAGCAATATGGATAAGATAGTTAAAGTAGCCACAGAGTTCTACACAAATCTATTCAGTAGCGATTGCAATCAGAATGTTACTGAGAGAGGCAGTGGAACACAGCAATGGGACATCCTGCCAGTAACGAAGGAGGAAGTAAAGAGAGCCTTAGGAGGAATGCAGAGGGGGAAAGCAGCTGGTGAGGATCAGATAACCGATTTGTTGAAGGATGGACGAGAGATTGTGCTACAAAAACCAGCCACCCTGTATACGCAATGCCTTCTGATCTCGAGTGTACCAGGAGCTTGGAAGAACACTAACATTATCTTAATTCATAAGAAAGGCGACGTCAAGGACTTGAAGAATTACAGACCGATCAGCTTACTGTCAGTTGCCTACAAGGTATTTACTAATAGAGTCAGGACAACCTTAGACTTCAATCAACCAAATGATCAGCCAGGCTTTCGTAAAGGTTGCTCGACAATAGACCACATTCACACTATCAATCAGGTGACAGAGAAATGCGCAGAATATAACCAGCCCCTATATATAGCCTTCATTGATTACGAGAAAGCATTCGACTCAGTGGAAACCTCAGCAGTCATGCAGGCATTGCGGAATCGGGGTGTAGAAGAGTGTTATGTGAAAATATTGGAAGATATTTATAACGATTGCACAACTACTATAGTTCTCCATAAAGTCAGCAATAAAATTCCAATACGCAAAGGTGTCAGGCAGGGAGACACGATCTCGCCAATGGTCTTCACTGCCTGCTTACAGGAGGTGTTCAGGGGCCTGAAATGGGAACAGTTGGGGATAAGAGTTAATGGAGAATACTTGAGTAATCTGAGATTCTCTGAAGACATTGCCTTGCTAAGTCACCCGGGGCATGGACTGCAAAGCACGATCAATGAATTAGACAGGCAGAGCAGAACGGTGGGACTGCTGGGTCTAAACATTAAAATCGCAGAAAACCAAAGTAATGTTCAACAGCCTAGCACGGGAACAGCAGTTTGCAATTGGTGATGAGGTGCTGGAAGTGCCCACCTAACCTTCTGCTGCCCCCTGCTACGCTTGCCTTCTCTTGGAATTCACTCCGTTACCCTTAAGGACCAGCGGTCATCTCTCCTTTGCATTACATGCCCTGCCCAAGCCCACTTCTTCCTCTTGATTTCAACTAGGATGTCATTAACCCGCGTTTGTTCCCTCATCCACTCCGCCCTCTTCCTATCCCTTAACGTTACACCTATCATTTTTCCTTCCATAGCTCGCTGCGTTGTCCTTAACTTAAGCTGAACCCTCTTTGTTAGCCTCCACGTTTCTGCCCCATAGGTGAGTACCGGTAAGATACAGCTGTTGTATGCTTTTCTCTTGGAGAATACTGGTAAACTGCCATTCATGAGCTGAGGTAACCTGCCATATGGGCTCCACCCCATTCTTATTCTTCTAGTTATTTCCCTCTCATGATCCGGATCTGCTGTCACTACCTGCCCTAAGTAGACATATTCTCTTACTACTTCCAGCACCTCGCTACCAGTTGCGAACTGCTGCTCTCTTGCCAGGCTGTTGAACATTACCTTGGTTTTCTGCATGTTAATTTTTAGCCCCACCGTTCTGCTCTGCCTGTCTAGCTCATTGATCATGCTTTGCAGTTCATGTCCTCAGTGACTGAGCAAGGCAATGCCATCAGCGAATTGGAAATTACGTATTCTCCATTAACTTTTCCCCAACTGTTCCCATTTTAGGTCCCAGAATACCTCCTGTAAACAGGCGGTGAAGAGCATAGGCGAGATCGTGTCTCCCTGCCTGACACCTTTGCTTATTGGAATTTTATTGCTGACTTTATGGAGGACTATAGTAGTTGTGCAACCGTTATAAATATCTTCCAATATTTTCGCATAACACTCTTCTACACCCTGATTTCACAATGCCTGCATGACAGCTGAGGTTTGCACTGAGTCGAATGCTTTCTCGTAATCAACGAAGGCTATATGTAGTGGTTGGTTATATTTTGCGCATTTCTCTGATTGATAGCATGAAGATGGTCTATTGTCGAGTATCCTTTGCGAAAGCCTGCCTGATCATTTGGTTGATTGAAGTCTAAGGTTGTCCTGACCCTATTAGCAATTACCTTGGTAAATACCTTGTAGGCAACGGACAGTAAGGTGACCGTTCTGTAATTCTTCAAGTCCTGGACAGCTCCTTTCTTGTGTACTAAGATATTGTTAGCGTTTGTCCAAGCACTAGGTACGCTTGAGGCCACAGGTTCAGTCTCCAGTGGTGGCCTGTCGGGAGCCAGAGATTCTCAGCATCCTCCGGTGCATCACAGGTCTGACTGCCGTTGCCGCTCTGAGTGCAATTAGGAATGCATACAAAGCTACACATCAAGTGAGACACCTACACCGCCGAAGAGTAGAGTAAGGACAAAGTACTCTCAGCAAGGCTGCCCTGAAGGATGCCAACACACGAACAGTGCCAGTGCAACACCAGTGCAAGCTGAAGTGGCTTGAAATAGGCCTCACTTGGCTGGACATTCTCTGCCCTTTGTAATCATCAAGCTTGCTCTTTGCACTACTGCTTATTCGATTGATACTGGAACCTGTCTTTAGGTGGACGCAGAAATTCTGACTGAACGTTGATGCTTGTTTTCTGGTCCAGGTTACTGACCTTTGACATGCACAATGGGCCCACCAACAATGTACTGGCTCATCAATGTAGATTTTTTGTTCAGACAACACATTTCCATGCTACCGCCTGTCAGCAATTCAAACTGTGTTATAAAATCAACGAAACGTTCCTGTATTTCCCGTATTGTTATAAACAGCAATAGCCAGTGCACAAGGCCCTGCTAGTTAGTATGTGTGCGAACACAAAGATTGATAAGCAGATGCGAGTGCTACACTATTGGCTATTTGTTAGCATTACTTGGTTAAAATGACTGGTCATCAGGAAAGGAAACGTGCAGTATTGACCAAAGCAGCTAGAGCAACAAAACAAGGACAGCAGAAGCCTATATCTTGTTGCTGGGTAAACTTCTAGAGCGCAAAAGCAGGACACAGGTGGACAATGGGCAGGACAGGACAGTCATGGGTGAGCAACAAAGACAACTTCCTGCCACAAGTTGGATTACGAAGAGCTCCTCACTTCTACCAGGAAGCACTTGATCTTTGCTTTGGCTACAACCCCTGTCTAACCTAACCTTTCACCACTGAAACAAGATTGTCACTGATACAAGAACCCCTTTTGATGAAACCTGTGTTCTTGCCCCCGCTTAGAATTCTTATTTGTGCTGTGGCACGTGCGGTCTGAACAGGTAGAACAGCAAGGCGGAAGAACACATGCGCTTCTTGTCTTCAGTCGTTTCCATCAACATGCACCAACCACCCTGGTGCAAATAATTTCACAAGGACAAAAGAGACGAGGAGACAGGCGTCCTCGTGAAACTACCTGCGCCAAGGGGGTACAAGATGCAAACCAACCAGCCTGCCTTACCACGTACACAGGAGACTAACGCCGGCCCTAGCTGGTCCGAGCAGCCGTATTGTTAGGCACAAATCGGCCGCATGTTACCCGCATGCGCTCGAGTGACAGGCAAAAGAAAACAGCTATTTCATGCTTTCTTTCGGCATAAGTGAAGTGCTATTGCAGTTATTTTTCAGCTGGCAGCAAAAATAAAGCGGTACCCAACTAGCAGAAGAAAACATTTAAAAAACAACGTCACTGCTGCAGATTCAAGCTACCTGGTAGTTAAGCAAACACAAAATAAAAAAATTCACGAAAAAATTTGCTGCACGCCATTGGGGAGTTCACAAAGGTGGGCTAACTCATAGCGGATAAGCCGGGGGCGCCTAAATTAGAGCTGCATAAAAGAACTTCACTAAAAAGTTGCTTTTATGGAAGCGCCTGAATGTGTCACCCTAAATGTGTTCGATGCTGGTGGCATTGCACAGGGCAGCGCCTGACGGGAAATGTTCAGCCGCAATGCAAGCGGTTGAATCAAGGCGGAAAGCTGGGCTAGTTGGTGTGTCATTGTTGATTAAAAGACTGGCGCATGAAACTAGGACAAAGACAGAGACGAGCGCTAAACATCAACAGAAGATTTACTACAACAAACAGGTATACTTAAAAACACTTCAGTGGCACACTGGGTTAAAAAGAGCGCAAACTAATCAAAATGTGGCAAACTGCTTCGGAGATACTGTTTGTAAACCTTCAGTTGATGTTTAGCGCTCGTCCTGTCTCCTTCTCTGCCTTTGTCCTAGTTTTATGCGCTAGTCTTTTAATCAACAAGCAGTTGACCTACCACCACAGAAACACGCAGGGACGCAACATGTTCCTGTCGCAGCGACACAATCGTTGCTTCGACACGCGTCTGTCCTGCTAAGAAAGCTTTCGCCCCTCACCCTGTACTGCGTTGGAAGCTGCAGCTTGGAAAGCCACACAAATGAGCAGCTGCCGGCGTCATATGTAGCTAAGGTCACTGCCCCTGCAGTGACATCAGTAGGAACGGCAGAGCATCCCCTGAGCATTGAAGCCTTCCGAACACCAAAGGAAGTCATTCTAAAACAGCGCAGACAAGACAAGGACGACGGAAAGAGCGCTGTTGTAGTACGTTTCTTTCCGCCGTCCTGTCTTGTCTGTTTTAGAATGAGCACCTACCAACTCGCCCAGACTTCTGCTTTGACCCAAGAAAGCTCCACGTGAAAAACTAGCGGTGTCTTCGGCTGACGGCACTCGTGCGGTTCTCCACGTTCGGCTGGGACGAGCACGACACCGGGGCGGTGGAGCGCGGTGCGATCTCATGAGCACCGCGCCCTAGCAGACGTCGCTGTTGAGGCTGTGAAACGTTGGCTGACGCAGCATCGACGAAGACGAAGCATTAAGAGTGGGCATATTTTGAAGAAATGCAGTGCATTTATTCCCGCACGCAGTCACGTGAGAAAATTAAAAGTTTGTCAACATTTTTAGTCCTGCCTTAGCTCAGCAGCGAGCGGCATATGCTGTTCATCCGGCATGCCTGCACTTAATAACATCGTGCTTTTTGTCAACGTCTGCGAAAGTTAAAGGATAACAATTAAGCGACAAGTGGATTGAGAATCGCGTGCAGATATTTCAGGAAGGTACCCTAGCTGAAGCTTTAAAGCGTACGCATCGAAACCGGCAAGCATAATGCCGTGGTGTATGAAAAACCTGCGCCACCATAATTAATCGCAGTACCTCATGAGCAGGCCCATGGGGCCCCAGGTTAACCGCCGTTCTATCAACGCCTGTTACAAGCATGGTCCTACACGCTGTGCCTCTCAGCCGGACACATCACAAGTTTTACATTTGCATTTATAATGCACTCTGAAACACACTCTGCCGTTCCTGTCAGGATGGCCGAGTGGTCTAAGGCGCCAGATTTAAGCTCTGGTCCTCGTAAGAGGGCGTGGGTTCGAACCCCACTTCTGACATACTTTTTTAATTTTTTTTTTGCTTCCCGAGGCATGAACTCCGTGCAGTGAACGCGCATGGCGCAAAAAAGACATTTAATTATTTTATTTTTTTATTTCAAAATACTGCAGGCCAGCTTTGGCCCAAGCAGGAGGGGCATGAGAAAACACAAATCACAACACCACGTACGTGAAAACATTTTATGTGACACACACAAAGCAACTTAAAAGATGAACATAGCAACGACAAAGAGAAATACATGCTTAAAATTGAATACAGGAGAGTCACTTCCTTTTTACTGAAGCAAAAATGTTTTTAGCGCCTGTTCTACGTCAGGAGAGTCAAAAATCGATTCAGGGAGTGCGTTCCAATCTGCTATTATTTGAGGGAAGAAACTGTACTTAAATGTCATTAAAACTTCCTGTTGGGCGAGTTGGTAGTTCATATTGAATTAGAAATATTATAGCGCAAACAAAGACACGGACAAAAAAGAGAGGAAACATACACACAAGCGCTAACTGTCAACTGAATTTATTCGGTGAAAGCCACACCTTTTATAGGCCGAAGGATCGTGAGAAAAAATGACAAAAAAAACAAAGGTTGAGTCAAAGCCATCAAATCGCGAGCGCATGCGCGGGTAGACAAGGGCATCACACTTCGGTTTATCTTCCATCTAAGTAGCTGCATTAAAATAGTCAATCTCAGCCTGGAACAGAGATAAAGAAGGCTCGCTGATGCACTCGCTGCCAAGTTTCTGTATGTGGCAGGCTTCTAGGCTTATCCGTGCTGTCCTGTCTTTACTTTTGCCAAGAACCTTTGTCTCCTCAAACCGGGCCACGCATGCTCCACACTTACTGACATGTGCAACAAGATGCGTATTTATCGCTTTTATTTTCTAAGTTTAGGGCGTGTTCCCCTAGACGGTCGTTGACACAACGTCCAGTTTGGCCTACATAAAACTTTCCACAAGACAGGGGAATGGAATAAACCACTCCAGTGGAACACCTTGACAGTTGACAGTTAGCGCTTGTGTGTATGTTTCCTCTCTTTTTTGTCCGTGTCTTTGTTTGCGCTATAATATTTCTAATTCAATATGTACTTAAATGAGCGGGTCCTTCGAGCAGTGGAATGCTTGATGAATGAAGGGGGAGAAATGTTAAGCTTGCCTGAGATAATTTTATGAAGGAAAGAAATACGGTTAAGTTTTCTGCGCGTACGAAGCAACGGAATGCTATTGTCTTTCATGAGCTGTGTTGGGGAGTCCGACCTTCTATATTTATTAAAAATGAAACGTACGTACTGCCTTCCTTTGGATGAGCTCGAGTCGATATGTTTCTTGGTGTGCGGGTCCCAAATTTCAGAAGAGTATTCAAGTTATATCATGCGCGCTCGTTCTGGATGGATATTAAATTCTATCATTTGTAAAGTCAATCAGCTGATTGACTTTACAAATGATAGAATTGTGATTCCTTTCAGCTGATCAAGATTCCACTGCTACGCGCAGTGAAATGCGTGCACAGTCGGGAAGAAGCAGAAATAAAATTTCTCTCTACTCTTGTAACGAGTTGACCGTGGCACGCGTTTGGGCTGCGACTGCTACTCAGATGGCAGGAACAGAAGACTGGGCAAGTTGGAACGGATTCATCTTAAAGCAGCGCGAAACACAGGACGGAAGAAACAAAGACAAGAGCGCGCTTGTGACGTCTCTTTGTTTCTTTCACAAGTGGAAACTGTATGATGCATGTTACGACTGTTGTTACGACTGGTGCTGATGCCGCAGTACTCGTGCAATGCACCGCGCGAGAGAGATGTCATAGAGGGGGAAAGCATACGCGGGAGAGAGAGCACGGCGCGGGAGAGGTGTCGCCCAAGCGAAACGAACATTTCTCGCGTGGAGTAGAGACGGATAAATGTCTTATTCATTCCCTGAGTTGCCCTCTTGATCTAGACCACCCCGCCATCCGCACTTATACATATGTGATCAATTAGGAAGTGTGTGTGAAGTAATAAAGGAAGGCACTGCTTCCAAATTTCTTATAGGTGTCACTGCAGCCATGGGCTGCGCTCTATATTGGTAGGGGGAAAAAGTACCCACTGGGTTGCGACGAACTTCCTTCAGGAACAAAAGAGCTATAGCGCAACCAAGACGAACACAAGAAACATATGCACAAGCATTTCTTCTGAACCGTCTTTGAGATCGCGACTTGACGACTGCCACTTGCAACGAGGTCTGGCGGGAGCTCAAGTCGCCAACGGCATCAAAAAGAGTCCAGGCAATGAACATGACGCCACTGTCGTCGGATTACTGAAGACTTCGGGTGGCTGTGTGTTGCCGCCGGCTTTCTGGGTCAGAATCATTGCAGCAGGAGAGAGGATTTCACAGCAATCTGTCCAGACGGGAACCAGAGGTCTCGCATTTATTATGCCTGTCCAATAAGATGCGACCGCGGTGACTTGACATCCCGCGCTCTTGTCTCTTGTCAGGATGGCCTACAAGTCTGCACTGGGCCTTCCCGAGTCAACACCAACAACCAGACTGATGTCTCTCGGAGTTTTCAACACACCTTGGAGGCTCAGAGAACATATATCCCAACTGAACCACAAGCTTGCTATAACCACACGGACGGGCCGCCTACTACTCGACAAAATCCATCTGGCACTGCCCTTACACCATCGGCCAAAGGACACAACTACCGTTGACAACACGCAAGAGGCAAGATCTTTCTGACCTGCAGACACATGCACTATACAATTCAAACGTACAGTATTGTGCGTTTTTATCGTGAATAATTTCAACAATTTTCCCGCCTCAATTTTCCCGCTAGCTCGTTTGCGGTGAAACTGCACACAGAGCTTGTGTATTATGGTAACTTTTGTATCGTAGCAAGTTTTACAACGGTACGTACTTAGTTGAGCCGTGCATGATGCGAAAAAGTAATCGTCTTCGTAGGGATTGGTGAACCAAATCCCGCAAACGCAGTTTTTTTTTTTTTTGCTGAAGGACGACGGTGGCGCCATCTGTTTCCTGCAGTGGAAAACGTCACGACAAGGCGCCGTTTCAACCAACGTTCTTAGACAGTTTCAGTCTCGCCGCTTGATGGCGTGCCTATAGTGGACGTCGCTGGAACTAACGGCGCTGCAGTCGCGCTTTTCTACACATCTCGCGCGTCGTCTGCTACATCCTCGTAAAGACGGGTGGCGCCGCGCCCATACCTGCAGGTTAATTATTTTTTTCCGGCGTGACCAAACAAGAATATGGCATAACTGCTGTCGGTGCGTGTCGAAAAGCTGTTCCACTTGGAGGGTACAAGGGTACAACCTATGGGGTTGGGGCGAACAATATCTGAAGGAGGCACGCATGATCGGCGCGCTTCGCCTTTTAGGTGTCTATAGTCCCAACCTTCTCGAGTGTGTCATTGTATATATTATGTTCTTTCTGGCGGTTATAGCACTTCACGCCAATCTGTGCAATGAAATAATCTACCGTTTCTTGTGTTCATTAGGTTCGAATAATTGAACGAGATATGAATAAGGTAAGACAAACTTGTTTAAATATTTCATTGTACAGCTTTTAACGGCACATCGTTCGTTAAACTGCGCCATTTTTAAAAACAATTTATCGATCTCTTGAGGAGAAAATTATTTTAAATGTCAAACGCTTCCATGGAAAGAGAAAAAAAAATCTTGCTTTGTAAAAAGCGTTCCATTAATGGGTGCTTAAAGCAGTTTTGCTCTCTTTCTCGCTGACTGCACTTGAGCAGTTACCAACATTTCAGAGTTCATTTTCCTGGAAAAAAAGTGCATCCTCATGATGACGTAAAACTTGATCACTTTAGGAGTGACTTCCTGGCAGTGAGCATGACAACCGACTGCAGGCACAGAGGACTCTTCAAGCTTGTCTTGCACCTCCCAGAACATGTAACCAAATACAACGCGTTTCTCAAGGGCTTTGTGAACAATGCTCTCTATCTTCTTTATGACTGCGTACAGCCTTAGCGACGGCTCGCGTAGGCATCCTGGCTTGAACGACCTCAGGTCAGTCAAGTGCCTCTGAACAACATCACTTGGGCTGGCGTGTCCAGGAGCAGCCGTCAGCGTGACCTGGCAATCCTTACAATGCACTGCCTTAGTTATCTTCTTATGCACATATCCTGCTAAGTAATAGATAACCATTTCTTCTGGTCCAGCTCTTTCGTATCCATGGTCGCCCAGGTCATCACTTTCACTCGAAAAAGGGCTTATGCTAAGAAGCTTCTTGCATAGTTTTTCTTCCACAGCATTTCTGAGCTCCGCAGCAGCCTTTGCCTTTTCTCCGAGGCTGTCATGCAGCGACACGAGGAAACTTTCAGCAGCTCCAGAACAGTTCCCTTTCACTGCATTCTTCACAGGAGTGAACAGGGACAAAAGCCTATAAATCTGGTTGAACTGTATGATCGTGGGATGGTCATCATCGCCATGGAAAGAGCGAACAATGCCAAAGAATCTCTGAAAACAAAAAGAGAAAGCAGGCGAAAAGTTTGTTAGTAATTTCACCATTTACAACTAATTTTTTTCTTTCGAACAGGCTGCCGCTTATAGGCTGCTACTTAAAAAAATTGCGCTATGTTCAACGTTTCATCATTATGCACGCGTGTTACCTCCAAGGGATCTTGGTTCAGCTTGGCCGTCAGTAAATAAGGCACACCTGCTTTGTGCAGCTCATCAATTATGTCTAAAGCCGACAGCAAGGTCACTCGTAGAGATTCTGTCGTTTGCTGTGAAGGAAACAAGAGCATATTTCGATGTTGGTGGTTATGATCTGTTTCGTCAAGCAGATGGAGGAAGTCCTTGATGACCTGCTCGAAGAAATCAATGATTACTGAGTCAAACCCTTGAGAAGCAAAAGCGTATATCACGATAAGAAACAACTCAGAGCCCGCCCACTGACATCACATTAAGAAAAAGTACCTGAATCTTTGGCGAGTTCACTCGGATCCTTTCCGCAGGGTGTTTTGCGTTCAGTGCATCGAAAAGATCGTTCATTTTTCTCGTGAAGGCCTCTGTTCCCTCAGTGTGTTCCAGTCCTTCAACACCCTCTGCCCTGTAGACCTGCAGGCCAATGGCAGTGCTCCGACTGAAGAGCTGCAAGAAAAGTAGTGTTTGATGACACCACTCCCAACACTGAAAGCGTTGAAATTTATACATTTTTGTGCATGTGCCCCTTGTAGCTAACCTGCACAGCAAGCCGCACATTCATTCTCTGCAGGTTCGTCGGTTGCACATGAGCTGCCGTCAGTTTATAGACGACCTTTAGATGTTTCTTCTTCTCCGTCTCGAAGAGCAGTTGATAGTGACTGAAGTCAATACTGTAGTCTCCAGCCTGGAAGTATTGTTTTAAAAAAAAGTCGCAAATACAATTTTTCATCTCATTACCTTAAAAGAGCAGTGACACCAAATTTTATTCGTGTGTTAATTGTTTGTTATGTTGTGCTGCATGTGCTGCACATTAGAAAACATGGACAGCCGTGTGGATTGCGCTAACAAGATGCTGTTTCGGTTTTCGTTTCAACAGCCGAACGACGGCTGTGACGTAACAGACGCTTTGAGCTGGAGGCATAGAAAAACTGCAGTATGGTCGCTACCTTCGTTTATTAATTCACATAAACTTTTGCACAAGCCTGATTTTTTGCGAAATGCAAAAAATAAATAATCGTTTTTGCATCACTCACGTGACCTCAAATCGTCTGCTTGTTCGGCTTTGCAAACGAAACCAAACAGCATGGGAGAAAAAAAGTCAATCACAGATCATTAAGCTGGCGTAGGTGAATGCCATGTTATGGCTCATGTATACTAGTATCTTGCACACCATTCCGAAGAAAAAGAGAGCATTCAATCGGAAAAAATTGGTGTCTCTACTTCAGCTGACGTATTATTAATTCAAGTGGGTTACTTCAAGCATACCTGGCCATATCTGTGCTTGAGCAGATGGTTCCGCACACATTTGACGACGTGAGGAATGTCACACATAAAATGGAGGTACTTCCCTTCAGGTAGACAAGGATGCTGAATCTTGTGACAAGGAGATGCAACGTTGCCACTGATTCCCATGTGCTGCCACATTGAACGATTATTTCCAGCACCATCGCTGACCACCGATATGACAGTCGCTCCATATTTGTGCAGTTGGATAACTGCTTCCAACACAGTTGCGCCAGAATGTTTCCAGGGGCAGCTCCTTTCGTGGCAAAGGTCGCAATAGGTTGCACCCAGTTTTCAAGCACAGGCACAAACATAAGAACAAGAGCATGATCCGCAAGCTCTGTGCTTCCTTCTGAAATGTCACCGTAATCGACGAAGCCGTCAATCTTATATGTCGACTTGCTGAAGTTGTACGCCTGGCGCAGTTTTATTTTATCTAATATCAGAGTGCCAAATCCTTGGCCACCCATTTTCCCACTTAACTGCTTTTCTATTGCTTCCAAACAAATGGAGTTGAACTCGAACTTGCAAGGTATGCCTTTAAGGACTTGAGTTAGACGACTCATGGAGGGCAGTGGGATCATCTTCATGTCATAAATAAGCCTGTAAGCTCGTGGGCTGGCTATCCTCAGCATTAAACAGTTTAGCAACCACTCAGCATTGTAGCGCATGCCACATGATGACTTTGATTTCAGCTGCTTTAATGCTGTCATGAACGCCAGGCGCTGCAAAGGTTGGAGATCAACCAGTGCTCTTTCAATTCCTTGATCTGTAAGCTTTGCGAGCGCTGCTTTCAGTGCCACAACCTCGCTCTGTTTTTTCTCCCGCGCGGCAGTTGCTCGAAAAGCTTTCCTCTTCAAGTTCTGCAGCTTCTGGCCCTTCTTAGGTGCTGACGTTTTCTTCCTCGCTCGAACCTGTCTTCGAAAACGCAAGCAACGCGCACAGATTAGCTGCTTCGAAAAAAACATAACAGTGTTTGTGATGAACAGCTTCCGACTTCGTCGGCTGTTCATGAAGGTTTGTATTTACTCCTGCACAGATATTTAAGCCATCTGTTTCCAGCAGAATGTTCTCAAGGTCAGTGACAGAAGCTACAGTTTTTAACAGCTGCTTGTGCAGCTTGTTGTAGCCGTTCACGAAGCAGCTACCATCTTCCACGCCTTGGGAATGACTAGACGGCTTGCCGCTATAGCTTTCTGCAGTAGAAAACTGCACACACCTTCCCAGTTATTTCGTCCTGTATAGAATCATGTTGCCACTCAGTATATGGTAGAGTCGCAGTCGCCAGGTCACCAATCGTCAGTGCAGTCGACGTAGCGCTGGTTTCCGCTGAGCGGGAAAGACCTAGGCCAAGCAGCTCATTCGGGCTGACTGCCTCTACGCAAGGATCGCCTGAGGAGGACGTACTGTCGCTGTAAGAATCTTCACACTTATCAGTCTGCATGACAGCACGCGTTTTTGGTGACTTCCGTCTGAATTTCAGAATTTTTGGCTTTCAGAATCGGTCTGGCAGGCCGCGAAAGAGTCGAGGGACGGCATCGCGCACTAGCGCCCAGTTCCCGCGGGGAATTCGGACCTCTTGCCTATTCACAACGTGCTTGTACTCCTTGATAATATCTTCATGCTCAAAATGACGCTCACATATCTTAGACGTGTGAGAGAGCCGTCTGTCCTTGCCATGCAACGTCTGCTCCCACCTTTTAAATTCGCTTGCATCGCGAGGCGATTTGAAAAAATGACGACCGGTGGCATCGTTTCTGTTGCCACTTGTGCAGCCGGGCGCAAAGCAGGATGGCATGTGTACCTCTCGCTTGAAGTCACCAAGTGCACATATTTCACCACAAACACGTTTTCACAACACTAACAGCACTATCACACGAAAAACCAGCTTGAAAATCTGCCTAGCCTGTCGTAGCTGCAGCGAGCGAAACTCCCGCGACAGCAGACGGTGTAGAAAAGCTCGACTGCAGCGCCACTAGTTCCCGTGACCGCCACTTTAGCCACCTTTCGAGCGGAGCTGCGAAACTGAAACTGTCTAGGAACGTTGGTTTCAACTGTAGTGCTTCCAACAATTTCGGCTAACTGAGCAGAAAAAAGTATAACAACTGATTTAACGAGTTTTTACCATTCAAAGGATATTGTTTGCAACGCTCACCTCGGCGCCTTGTCGTAACCATTCCCTTAGTCTTGGACATGGAGGTTTCCTTCCTCCATGGTCTTGGAGGAAGGAAAATGAGAGGAGAGACCGTCACGTGACATTTTGTGAAGAGAAACAAGTTATATTGACTCTATGAGAAACAAGCTCGCCGCCATCTTGTCCGGGCTGACGTCATGCTGACGTTTCGCCACCGCGCCGATTGCGCGCGCGTTTCAAAGCCAACGAAGGAGCGTGCTACCGCATGGGCGCAGGCCCCCGCAGGTTTGCATGTACGGGGTAGAAGTTTTGACAAATGCCATTTGTTTGCAGTTGATGACTTTGTTGTAGAGCAGAAGCTTTTGTGTTGTTGTATATGATGTGAAAATATTGTAAATAGCCACGTTTTTCCGTATAAGTTGTTTTTTGTGAGAAAATAAATGTTTTTTATGAATGAAGTTCTCGGGATCCTGTGTGCATACGTATCTTTATATAGATATTGCAGTGAACAAAACTAACCCTTCGCCTTTATTAAAGAAGAAAAATCTCTAAGGTATTGTTTAAGCGCAGGGTCTCTTTATTTTTGCCAGCGGCGTATAACACTCCCCGAAAAACACTTCTGCCTATGCCACTGGTAGTGGCTGTATTGTGAAAGAATTTTACTAATCTGCTTCGGCGCACGTGTCTACCTTGAGTTTAGAATAACTTAAGGGTGCGTGTGATCAATGAATAAGTAAAGTCGGGATCGAATTAATCGTAGGTGTAAGCAAGATGCCGGTAGAAACTACAGCTGCATAAAGGTATACGCAACAATAGTCGCATATAAAATCAACGGTAAATTTCACATTCAACCGAACGAGTCCCTGCATTCTTTACTGAGTATGGCATGCAATAGTCACCAGTAGCTCAGGTTTTTTGAGTCATTTCTGCAAAAATATTTTGTCAAATTTTATAAGAGCTTTGGGGAACGTTCTAAAGTTAAGAGATTTCACATACCGATTGCCTGAAAGCACTTTCTTTTTTCTTCTTCCTTTCTTTTTCTTGTTTCTTTCTCTTTTTAATGCTGTGTGCCTTGGATCTCACAGTGTATTTCATGAAGCTTCCGAACAAACAATCCCACCTTAATGCAGTGTAAAGTACTCCCTTTAAACTTAAGCTTCCTGAAATGTTTTAGTATATGGTTACCCTGGAAGCCTTTCATGGCTTGCTTGCACGAGACTTATATTTGAATGGTACTCTGCAACACTTTCTATTTGAGAGCGTAATGATTTTCGAGTGGACAGCTGTCAAATGTGCTCATGAGGTTGTAAAAAAAATCCTTCTTTGCTAGAATGAGTTTAGAGGTTCGTGCATGAGATCCCTGAGCAAGGTCATTGATATTGGGTTGCTTGCATGCCATGCTCGCATAAAAGTGTGCCGCTACTGGCCGCACTTTAATCGCGCTCTCTGGAGGATAGCACAAACCTCTCAGTTTTATGCTGAATGAGTGTGCACTATTCTGCTTTCGGCTGAGTCGTGAACAATGCTGCCATGCATGATCACATCCCACCTTAGTGTTCAACCTGCCTTTTAATGCAGCTCTTGATGCTGAGTGTTGCCATCTGCTTCCATTGCATATGTTTGGGAAGCTGGCTATGTCAACGTTGCCTTGTGCTGCAGCAGTGAGTGTAGGAAAAATTCTGCAGTACTTTGTTATTGGCCATAAATACTATACTTATCTTCATAGCATGTTTTCGTGCGGCTGGTGATGTAAGGTGCTTTCTCGTATACAGCAGTGAGGATGGGCAAGTATACTAAAAAGTTTGAGTTCTTGACCCTGAACGCAAAATGTAATATCATAACGTGTTGTATTGGTGGCCGTGCCAGCAATGACTTTTGATTCACAACTCCAAGAGCCACTCACGCAGGTGACAGAAACGGAGAGGGCCAAAGTGCATACATGGTCTGTTCTGAAAGTAGTAGGACTCATTTTTTTAAACAAAATTTATTCAAGAGAATAGTACAAACGATTACAATTTTTCAAAGTAGCACCCTTCCGCACCTACTCACTGCTGCTAATGAGTTTTGCAATTTTCGTACGCCTCCAGGAACGCCTGGACCGGAATGCTGTTTAGCTCCCTCGTCACGGCCTGTTGAACCACCTCTACCGATCCGTGACGTTTCCCCTCGAGCGTCGATTTTATTGGGAATAGAAAAAAGTCTGGCAGGGCCAAGTCGAGGCTGTAGGGGGGCTGAGACAGCGTTGCCGCCTTGTGCGGGACAAAAAATCGGGGTCCTCATTCAGATGACGAAGAAGATCCTACCGGTTGGCCTTTTCCTCCTCTGACAACACTCCCGGCACCAACTTCGGGCACGCTTTCCTCATGGGTAAGTTTTCTGTTACGATCCCAAAAACTTGGGTTTGAGGAATGCTCAAGTCTTCAGCAATCATTCTGATAGATCACTGTTAAGTAAATGTTTCTCTCGCTACACATTTTCGTTGGTCTTGCTGGTCGAAGGGCGTCTGAAGCGGTCGTCTCCCTCCACTCTTTCCTTACCTTCTTGGAAAAGCTTGTGCCTATCAAAAACACCTGATCTACCCATGGAAGTGTCACCGTAGGCCTCCTTAATCATGTTGTGAGTCTCTTTGCCCGTTTTACCAAGATTTGCTCAAAATTTGATCGCGTATCGCTGATGCAGTAAACGCTCGACGATTCTGCGTGACGAGACGTTTCGACAGGGATTCACAGTACAAGCGACCTCCTCTCTTTAACGGCCGAGAGCCGACTGCCGATTTTCCACAGCATTCCCAATATCCCCCTTCAACGATCCTGCACGCGCAGACCACCTCTCGTCCGCCCGTTCGCCCAGGAAAAAACCAGTCCTACTACTTTCAGAACAGACCATGTATAGTAGACAGCAGGGGAGGGTTTATCTGAAATTTTACACAGGATAACCATTCTGAACATCTTTTTCTCAATGAAAAAAGTCCAAGAAATAAATGTTTAAAATGTGACTGCCCCTCTCCATAAATCCATCCTTTGTAGCATGGCAACATAGCATGTTTCACATATCCACAGATCTAGTATTGTGCATAATATATATTACCGTAGCTTTTCAGACTTCTAGAAGTTTATGAGTACCCAGTGGCTGCAGTATAAGTTTCACGGTGTTGTGCATCATTTCAATGCCGTATTTCATGTTTAATGTGCAGAGCTGCAGCTGTACGCAACGCTTTTCGCTACTTGATGAAATACTAGCTTCTAATGTCACTGCATAGTAGCCCACTTTACTCGTGATGGCAACACATAAAATGAAAGTTGATCTATTGTACGTAATGATCGAATGCATCAAATTATTTTTCTTCAACATAACCACAGACATCAATGAAATTCAGCGCACATGTGGGTCCTCATTTCACTAAGTACTTTTTACCCCAAAAAACACAATCACAGGATATGGTCACAATAAACACGTGAGAAAAGGTGTCCTAATTCAGTTAGAGCTTCGCCTTTTTCGCACTTCTTGACTATGACATCAGATAGAAAAGCAATTGCAAACCTGCAACAGGAAACCGGTCTAAGCATAGCGCGCGACCAGAAACACGTACAGACTTGGCCACGATATGAACGAATACACTTGAGCCCGGCACGTCCCAGAAGCTAGAGCTCGCTAGACGCTTCAAACGTTACACGCTTGAAACGGGCGGGTAATAAAGTTTCTGCAAAGTGAGCGCAGCTGCATGCTTCCTTTAAAATATCGCCCTCCGCCCATGTCATGGCCCCCGCCGCTCACACAAGCGCAATCGCGAAAAACGAAAATGACAGTTACACTAACACCAGTGACGATCACTGGAGCGTTGCAAGAACACGCGTAATAGCAACGAGGATTCACTGCCGATGGAAACGGGAGCGCGAATGGCACACACACACTGCACGCACAGGACGTGAAACGTCCGCACAGTACGCCGACGATCTCTCTAGCGCACGGCGTATTGAATCACTGGTGAACGAACAGCGCGAGTGCTCCTCAGTGAGCAGCGGTAGTCTCCCGACGGCTCCGAGCAGTGACGCAGTAGACGAAATGCCCGTGCGATCGTGGTCGCCGAGCACGTTGAAATCAATGCACGCAACAACGAGAGTTTTGCAGCGAATTCCACCTGAGATATGAGTGAACGGCGTGTTACAGTTTCGGTTTTATGTCTGTTTTGTGGCGCCACCCGGTGCCGACGGGATAGAACTTGCGAGGCAGCAAGGCAATAAAAAGGACACAGCTCAAGGTGCAGTTGTTCGTTGCGCAGTGGAGCGCGTGCATCGTCGTCTGTTCCTTCGAGCCTAGCCGTTGACGGCGACCGCCGAGCCGGTCCGCCTCTCGGCATGCTCTCTTGCGGGATCTCGTGAAGCCCGCCCGACCGCAAGACAAAACCTTGCAAGAAATTCTTTCTGTTCTTGGTGACCATTACTGCCCCAAGCCATCTGCTGTCGCGCAGCGTTTCAGGTTCAACACGCGTGTTCGCGCGGAGGGCGAGTCAGTCAGTAACTTTGTGGCGTCGCTCAAAAGCCTCTCTGAACATTGCAACTTCGGAACTGAGCATAGCAACATGTTGAGGGACCGCATCGTGTGCGGCATCAACGACACAGCCGTGCAGACGAGGCTGCTCGAGAAAGCAGACCTTACGTATGAAGACGCTGTACAGACTGCACTTGCCATGGAAGCTGCGAAGAAAGATGCCGGCGAGATAGCGAACTCAAGCCGAAGCGCGCTTCCCACTTATCAAGTCGCGGCATCAAAGGGGCGTGTCACATGCTACCGCTGTGGGGACGAACACCTCGCGTCCGTGTGCAAGCACATTAGTAGTTCGTGCAATTACTGCAGGAAGCAGGGACACATTGCTCGAGTGTGCAACTCGAAGAAAAAGCACGCTTCGTCACGGAAGGGAAAATTCACAAAGCCACATGCGTCCGCGTCTCCGGCTCGCAAAACTTCGCGTGGGACTCATCCAGTCAACACTGTTGACAACGACGTTTCTGCCGACGTGTTTGACATGTGGCCAGTCGACACCGTCGCGCCGTCACCACCCTTCACCGTAACAGTCAGCGTTTGCGGTAAGCCGCTCTGTATGGAGCTGGACACCGGTGCGAGCGTTTCTGTCATGGAAAAAAATCGTCTTCAGGAGCTTCTACCGTCAGTACCTGTGATGGCAAAGCAGACATTTGGGCTAGTTGGTGTGAAGGTGTGAACCTTAGTTGCGAGTCAGCGCTTGTAGTGTCTCCGCTCTTTTCTGTGTTTTCTGTCTAAGTTTGCGCTGTTTTTTTCCACCATGAGTACCTGTCATGCCGTCTGATGTACAGCCACCCTGATTTTTAATAATATGGCGCGAGCGTCGACCGAACTGCTGGTCAGCGCCTTATAACGGCGATAAGCGTGCAACAAGGCGAGAGTTCGCGCATGCGCACCAACGCAGAGCGTCGTCTGCTACGCTGTTCCGAGCACGAGGGCACACGCCCTGCCACAATATCAGTTCTCATGATCCTGCCAAGTCGTAGAGCGCATGCGCCTGATTAATATGTGAGACTCCATGAGACGTGATTTCTCTCTTTTTTTGCCTATTACGGCAGGCCAGCCTGGCGATGCAAAGTTATGATGACAAAAAAAAAAGGAAAAATATAGCAGCACATTGAAACCATTGCCTGGATCGCGATAAACGGGGTTCCAACCAATGTCATTTTATACCGTCGAGGCACTGCAAGGCTGATTAAAGAGTTGGTTGGAACCCCGTTGGTCGCGATCCATGCAGTGGTTTCAATGTGCTGCTATATTTCTTTCCTTTTATTTTTTCTTATCATAACTTTGCATCGCCAGGCTGACCTCCCGTAATAGGCAAAAAAAAAAAAAGAGAGAGAAAGAAATCACGTCTCATGCAGTCTCACATATTAATCGTGCGCATGCGCTCTACGACTTGGCGGGATCATGAGAACTGATATTCTGGTAGGGCGTGTGTCCTCGTGCTCGGAACAGCGTAGCAGACGACGCTCTGTAGTTTGTGCGCATGCGCGAACTCTCGCCTTGTTGCACGCTTATCGCCGTTATAAGGCGCTGACCAGCAGTTCGGTCGACGCTCGCGCTATATTATTAAAAATCAGGGTGGCTGTACTCCTGCGAAGCTACTCGGGAGAGCTCACACAAGTTCAAGGTAGAGCGGATGTCACAGTGCAGTTTCGTGACAGAAAAGCAGTGCTACCTTTATTCCTGACTGGGGAACGTTCACCTACACTTCTGGGCCGGAACTGGATTCGAGAACTGGGCATTGACATTGCTCGCGTGGAAGCAGACATTCATGCTCTTTCTGATGTTGAGGACCTTCTTCAAGCGTTTCCTGAGGTGTTTGAGCAGAGCCTGGGAACTTTCAAGGGTCCAGAAGCCACAATCCATGTTCCACAAGATGCTGTACCAAAGTGTTTCAAGCCACGGCCACTGCCCTTTGCCCTGAAGGATCTTTCCTGTCGTCTCTATCTTTTTCCTGTGTACGTCTTTTTTAGCGCACACCCTTTCAAATATGAAGGATGGGGTGTCACAAGAGCTTCAGCGCCTACAGAGGGAAGGCATCCTGGAGCCAGTCACTTCTTCAGCTTGGGTTGCACCAATTGTTCCAGTGGCCAAGAAGGATGAACGTGTCAGGATTTGCGGAGATTTCAAGATTACCGTTAATCCAGTGGCTGTGATGGAAAAGTATCCAATTCCAAGAATTGAGGACCTGTGGGCCATGCTGTCAGCAGGTGAGAAGTTCACGAAGCTGGATTTGAGGGACGCCTACCAGCAAATAGTTCTTGACGAAGAATCTAGAAAGTATGTCACAATCTCTACACACATGGGATTATTCCAGTATACACGTCTTCCTTTTGGCGTGTCATCAGCACCAGCCTTGTTCCAAAGGGAGATGGAGAACCTTTTCCGAGGGCTGCCACATGTTGCAGTATATTTCGATGACATTCTTGTCACTGCCTCGAATGACTCAGAGCATCTTCGCAACCTGAGTGCTGTCCTATCTAGACTTCGTGATGTTGGACTTAAGTTGAAGTTCAACAAGTGTCATTTTTTCGTCCGACAAGTTGAATACCTCGGGCACATCATAAGCAAACAAGGCCTGTCTCCAAGTTTGAGCAAGGTATCTGCCATCCTTCATGCACCTGCACCCCGGGGCGTCAAGGAGCTTCAAAGTTTTTTGGGACTTGTGAACTTCTACAGGCGTTTCCTACCAAACCTTTCCGGACGCCTCCGCCCTTTGCATTTACTTCTCATGAACGAGAAGAAATGGGTGTGGGGAAAAAAGCAAGAAAATGCATTCAATGCAGTGAAGCAGTTAATAACATCCGCCCCAGTCCTAGTACATTTCGACCCAGGGAAGCCACTGTGTCTCAGCTGCGATGCCTCACCGTATGGGATCGGCGCAGTTTTGGCACACCGAGAATCTGATGGTCGAGAACTGCCCATTGCTTTTGCCTCCAGATGTTTGTCTCGTGCAGAGCAAAACTACAGCCAACTCGACAAAGAGGCATTAGCCTTTGTATTTGGTGTGGAAAGGTTCCACCAGTACTTCCACCAATCCTTTCACTGCTTATACGGATCACAAGCCTCTACTAGGATTACTGAATGATGACAAACCCATTCCAGTGCAAGATCACCACGACTAGTCATATGGGCATTGAAACTTTCTGCATACAAGTACCAGCTTGTGTACAAGCCTGGTCTGGACTTGGGTCATGCGGATGCTCTCAGTAGGTTGCCGTTGCCTGCAAACAACGTGGATCTACCTGCACCTGCTGAAATGTTCATGTTTGAACAAGCATACCCAGGACTGTTGTCACCTGCCATTGTGGCACAAGCTACAAAAAAGGATCCATTCCTGAGCCATGTAGCTCTTGCTGTCCTGGGAGGGGAAAAACTTCCAGCAGGACCAGAAGGAAATCCATTCCCAGCAAGGAGCAGCGTACTCAGCCTCCATGAAGGTTACTTGCTGTGGGGTTCCCGAGTTGTTATCCCAAAATCTTTGCAAGCCAAAATCCTAATGATACTTCATGCAGGGCATCCTGGCATTGAGACAAGCAAGATAATTGCCAGAAGCCACGTCTGGTGGCCGGGAGTTGATGGAGACATCACTAAGAGTGTAAAGAGCTGTGAAACCTGCCAAGCTTACCTGCGTGCACCTCAACGCATTCAGCACACGCCATGGCCGTTTCCACAGAGGCCCTGGTCAAGACTTCACGTTGACTTTGGGGGCCCATTCATGGGTCATACATTCCTGGTCATTGTTGACGCCTATTCAAAGTGGGTCGAAGTTTTTCCAGTGGCGTCAACATCAGCGGATACTGTTATCAATGCTTTGCGAACAACATTTGCGCAGCATGGACTGCCGGATCTCATAGTTTCCGACAATGGGCCTGCCTTTGCAAGTGAACAGTACTTGGAATTCTTGGCACGTAATGGAATACGTCGCATGCTTGTGCCTCCCTACCATCCAGCTTCGAATGGTGCGGCAGAGCGCGTCGTACAGACTGTCAAGAACAAGACCAAGAAGAGTGGATCTGGATCTTTCCAAACCCAGATTTCGCGGTTCTTATTTCATTACAAAACCACGCCACATGAAGTCACAGGCAGAGCACCGTGTGAAATGCTCATGGGAAGGATGTTCAAGACACCTTTGAATGTTCTTCGCCCAAATCTACACACTTCAGTGCTGCTGAGACAGGTGAAGCAGAAACTACAGGCCGATAAAGGGTGTCGTTCTTCTCCATTGCCGAATGTGGGAGACAACGTACTCGCAAAGAACTTTCGTCGAGGGCCACCGTGGGTACCCGCACGTGTCACGAGCACCCCAGGTCAGTCAGCAGCTACAGTCTGTCTCAGTGACGGTACTCTCTGTCATAGGCACGGCGACCACCTACGTCCTCAAGTCGAAGAAATCGTTGAGCCAACCACTGAACTATGGAGGCCTGGACCTACTGGAACACAGGGCGTTTCCAGCCACCCATCAACTGAGTGTGACACCAGCTTGGCTGTTTCTGTGGACTCTGACCTCACCGTGAGTGCTACTAGTGGCACAGAAGAGACAACTGTGAACGTGACTGGTGGTACAGAAGAGACTGCTATGAACTCTCCCAAGTCAGCGTGCAGCACGCCTCAGTTGCGAAGAAGCATGAGAAGCCGCAAGCCAGTGCAGCGCTACTCTCCATAATGCTCTTCTCTTCTTGAACAAACTAATGGGGGAGGACTGTTACAGTTTCGGTTTGATGTCTGTTTTGTGGCGCCACCCGGTGCCGACGGTTTAGAACTTGCGAGGCAGCAAGGCAATAAAAAGGACACAGCTCAAAGTTGTTCGTTGCGCAGTGGAGCGCGTGCATCATCGTCTGTTCCTTCGAGCCTAGCCGTTGACGGCGACCGCCGAGCCGGTCCGCCTCTCGGCATTGCTCGGTCCACTAACTCGTCACACGGCGCCAACGTCAGCCTGTGAGCACGATCAAAAACAAACTCGAGCAGTTGAGAAAAGTACGCCTACGCCGCACCGCAAATGCTACGCCGCGACCGTCTGCTACCGCCCGGTTTGCAAGCAGCAACTACGACGCCGTTGCTAAGCTGCCCGGACTAGATGGCCTCCCGATCGCGAAAAAACCACGTGATTTCCTCCATACTTTTCTCCCATGGTGTTGTATGGAAAGGGCCTCTCCTCTCTTTTTCCTTCCTCCATGCCCTTAGTGGAGATGAGTGGTCGTGACGCTTTCCACTGCAGAAAACAGCCCTAGTAGCACAGTATGTTACTGCAATGTTGCAACAACATTGCCAATGTTGTACTATGTTGCGCTAACATTCTTCAACATTAGATAATGTTGCTGCAATGTTACCAAGCAACATGCTGATAACGTTGCCCTAAAGTGGTCTTTTTACATTGCAGCAATATTGTCAAATGATGAATAAATGTTGAATCACATACGATGACATTGATATAACATTCATGCTATAGGTTAATTGTCTGCCCTCTCGGGCTATTACTGAAGCCCAAATAGAAAAGCCGGTACCAGATCACTTCTACTCACCATGACAGTATTAATTTATTTATTTATTTATTAATTTTTACTTCGAGGGCAAGTTTGCATATGCAAATGGTGAGCAGTCCAAGTGTACTTGCATTCTGTGACACTAATGTAGAAAGATATATTTCTATCTAAAATATTTTAATGAGCTGGAAGTACTTTGTTTTTCAATTAAACATGCAGACAAAATTAAAACTGCCGAAGAAATTTAGTTCTGGTTTCACTGACGCCCCGCAGTCTAATGGCCATGGAGATCACTATCACAAATCCAAATCCAAACCGCGGCCGCGCCGAGAGCCAATCCTGCGATGCGCGCTCATCGGAGAACCTGCGTTATTCTAGTACACTGTACCTGCGTTGCGTGTCAGCGGCAGTCGTGGCAAGATATTCACGTTTTTTGTTCTTCTAGTACAGTTTTTCTTGCGGTCGCCGTGCCCGCGCTTCTGTGTTTCGTTGTGGTTTCACTGGAATTCAGCTGAAACAACAAAGGCTTGCCCAGAGGATGACCTCAATGGTGAGTGATTTCTAGACTTCCATTGTTGTGCTGTGAGTTGTGTTAATTCTTCGTGATAGTTTGATAAAGTGTTACATTCGTTGTATCATGAAGAGAATGAAGTGTTCGCTAAGCCAAGTGTCCATTCAGCAACGACGCCGAAGAACAGCAGAGGTTGTTCACGACGAACTAGAAAACTGTTTTGCTGTTGTTAGGCTTGATAATGGTCATGGCAGCAGATTGTACGCAACATGAGCAGAACAGTATCAAGATGCCTTTTGATCGCATAATATTATTTTATCCTCTTTATCAGCGCCAGGCGAGGACGCAGTTGAAAGCCGCAGTTCACTTGTCGGATTTTAGCACCGCTAGCAGCATCTCTGACATAGAAAGGGCAACATAGGAGTTGTCGCGGATTTCTGACATTAAGGAGTTGGTGGTTTATGAAGATAGGATGACACTTGAGTCTGGTGCCGCTACTCAATGTCTAGAGCACGACTTGCGCGAGTGGGCAATTAATAGCCTGCTTCTCACCTGCATTCCCTACTTAAAGTGCTGAAGCCATACCATCCAGAGTTACCCACGGATGCTAGAAAATTACTAAAGACGCAGAGGCATACTGATCCAGCAGTGATGACCGATGGTCATTACCACTACTTTGGAATGTTTCGTTCTCTGGAAGAACATGTGCATGTTCCTTAACGTCTGCACTTTGTGCGAGGGCATTACACCAGTTCTCATGCATTCTACTGGAAGATAGTATAAATCCAGCGGCATTTTAAGCAAGGAACCAGAATTTGTTCTTTCACTCGAAACTGACGCTGCTGCATTATACTAGTCTTTGCCCTCTCATTCCCAATCAGATGTATACCCTTATAACCAACATTTATGGGACTGTGCAGCGATTTGCGCCAAAGGTAAGAAAAGTGAAATATTCATTGGTGTTCAATCATCCTTCATCATCGTCAGCCAGACTATACCCACTGCAGGGCGACAGCCTCTCCCATATTCCCCAAATTAGCCCTTTCCTGTGCTAGCTGCATCCACTTGACCCCTGCACCCATCATCAGTTTGTGATCTAGCTTATGTAGCCCAGGAAGAATCGGCCGTTAGCAACTTTGCCTTTCAAATTGTGCGCAGCAGTGAGGCTGAAAAAGACTATGGGCTGGGCCTGCCCTCTTCGCTTGGTTTACTTTGTTGGCCACCCGCCATGGTACAATTGAGGGAAGACAAAGGGAGTGATGTGCAACCACCTCCAGCCGGCTACGCCTTCATCTACAAACGCCCTTGTGGTTTTAAGCAATTGAATGGTCGTCCCCATGGATGACATCAGTATGTCCGCTTGTAAGGCAGGATTCAAGCGAGACAGCAGCACTGGCAATCGCTGTGAGGTGCGGGAATGGGAATTTTTGTTTGTAAATTATTTGCTTGCTTTGGAGGAATTTTAGGTGGCATGAATAGTCTATCTCCTTTATGTAATGAATGCATTTTTTAGCCACTTTCAGAACAATTTGCTGCTCAGGCTGTTAAAATATGCTCGCGGTGCCAGGGAAGGGCATTTTTTTTTTCACTATTTTGGTTTGAGCCATGTGACTGGACATAAGTTCTTTAAACAGAGCTGTCCAATGTCTGTGTTCCTTGAGGAGTGTAGAAGATTTATTATTAGACGTGTATGCTTATATTAGGAAATTTTTTTTTTTGCAGGGATGCAGCTTCGCTTGTGACATCATGAATTAGAAGAGACCATCATCGTGAGCAGCTGGAGGCTACCAGAAGACAAGCATATTTTAGACGTGCTAAATTGTTCAGGCAAATGTTGACAGTACTTTAAATTTGTAGTTTTCCAGTGCAACAGTGCATGACCAAAGAAGGGAAGAAGGATACTTGAAGAAATCAGTGCAGCAACAGGGACAAGAGAGAAGATGAGACAGGTGCTGACTAGCAAGTGAAGGTTTATTGAAAAGGAACGCATAAAACATACTCTCTTCACAACCAAGAGTGCGCATAAACTGCGCGAATAACACTGATAACCTGTCAACTTCAGTCATGGTGGTCAGGATACAATAGTTCACAATCATGAACAAGGACGGACAGTCGTTCATGACTGTGAACTGTTGAATCTTGACCACCATGACTGAAGTTGATAGCTTATCGGTGTTGTTTGCGCAGCTCATGTGCGCTCTTGGTTGTAAAGTGAGTATATTTTATGCGTTCCTTTTCAATAAACCTTCAGTTGCTGGTCAGCACCTGTCCCATCTTCTCTCTTGTGCTTGTTGCTGCGCTGTTTTCTTCAAGTATGTACCAACTTGCCGTTTTACTGAAGTTGGGAAGAAGGATAAAACACAGCGCTCACTGACAACTGGTTATTTAACGGCGCAGACACTGCTTAAATGCCCTCAGACCAGCCTTTATCATAAAAACTATGAAAGAAACATCATATCTGCATTATATGATACAATTGAAGTATTGCTCGCACATTGTGAACCAGCTTTTTTAATATGATGCGTCTCTGTCGCTTCACATGTGGTTTGTGGTCTGCTTCTGCTAAGGATCTTCGCACTTGAAAATCTCTGTACAATCACTGCAGTGCTTGACAAGTTTGGACCTGTCTTCATTCTTTAGATCTCTTGCATGCAGATTGCATTTATGGGCCTCTAGCATTTTGCCTCCATCGAAATGCAACCACCGCGGCCAGGATAGAACCCGTGTCTTAACAGGCCAGCAGCGAGCACCATAACCACTGAACCACCGCGGCGGCTCATGTATCTGTGTGTGTGTGTTCCGTAGGGTTGGAAAATTATGCACTTAAATCAGTGATGTTAAACAGCCCAACAACTAACTCTGCTGTTCATAATACCTCTGCTCCTTGTTTCTGAATGGCCAACTAGGTTGAACTGCTACTGTGTTTATTTGTTGCAATTTTGTGCACAAAATGAATGTGTTATATTTGGGAAATACAAAGTCCAGTATTGAAGAAGCGTAGCTTGTTGGGCCAGTTGGTGCATGGTATGTAGAAAACCAGCGAAAAAGACGCATTCACAAGGAGGAGAAGTACACAGGACAACGCTGGAAACACAACTGAAAATTCTTTACTTCGCCAACATCAGAACAGGGCGCACATGCGCGAGAGCACCACAAATGCTATCAAAAGAGCAAAACACAAAACTGATTAAGCGAGCGAAGAAACATGTGGCAACCTATGTCCCATTCATGAAAGTGTACTCTTTTGCCGTGAACCTTACAGAGCTGTCGCTGACGCATTCAGTACCTAACTGCTTGATTTTAAAAGCTTCTAAGATTTCTCGTTCTATCTGTGTTTTGCCGCGGCCGATGATTTTGACATTATGGAACAGAGGGGTGCAGTCTTTGCAGTGGTTGCAGTGTCTTGGAAGATTTGCTGTGTTGCCTGGCTGCAGCGAAGTGCGGTGCTGCCTCATACGGTCGTTGACGCATTGACCCGTTTGACCTATGTAGGCCTTACCACAGGACAGTGGGAGCGAGTAAACAACATCGGTTGTGCATTTGGTGAACATGCTCTGGTGTTTAACATTGCATTTCTTTTTTGTGCTGATTTTTGAGATACGTGAACAAAGCGACGACAGTTTGGTGGGCGCAGAAAAGACTACCTTAACACCGTATTTCTTGGCTACCTTCTTAACGTTATGTGAGACTATGCAGGTATGGCATTACAGCAGGTCTGGATTCCTCACTAGGCGTTTCATCTCTTTTGTATTGTGACTTAAATTTACTGGTCAAGGTCTCAGCAATAGAAACGAGGACGTCCTCAGGGTAGCCCGCTGACCTCAAGCGGTCAAGTTGCGCTAAGAAACTCTTTTGCATACTGTGTGCACAAGACCTGCGCAGAGCATTACCGAGGCAAAGGTTGGCAATGCCTCTCTTCACAAGTTTGGAATGTGAGGAGGAGTAGGGCAGCAGGCTTTTCTTGGTCCGTGGAGAGTAGCTCCAGGTGGTGCATGTTTTCAAGGTGTGCTATTGTTGTGTAAATAGTTTACTCAAGTGTTTTGTATTTATAACATGCCAGTTGAGAGGTGTGTGCACGTTTTCATGCTATGGTAATGTGCCTAGTAACTGTTTAAAACATTAGCTCTGGTTCTTGTTCCCAAGTAGCTCACATGTGTACTGTTTTTTTTAGATTTGTTGCAAAATTCTTTATGAAGTAAATAAATAAATGATATCCGTGAAAATGTAAGCCCTCGTGTTGCATTTTTCAAGCTGTATTGTTGAGTGTATTATAAGTCTGCTTCCTTTTTCGAAATTATATTTCTGTCTATTTAAATAAATCAGTCTAATTGTCGGAATAACCATGTCATGGAATCTTGTTGCATCTAAACGATAGGAGCACTGGTAGAGAGCTAATGAATGTAACATTTAAGGATTTATTTAGAGCAAGCGGTCTGGAAAGTATGGAAATACAATGTGTTGTGCAGTGCAGTCTTGTATTTGTATTCTATAGCAAGCACCGCATTACTGTGTAGCAAGGAGTAATGCTCAATTGCTCATTCTTGTAACCTTAAGCTGCTGTAACCATTCTGGTATGATGATGCCATTGTACACAGTTTAGTCTTTCAAGAGATCACTTTATGGAGCATTATTGGTCGCTGAAATATTTCAGTAATTTAGAATGCTGTCTAAATGTTTCTGAAACATTATGACAGCATTGCAGCAATATTGTAGTAACATTGTCGTGGGAATGTTGCATGTGTGCGAATAAAAAGTTGTATCAACATTAAGAAAATGTTGTAGCAATGTTGCATTAATATTGTCTCCAGAAGTTGCTTTAACATTGACTGAAAGTTGGTGTAACATTGGAGCAATATTGTCTCAACGTTGTCTTATGTATGTTGTGTTAACGTGGCAAAAAGAGGACGCTAGCCACGTTAAGGCAATGTTAGAAGGTAACGTTGTGGCCACACTGAGGCAACAAAGCGTGCTACTAGGGAGATGGCGCCACTGTCGCCCTTCAGCGAAAAAACTGCGTTTGCAGGTTTTGATTCACCGATCTCTATGCATAGATTACGTTTTCGCATCATGCACGGCTCAACTAAACAAGTACCGTTGTAAAACTTGCTACGATACAAAAGTTACCATAATACGCAAGCTCTGTAAACGCTCACCGCAAACGAGCTAGCGGGAAAATTGAGGCGGGAAAATTGTTGAAAATATTCACGATAAAAACGCACAATACTGTACAAAGAGGAAACGCCAGGGAAGAATTAGTTCACTGCAGAAAGTGGGACGACCATCCGGACACTCTCTACGTGGACACGGCCGGCCCTCAATACGGAAGGATGACCCTGTCAATAACCCACAAGGACGCACCCCACTCATGCAGACGAGGCAGCCATAGCTTGCGCCAGACTCAACTAAAAAATTCTAACAGACTCCTAGAACGCCTTATGAACGGACCAGACTGCACTCCCAATACTTTTTGCCAGTCATATACTTGCAATATTAAACAGTAACGATGACTTACACCCTGCTCAGCACGGCTTTGGGAAGAGATTCTCTACCACTACCCAACTGATAATAGCCATTCATAATTTCAGCGCAGCTTTAGACAAGTCAGGCCAAATTGATCCTTTATTTCTAGATTTCGCCAAATCCTTTGACAAGGTGTCGCATAACAAGCTTCTTTTAGAACGGAAACTCACTGGTGTACCAGCACCGCTCATTGCTTAGATCAGAACGCAGTTTGTGGAGATTGGCAGTAGTTGCTCTCCTCCACTCCCTGTAACCTCTGGGGTCCTTAAGGGAAGTGTGCTTGGTCCCTTACATTTTTGCCTTTATGTAAATGATTTAGTTTCTGGTTAATACCAAGTGTCCAGCTGTCAAGATTGCTCTGTTTGCCGATGACTGCATGATTATACGTATCTTCCGTTTCTAATCAGGAACATTTAGATAACGCTTTGCTTAGTGTCGTTTCCTGGAGTTAAAAATGACGCATGGAAATAAATACTCAGAATACTGTGCTCTCGCGGATAACAAGGTAGAAAAATTCGTTTTCCTTCAACTTTTGCATTAATGGCATTTCAGTTAAAGAAGTTCCAAGATATCTTGTAGTGTAATAAACTCGCAACTAAAGTGGAATGACCATACAGAGAACATTAAATCCTCAGCTTTGCATAAACTTGGTTTTCTTCACCATAAACGTAGGGGCGCACCTAGCGACTGCAAGCTACAATAAGCTTATAACTTGTAGGGGTGTGCGAATATCAAATTTTTCGAATACGAATCGAATACGAATACTTGGTTCCGAATATCGAATCGAATATCGAATAATCAAGGAGAGATGCATTTAATCACTACAAAACATTATTTGAGCACCCAAGAACATCACAGTTCAACTATCAGTGATGAAATGAACACAAAAGATGTGTGTGGCTGCACAAAAAGTATCAAAGTCTCGAACATTATTCATAGAAGAGTGGAAATATCAGAGAAGATGGCTAGTACACAGCATTGATTAAGGCTAGCTTGCCATAAGTACAAAAGCGCGTTGCTGGGATGAACATAAAAGGTTGTCGTGAAGGAAAACCGGCTGCTCCACACCGTCAGGCAGAAGTAGCTAGTTCCCTTCTAGCTGAAGCGACTTCTCCAGCCACAAAAATGCCCTCTCACTTGGCACTGAACTGGCACGTATTGCGAGGTATTTCGTGCAGAGCTCTGACTATACCAGCTTCGCAGGCTTAGCCACAAAGAAGCTCAGCAGCGTAGTCAGCTACTGCATGGCCCAACGTTACGCATTGCTCTGGGCGCCGCTATATTGTTATGTCTCTTTTGATAGGACTTGCGGACCGAAATGAACGCCGGTGCTCGCAATAGAATATTCGGCTGGGTACGAATATTCGCGTCGGATCGAATATTCGAAACAACACGAATACTTAGATTTCGAATCGAATACGAATACTAAAAATATACTATTCGAATTATATTCGAAAATTTCGAATATTCGCACACCACTACTTATAAGACCAAAACTCGAACATGCCACCATTGCTTGGGACCCCCATGCAAAAAAAGACACAAGAAAATTAGAAAAAATAGAGACGTGCAGTATATTTAACAGGTATAATAGAGCTGATTCCCCATCTTCGTTAATGGCAGCAAATGATATTAGTCCTCTCCACGTCAGACGCAATATAGCCCGCCTATCCTTCCTTCACCAATTAATTCATGGAAAACAAGGCATCTCTCCAGCCCCCTGTGTGCAGTTTTCAAAAACGCGTAGAACTCGTCATCATAATTGCACTTTCACACCATACTTCGCTCATATAACGCTTTTAAATGTTATTTTTTTTGCGACAACGATTGACGAATGGAACAGTGATATCGGCTGTTGATTTTGACAAGGCACTTTGTGAGCTATTTTAGATTGTATATGTACTACCTTAAGCAATCCCAGACAACATAAGTACATCCTCAGGACGTCGTGAGGATTATTTTTTGAGGACATTGTGTTGTCCTGAGGACGTCCTCTTCTAATCCTCAAAAGGTCCTCATTTAGTCCTTGTCCGGCTTGCTTCAGTATGTCCTCAGGACATCCTCAAATTTCCTCTGGATGACTTTATCAGTCTGTTTTCAGGACATCAGATGATGACGTAGCCCAGGGAATGTGGGTCACTGTTTTCTTAATTGTTGTAGGCATTGTGCACAGGGGTTGTGAAACCGCTGTCTTCGTGCTTCATTTGTCTTGGATTTTAGCAAACAAATTTTGCAAAAGTTTTGCATACTCAACAAGTAACTGGTTCGTTCACTATATTTGTTGGCAGTTACAGGTTATTCTACATGCAATATTTTCCTACAGCAATGACTATATAACTCTCACAGGAGTTGAACTCTGCCGCCTTAGTGGAATAGCCAATCCAACAAATTGCCCCAAAATTTGCACACTCCAACCACATCAGAAGCATACAGTACATGTGACAAGGCTTGCAAACCAAAATAACTTAAGATATCTCCTGAAGGCACGTAATATTTTCAGTCACAATGGTTTCCTACATTACATCCCTATTGTACACAAGTATCTTGTAATAAACCTGAAGTTTTTACGTAATGAAAGCCGAGTGCGAGATATAAAGCTGGTTTCATCTCAGTTCAATGCCACAATATTGTCCTGAGATAGGACGTTTGCTGGACATTTGAGAAATTTTCGTCCTCGAGTTGTTCAGCCAAGTACAAACTGAGGACATCCTCATGAGGACATTTTGCCGTGATGCACTCAAAAAGTACTCAGTATGTCCTGTTCGGGATGAGGACGCTTTGACCATTTGAGAACGTCCTCAGGACGTTTGGTGTTGTCTGGGATATTAATGTTCTCTGTGTTTAACGATGCAGTTGCTCAGCTGTGAATGTATTTTTCTGTCCTCCCTGCCTGGACCCATATGTGGGCCTGCAGTATTGTGGAAATAAATAAAGTCAATGAGCAAGCACCCACATAACAAAGCCAGCATTACCTCAGCCACATGGACGAGACGGGAGGGCATGCTCACACGCATGCCCGAGCGCTTCTTCTCCTGGCCTCTCCCACGTCTGATGAGACCGCACAACGCGATCCACAACCAGTGACCACTTACAACAAATACCTTTAACACCACCGATTGGTGAGGGTTTGGTTTGGTTTATGGGGTTTAACGTCCCAAAGCGACTAAGGCTATGAGAGGCGCCGTAGTGGAGGGCTCCGGAAATTTCGACCCCCTTGGGTCGAAATTTCCGTGGTAATGCACTGACATCGCACAGTACACGATCCTCTAGAAATTCTCCTCCAAAGAAATTCAGCCGCCACGGCCGGGATCGAACCCGAGTCTTTCGGGTCAGGAGCCGAGCACCATAACCACTGAGCCGCATGAGGTGAGGTGAGGCGCACGTATACCCTATGCCGCATGAAGACCGAACTGGGGAACAGAAGACACACTCAGACACCATAACATCCGTCAAACTAGACATATCTCACACTCTATAATGCCCACACTCGGCTTATCAGATGGCTTGCCAGCAGCTAAATCCCGCTATTGACCAAACCCAGACCCGGGGGAGGCCATTGTTCTGCTCAGCGGAGATGCGGACTAGCGCTACCACGCAAACCTGCCGGGATAGGCGGCCCTCCTTTCTTCGGCAATGAAGAAGTTTTCCTCCTGTGTGTGAAGCGTGAGACAGAAATTCTTCCTCATTGTCTGGACCATTTGGTGTTCAGTTCCAACTCTGGTGCAACAAAATTTGTCCAGCGATCGCATCTCAGTTGCTTTGCATCTCTGGAGAATCTCCGGAGAATGTTTATGAAACTTGAGGTATCTATGATATGTACCCACCTCTCAAAGGTTAGTCAAAACGAAACCTAATTTGTTGCATTCTAGGGGGGAAGTGAGGAGCCAAAAACAAAATGGTAATCCTGCGAAACATTTATTTCCCTGCCTGAAGAGGGTCCGCTCACCGCTGACGTAAATGTAGGATAGTGGCCGACGGGTTTCACTCCAATCTGCTCATTTTGCTTCGGCTCTCCCGTGGTCTTCGTGGCTGTCCTTGTATTTTCTGCATCCGCCGCGTCTCCCTGGGTCTTCTCCTAGTAGCACACTTTGTTGCCTCAGTGTGGACACAACGTCAGCTTCTAACATTGCCTTAACGGGGGATGGCGGGAAAAATCGACTGAAAATTGCACTTTTCAATTGTAATGCCAAAGTATGTCACCATTCTTGGAGAATATTTCCACCAAGTGTCAACCTCAGATGCGCAACAAAAGTCATTTAAAAATGGCGCCGAACATGCCCCCTCACGTGGCCCCGCCTACGCGCTGAAAGTTTCGTGCGACGCGCTTTCGTCTTCCCTCTGTTTTAATTTAACAGGCAAAAAATTATTTACTTTGTTGAATATTTAGAAATATAATGCATAGGGAATGAAATGCTTTATTTAGTTCAGTTTAACGCCGCAGCGGCGCCCACGAAACACAGAACGTCTTAGAAACGTTCTGAAACAGCTCGAAATGGCTTCACATGTCTTGCGCTAGAATGAAACTTTTTGATTTGCGTGAGCAGCATGTGCCGTCATGGGTGATGACGAAACGTCGCAGCAAATGCAAGCCATGGTTCACAAAAGCGCTGCGCAGAGTCGTTGAAAAGAGGCAACAACTATATGCGCGCTTCAAAAGAAATCCGTCGGAAGATAACATGGATCAGTTAAAAAAGATTACAAAGGATATGAATGCTTCGGTCAAAGAGGCTAAATTTACCTACTTTCAGTCTTTCGACATGCGTATCCAGGATCGCCCTAAAGAATTTTGGCAGTACATAAAAAAAAACAGAAAGGATGAATTGTCTATCCCGCCACTCGATCACAAAGGAAGTATCGTTCATGATAATCTGGAGAAAGCCAAGTGCTTTAACACGTTTTTCAGCTCAGTTTTTTCTGCTGAGGACAGCAATAGCCCTGCCGATTTTCGCCTTGCCTTGAACTGTACGGAACCCATGGAGAACATTGAATTTGATCAGCGAGGAATTGTGTCGCTCTTAGAACGCTTAAAAGATAACAGTGCCACCGGTCCGGACGGCTTACCCACGATCCTGCTCTCTTCTTGCGCTTTTGCGTTGTCAAGGTACCTTCAAATTCTTTTCACAAAGACATTACAGGAAGGCTCCTTGCCTGATGAATGGAGGCTTGCTAATGTTGTACCTATACATAAATCTGGACCTAGGAATGTTGTTTCAAATTATCGACCAGTGTCCTTGACCAGTGTGCTATGCAAAGTTTTAGAGCATGTGTTTTATACTAGTATTATGAATCATCTTAGTATACATTCATTATTAAATACTAATCAACATGGCTTTCGCAGTGGTTACTCGTGTGTTACCCAGCTTACCGAATTTGTACATGACCTGTCAAGTGCTTTAGATAAGGGATATTCTGTTGACTGTATTTTTCTAGATTTTAAGAAGGCCTTTGACGTTGTATCACATGCCTTATTAATACAAAAATTATACTGGTACAACATAAATGAGAACGTTATTAGGTGGATAAAGGAATATTTGAGCGTTAGGCGTCAATGTGTTGTTGTCAACGGGAAACAATCGCATGAGGTGGCTGTAACATCAGGGGTGCCTCAGGGATCCGTCTTGGGCCCATTACTGTTCATAATTTACATGAATGACATCTTTTCAGGTATTTCTTCATACATGCGTCTTTTTGCGGACGATTGTGTATTGTATAGAATTATTAACGATCAAAGTGACTGCGATGCATTACAACAGGATTTGTGTAAAGTGGCCCAGTGGTGTGAGAACTGGGGAATGCATATTAACTTACAAAAATCTGTACATATGTGTTTCACTAAAAAGAAGGTTCCCCATATTTTCACTTATAACATAAATAATAGCAGACTGCTTTCAGTGTTGGAATTTAAATATCTTGGTGTATATTTAACAAGTTCAATGTCTTGGCATCGTCACGTGCATTTCGTTACTGCCAAAGCCTGTCGTGTTTTAGGTTTCCTGCGACGTAACGCTAAACTTTTCCCTTTAAAGACTAAAGAACTGCTGTATAATACAAACGTTAGAAGCATACTTGAGTATGCTTGCACAGTCTGGGATCCGAAAACCTTGCTTGACGTTCAAAAGCTAGAAAGAGTTCAGAATTTGGCCGTTCGTTTTGTTTTCAATAGCTATAGGCGATATTTTAGTGTAACGAGCGCGAAAAAATCTTTGGGTTGGGACTCACTTCAAAAACGTAGGAAAGTACTGCGTTTAAAATTATTTCATAATATATTTCATTCTAGAACTGGAATAGACAGAACCAAATATATAGCCAACCCTGATTACGTGTCTTTACGTAGAGATCATTCACTTAAAGTTAAAGAATACAGGTGCCAGACTGACCTTTTTAAAATGTCTTTTTTCCCCAAAACGGTTTCGGAATGGAACAAGCTGCCTGAGGAAGTAGTGTCCATATTATCAAATGATTCATTTTCTTCCATGCTGTGACATTTTTTTTTGTATAATAATTCCGTGTTCTTTCTATCTCATTGTTATCTTTTTTTTGTAACCACCTGCACGCGGTGGCATTTGTGTACTTTTTCTTCTACCCCCCCCCCCCCCCCCCCACTGTAATGCCAGCCAATGGCGCTGTGGGTATGATGATAAATAAATAAATAAATAAATATACGTCGACGGCGAGATGTCTTTTGGAAACTTCTTTAAGGCGCCCGTGTAAGACGTCCGCGGTTTCTGAAACGTCTAACTCAAGAGTATGTTACTATGCAATCCGAAGAAATAATCACTCGCCACTGCTCTCAATACCTTGATATCCAGTTAAGCCCAATCGAAATTGAACGTGCCCACCGCCTCAGAAGACCCTCTCAGGATCGGCAACGCCCGAATATCTTCAAATTTACATCCTTCGAAACTAAAGAATCAGTTCTTTCCAAAGGTCCAAAGTTCAAAGATACAGGCTACAGAATATCTGAACGATCAACTCACCCCTGCCGGCCACCGCATTATTCCCCACGTACTCCTCGTGCCATCTTTTCCCTATCGGTTATCTTTACTAACATCCACAGCTTCTTGTCGAAACTTGATATCGTGCCAAGTTTTATTTCATCATCAGGCAGCGATCTACTTGTATTAAAGGGACTATGAAATAAATTTTTTGAGATTACGTAAATATAGGCAATCCATCACTCGTCACCCCAGCGCAAGAATTTTTGAGCTAGCATCAATAAGAAAGAAGTTATAGACGATTAAAAATCACGCTCCTCCTCTCCCCCTTCAATTCGTACGCGCGGGGCACCATAAAAAAATAAAGAAAACAGCTCCGGGACTGGGCTCCGCCCATGAATACGTCCTTCGCTGACGTTCGGTTTACGACTACCGGTTGCCGCACTCCCGAGGAGCAGCGTGCGTCGGCAGCGTCTTTCCGGTCTGCGCTTTCTTGGCTCCCGAACTCGCGACAGAAAGAGGTGAATTGAAACCATACGCGCGAAGGCAATGCTCGCGCTTGCCCGAGGGGGTCGCGCGGCGGCTCGAGCAGACCGCTGCCGGAAGTGTGCCCGTGACGTCGTAGCTCGAGCGAATGACAGCGTGTGGTGGCCTGCCGACGTCATGGGACTAGTGACGTCTGTTTTCCCGATTTTGGTTCCAAAATGGCTCCCTACGAAGACACCAAACGGCCCGCGAATTAAAAAACAACACGATTTTTAAAAATTCATAATAAATTGCCGGCTCAGTTCCGAAGACTCATGCTTGGTGTCAATGCTTCTGAGCATCACTTCTAACATTTACAAGCGGCTTTTAATTCTTTGCTTGGTCCCTTTATCCGAAACGTGGTTGAACAGCGACATTGATTGATTGTAAAACATTTTATTCGCCGGAAAGAGCTTGGCAAGAGGTCGCGGTAAGTGGTCGAGAGTACATAGCCCTCGACGACTTTGTCAGCCCACTCCACCGCCAAAACTCGTTTTGAGGCTAGAGCTAGCCAGCACGGTCTCTCACCGCTCGAGAGAAGGAGCGGTAACTAGATCACCCGGAGGTGGCTCTATTTTGCAGTCCCACAGGATGTGATCGTAGGTGGCTCGTTGGCCACAGTGTTTACAGTTTGGGTTGTAAATATCTGGATAAATGTGCGCGAGGAGTGATGGGGTGCGTATCGATCTCGTCTGTAGACGACGCCACGTAACCTCTTGTTCTTTAGTCAGGCTTTTGTCCGGAGGGGGGAAAATTCTCCTCTCTAGTTTAAAATGATTGGTGAGATCATGATATGTGATCATGTAGTCCTTCGTGAAATTCAGGGAGCCAGACTCATCTACTGCCCGGTCGACGAAACCTCAGGCTTTATTGTGGGCTGCCTCGTTCCCCGGATTCCCCGAATGGGCTGGGACCCATATCAATTCGGAATAATTTGGTGATAATTTGGTTGCGTTAAGGATTCTACGGGACGTGTTTGTAATTCGCCCTTTTGCGAAATTATTGATACCCATTTTGGAATCGCTGAGGATGATGCTCGCTTGGGTATGCGCTGGGGCGAGGGCTATAGCCGCCTCTTCTACCGTTTCAGAGGATTTCGTTTTGACTGTTGCCGATACGATGTGGTCACGATTCTCGTTCACAGCCACAATTGCAAAGGCATTGGTATGTTTGTATTCTGCCGCATCTACATAAAGTGTTCCAGCGCACTGTCCGTATTTGTTATGTAAGGCTTTGCCTCGTGCTTGTCTTCTACCCTCATGGTGTAAGGGGTGCATGTTTTTGGGGAGTGGTTTGATTAGTAGGGCCGTCCTATAGCCGCGGGGTAAGTCTACTTTAACATCTTTATTCGTAGGTTGAAAGTTAATTCCGAGCCTGGCAAGAATACTCCTGACAGTTCTGGAATTCGCTAATCGCGCTGTTTGAGCCATTAAATGGGCTTCTTTCAGTTCATTGTAGGTGTTATGTATTCCTAACCTCATAAGCCTTTCGGTTGAGGCATTTAGTGGGAGTCCTAACGCAGCCTTATAGGCCTGCCGTATCATGCTATCCAATTTGTCCTTTTCTGTTTTCGAAAATTTGAGATAAGAGGTGGCATAGAGTATCCTGCTTAGCCTGCACTAGTCGGCATAAATCTCTTTCCCTCACCCCTTGTCTGCGGTTAGCTATGCGGCGGATTAATCGCGCCGTCGCTTTTACCGTGCGTTTTAGCTTAGTGAGTGTGTCAGTACTCTTTCCATTTGTTTGTAAATACAACCCCAGTATTCTCATGGTTTGTACCTCTTTGACAGATCGTCCATTAACATACACGTTTATTTGCGGGGGGGGGGGCGTGTCGTGGTACGCCTACCTCTTTGTTTACGACGGATGACGAAGAGTTCACATTCACACTATCAATCAGATGATAGAGAAATGCGCAGAATATAACCAACCCCTATATATAGCCTTCATTGATTACGAGAAAGCATTCGACTCAGTGGAAACCTCAGCTGTCATGCAGGCATTGCGGAATCAGGGTGTAGAAGAGTGCTATGTGAAAATATTGGAAGATATTTATAACGATTGCACAGCTACTATAGTTCTCCATAAAGTCAGCAATAAAATTCCTATACGGAAAGGTGTCAGGCAGGGAGACACGATCTCGCCAATGCTCTTCACTGCCTTTTTACAGGAGGTATTCCGGGGCCTGAAGTGGGAACAGTTGGGGATAAGAGTTAATGGAGAATACCTGAGTAATCTGTGATTCGCTGATGACATTGCCTTGCTAAGCCACTCAGGACAAGAACTGCAAAGCATGATCAATCAGTTAGACAGGCAGAGCAGAACGGTGGGGCTAAGAATTAACATGCAGAAAACCAAAGTAATGTTCAACAGCCTAGCAAGGGAACAACAGTTCGCCATTGGTAGCGAGGTGCTGGAAGTAGTAAGAGAATATGTCTACTTAGGGCAGGTAGTGACAGCAGATCCGGATCATGAGAGGGAAATAACTAGAAGAATAAGAATGGGGTGGAGCGCATATGGCAGGTTCTCTCGGATCATGAATGGAAGCTTACCAATATCCCTGAAGAGAAAAGTATACAACAGCTGTATCCTATGTATGTATCAGGAGCGCGAACACCACACAAGAAGAAGAAGGAGAAGAAGGTAAAGAGCGCTGAACTTCCAACTTTTATTTGAGCAAAAATTGAACCCGCACTTTTTTTTTTCTTTTAGCAAAATTCGCGCCCTCAACCCTGTTTTTTCCATTTTTCCATTTGCGCACACTCAACCCTGTTTTTACATTGTCTTGTTTTTTCCGCATGTCATTCGTGCTTTTCATGGAAGTCTTTGTATAGTGCGATAGTAGTTATCATTTTGATGCCCTGGACATCGTGTTGGTCCCAATTCGATAGCACGCCTTGATTACCCCCCTGGTGGGATTTTACCTGGTATGTGTATAAAAGTGCGGGTTCAATTTTTGCTCAAATAAAAGTTGGAAGTTCAGCGCTCTTTACCTTCTTCTCCTTCTTCTTCCTGTGTGGTGTTCGCGCTGCTGATACATATGGATCGCAACCAACTAGCCCGACAGATGGTGTTATTCAAGCTGTATCCTACCGGTACTCACCTATGGGGCAGAAACGTGGAGGCTAACAAAGAGGGTTCAGCTTAAGCTAAGAACAACGCAGCGAGCTATGGAAAGGAAAATGATAGGTGTAACGTTAAGAGATCGAAAGCGGGCGGAGTGGGTGAGGGAACAAACGCGGGTTAATGACATCTTAATTGAAATCAAGAGGAAGAAATGGGCTTGGGCAGGGCATGTAATGCGAAGGCAAGATAACCGCTGGTCCTTAAGGGTAACGGAGTGGATTCCAAGAGAAAGCAAACGCAGCAGGGGACGGCAGAAAGTTAGGTGGGCGGATGAGATTAAGAAGTTTGCGGGGATACAGTGGCGGCAACTGACAAAGGACAGGGTTAATTGGAGAGACATGGGAGAGGCCTTTGCCCTGCAGTGGGTGTAATCAGGCTGATGATGATGATGATGACGACGAAGAGTTCAGATTTTTGCTCAGAACAAGTGAGGCCGGATTCCTATGCGCCTGCCTCAATGATGTCCACTGCTGCTTGGAGTGTGTCTTCTATGTAGCCTTCGCATCCTTTGGTTACCCAAATTGTGATGTCATCTGCATAGAACGTGTGATGTGGGTCTGGTATTTGTGCCAGTTTGGGGGGAATTTTGATGAGGGAGAGGTTAAAAAGGAAAGGGGACAGGACGGAGCCCTGTGGCGTTCCTTTACTTCCTAGTGTGATTGAGACAGACTCTATTGTTCCGACCGTTATCACTGCTGTTCTGTTAGTGAGGAAGGATCGGATGTAGTTGTACGTCCTTTCTCCGGGGTTGATTTCTGACAAGTTTGTCAAAATGGCTTTGTGGGTGACGTTGTCGAAAGCTTTAACAAGGTCTAAACCCAATATTGCTTTCGTTCCTGTTCCCTCGTCACCTGAAATTATGTCTTTGTTAAGCTGCAAGAGTATGTCCTGGGTAGATAGTCGGGCCCTGAATCTTAACATTGTTTCAGGTAGGAGGTTCATGTCCTCCGCCTAGTTTTGGAGCCTGTTGAGGATGACATGCTCCATGAGTTTGCCTAGGCATGATGTTAATGAAATTGGGCGTAGATTCCTAGTGCTGAGTTTCTTACCCGCGTTAGGAATAAAATTGGAGGCTTATCAAGGTTAAGCCCAGTGGATGCGAAGCATGTTTAGCAGCTGCCTCAGTGTGGATGGGGCTAAGTAACGGAGACGTGGTTTTAGGTTAATCGTCGTACTTTATTCTTTGCAGCCCGACAAACACACTCTTATGGTCCGTAAATGCATGACTCTTGGTTTGCACGTCGGGCCAGTGCACCTCCGAGGCCGAGAGGGTGAGAAACGCCGCGGGCTTGCCCAATTGGCGTATCATGGGAAAGAGCTCGCCCTTGCGGGTGTGCCAGTATTGTACGTTATTAGGCACGCCCTTCATAAATCCCAGGTCTCGTTCTACCAGGTTCTGGACCTTTTCGGGATTCTCCACGTCCTAGACGCTGGCGCGGTTGCGGGCACAGAGACTGACGCGACGGCGGGCGCGCGCCGCTTCATCCCTGGCGTGACGTCACATATCACGTGATGCAGCGATGGTGGCGCCGCCGCCGCCGCGTCGCGCGCGACGGCGCGAAGTCATATCACGTGACCTACTTGAAGGTCACTTGAAGGTCAATGGTGGCCACCGCCGGGAGGCGACCGACGGCGCGATATGAGGCCCCATCTGCAGCCGGTGTGACGTCATCACGTGACGTCATGTCACGTGACCCCACTTCAGGGTCAATGGTGGCCACCGCCGGGCGCCGCGCGAAGGCCCGAAACCTACATTAATATGCTTCGCATAAAAAGTGATTTTCGCGTGTTTCCACTTTTGTGGTATGTTGCCTGTATGCCAGTATTTGTTCATAAGGTCTGCAACCGCCACGATGGACGTTGCGTCCAAGTTCCTGAGAGTCTTATTTGTTACTTTGTCTGGTCCTGCCGCAGATGTTGTCCGCAGTTTTCCAATTGCGTACCAGACCTCCGCGTCTGTGATGTCTGCGTCTAAATTTGGATTAGGAGGCCTCCGGTAGTCTGGTTGTGTGGTACCATCATCCGAGTTTAGATAACGTTCTGCTAGCTCTTTGATTAGGTCTTCAGTTGTACCCTCATATTTATGTATGAGTCTGTGCAGATACTTTGTTGCACGGCACTTGTTTGTTCTGGGTCGAGCAGGTGTCTTAGAAGATGCCATGTCTTCTTATTTCCGAGCTGTCCATTGACGCTTTCACACATTTGGTTCCATTGTTGTGTTTGGAGAGTAAGTGTATGTTCCTCGATTCGCCTCTTGATTTCAGCGATCTTTTTGCGTAGTCGCTTGTTGTGTTTTTGCTTCTTCCAGCGTTTTTGGAGGCCTTTTTGTGCCTGCCACAGGTGTAAGCGAACAGCGAACAGGTGAACAGCGACATAAATGACTCGGAGATCCTGTTTGAATTGCCAAATTTTCGTCTTTTTTGCGCGATAGGAAAGAAGCACGCGGAGGGGGAGTTCTAATTGTCGTCAACGAACAGTTATCATGCTCCGTCATCAATGTCTGCTCGGACTTGGAAATGCTATGGCTCATGTGCCGTGCTCCACCCCTTACAGGTCTAATTGGGGTGTGCTATAGACCACCTCGAAGTAGTCCCGACTTTCCTCGCAAGCTTCACAACATCCTAAATCAACTGGTTTCAAAGCACCCTAAGGCACATATCCTCCTATTTGGGGATTTCAACTACCCCAATATCGACAGGAATAATCAACCTCAGCCCATGGTCAGTCAGGAAGAGTCGAGAGAATTCCTTGATGTCTGTCTTAATTTTAATTTGACCCAATTAGTATCTGAACCAACACGTGTCGCAGGAGAAGCAGCTAACACTCTAGACCTCATACTGACCACTCATCCAGACAGCTTAAAATCCCTTACGTACCTCCACGAAATCAGCGACCATAAAGTAATTCCTGCCACTTTCAGCTTTACACCTGCGTTAAAAGAAGCTTCCCGGAAAACTATTATGCTCTACGACATGGGAAAGTATGAAGCAATCAGCAATGAAATAAATAACTTCTTGTCAATGTTTGAAACCTCCCTTCATAGCAGAAGTGTAAATGAAAACTGGACACTCTTCAAACATAAAATAGCTGAAGTAATAACCAATAAATGTATCCCGACGTGCAGTTTTACGAAGCGCAATCAGAAGCCCTGGTTCACCAAAACACTAAAAAGACTCGAAAATAAGAAAAAAACGCGCATTTCGTACAGCGAAGCGACAAGGAAGCTCACATGCGTGGGTAAAATACCATGAAGTTGAACACTTGTACTTGGCCGTGATTGTAAAAGCTAAGCGCTCCTTCTACTAAGTAGACCTACCAAAAATGATAGTCGATAACCCCAAAAAATTCTGGAAAGTGATAAACCCAAAAGAAACGCGCGCTATCACCCTCACTAACAATACTGGTGTTACAATGACTGATACCGAATGTGCAAACGCATTTAACACTGCTTTTTCGTCCGTTTTTACTGACGAATTCGAATTACCCTGTTCTACATTACCACTTGTTATCACCACAGCCATGGAACCCATAACTTTAAACAGTAGCGGAATTTATGCATAATTGATAAAATAAAGAACTCATCCGCTACCGGCATAGATGATATAAACTGAAAAAATTTAAAGAACGCTAAACTAGCTTGCTCCAGTATCCTTTGTGCACTGTTTACGCAATCATTGTCTGAAGGAACCATACCTGACGACTGGAAAGTGGGTGAGGTCTTTCCCGTCCACAAAACAGGTACTACTGATTCACCTCTTAATTATCGCCCCACTTCATTAACAAGTGTACCCTGCAAATTAATGGAACATGTCATTTACAGCCAAATCATACAATTCCTAGATTTCCATCACTTCCATCCGTCCCAGCACGGGTTTCGGAAAGGTTCAAGAAGAACAGCGCGAAAAGACAAGGACCACAGGAAGATACACAAAGACAAGCGCTGACTTTCAACTAAAGATTTATTGCTCGGAACGTGGAAATAAATACATCAGGCTCTAAGCAACAAAAAGAACACGTAGGGTTGATACACACTTGTCCACGCACCCAAAAAATACCAAACAGATACAGCAGCATTACTTCCTTGCAGATAGAAATTCTAATTCTTTCTTTGACAACGATAAGGAGGGACTACTGATACATGCGTCATTTAGCCGGGCGATTTCAGCAGCTTCAATGATTTCTCGAGTCAGCGTATTGGGGTGTCTACTTAACACTTTTGTTTGTTGGAAGAATGGTTGGCACGTTTTGCTTTCGCAATCTCGGCAGTGGATGCCGAGGTGCCCTTAACAGTATTATAAACAGTGATATTATGTTCTCTCAGGCGCTCGTTCAGGCATCTGCCCGTCTGGCCAACATACTGTTTCCCGCAAGAAAGTGGAATAGAGTAAATGACACCTTCTTGGCATGCAACAAACTGATTTTCATGCTTTATGGAACACTTTTTTGGCGTGAATTCATCATTCACTTGTTTACACAATTTCCCAAGCTTTTCGGGAGCCGAAATGACAACAAGTGAATGATGAATTCACGCCAAAAAAGTGTTCCATAAAGCATGAAAATCAGTTTGTTGCATGCCAAGAAGGTGTCATTTACTCTATTCCACTTTCGTGCGGGAAACAGTGGGTGCGTTCCAATACTCCCGAGTAGACGTCTACTTAGACGTCTTGCCGGACAGCCGCCATTTTGAGACGCGTTCCAATTTTCACGAAGCCGTCCAAGAAGACTGCTTCGCCGAAGTCCACATCGATGCAGGCTAACTTCCTGTCTAAAGATGGCGGAGCAGTTGGTGCAGTCAGAGCTGAGTGAGCTAGCCGTGCTCTTAGCGGGCACTGGAGCCCGGAGACGCACCATCTTTCAAGTGTCAGTCATTCCGTTAAGTTTATTTTTATAGGAACTGGCGGCAAATAAATTTGCCATCTTTGTGGACCTACTATTATATTTGTGAATCGCGCGAGAGGAAATCGTGCGGGTGAGATCGTCTGCTATGCAGGTGAGATCGTCTGCTGAAGCTGTAGCGACGAACGCACCATTATTGCAGAAAAAAATAAAATAAAAACTAGCAAACTACTAACAGAGCGTTTTTAACTTGTTTTATTAAGAATTTTAAAGAACATAGGGGTGCAACTATTCGCAAATGTTAGTTCAGTTTATATGCCGCAAGGCGGCGCGTGAAGTAGACACGTTCCAATATATAGACATGTAGACGGCTTCCTAGACGTCACACTAGACGTCTTGTTGGACGTCTAGAGAATTGGAACGCACCCAGTATGTTGGCCAGACGGGCAGATGCCTGAACGAGCGCCTGAGAGAACATAATATCACTGTTTATAATACTGTTAAAGGGCACCTCGGCATCCACTGCCGAGATTGCGAAAGCAAAACGTGCCAACCATTCTTCCAACAAACAAAAGTGTTAAGTAGACACCCCAATACGCTGACTCGAGAAATCATTGAAGCTGCTGAAATCGCCCGGCTAAATGACGCATGTATCAGTAGTCCCTCCTTATCGTTGTCAAAGAAAGAATTAGAATTTCTATCTGCAAGGAAGTAATGCTGCTGTATCTGTTTGGTATTTTTTGGGTGCGTGGACAAGTGTGTATCAACCCTACGTGTTCTTTTTGTTGCTTAGAGCCTGATGTATTTATTTCCACGTTCCGAGCAAAAAATTCAGGGGGCACTTTGACTGTCTAAAGTGGGTAGAGGCGGAAGCGTTTTCCGCACCACCTTCGCTGTTTCTGTGGCGCTGGTGGCGTCACATATAATTATGTACTAATTACTAAGTGATGACAAATCACTAATGAATGGTTAATTACTGATTAATGCCTGAATTCTAATTAACTGCTAATTAATGACGCTTAAGCTTCGGCTTTAGGAGTGGAACGCGACAGCGCGTTGTAGCGCTGCCAGGGAGTCCACGGAACGCCACCACCCGTTCGGCGCGATGCCTTGCCCTTTGAACGCAACGCTTTTTGAGGAAAGGAAATTACGCAGTAACTGTCTCACAAATTCAGGGGGGCACTTTTTTGACCTAAAGTGTGGTCACTGATGTGTGGTTAAGATGTTAAGCTTCGCCCCTAAGAGTGGAACGCGACAGCGTCTTGCAACGCTGCCAAGGAGTCCATAGAACGCCATCGCCCATTCGGTTCTACGCCTCGCTCGTCGGTAAATTGGTTTTTGAGGAAAGGAAATGTATCTGTCTCTCATACCTCGGTGGACACCCAAATCTCGCCGGAAGGAAATGGAGGATGAGAGTGAGTGAAGACACCGTATTCACTAGACGCGCCTTTGTTCATTCCAAACCATCGAGCTGGCATGGCGGAGTGGATAGCATGCTCGTCTCTCACGCCGAAGACCGGGGTTCGATTCCTGAGCTCGACCAATTTCTTAATCGTTTTTATTTATTTATATGGCCTGACTAGTAAAGCTAATTAGGCTAATTGGGTAATTAAGCAATTAACTAAGCTCAGTCTCACTTACTTGGAGCATCATGGAGGATCCCTTCATTTGGTTGCATGGTTACTAGCCAAAGTACAATTGGCCCCGTTTGAAATTCGCGCACTGTGACGTCACGACGTTTCCACCAATTGAAAAGCGTGACCATTTCTGTCGACAACTGCTGCTTACAACGATGAGACATTAAAGGCTTCCGCCTTAATAAATCTTTAGTTGAAAGTCAGCGCTTGTCTTTGTGTATCTTCCTGTGGTCCTTGTCTTTTCGCGCTGTTCTTCTTGAACATGGCATACCAACTCGCCCAAGCATCAGTCCTAACGAGCTTCGGAAAGGTTTTTCCTGCGAAACTCAACTAGCCATTTTTCTTCATGACATTCACGCCAACCTTGACAATGACCTACAAACTGATGCCATGTTCCTAGACTTTGCTAAGGCATTCGACAAAGTACCTCATCAACGCTTGCTTCTCAAACTCTCTCAGCTGAACCTAGATCCAAACATCATCGCGGGGATTAAAGAATTCCTCACTCATCGTTCTCAGTCTGTCTTCATTAATAATCAGCCCTCCCACCCGCTTCCAGTAACCTCCGGCGTCCTGCAGGGCTCTGTCCTCGGTCCTTTGTTATTCTTTATTTACATTAACGACCTACCCCAGCATGCATCTTGCCATATCCGTCTGTTTGCGGATGACTGCGTTATTTATCGTTCAGTCACTAACCCTCCTGACCAAGAATCCCTACAGGCTGACCTAAACCATGTGCAAAATTGGCGTTTGCAGTGGCTGATGACACTCAACCCTAACAAATGTAAGTATATGTCTTTTCACCGCCGCCGAAATGCTTTTGTTTTGCAGTACACAATTTCTAACTGCTCTGTCGACCTCGTCCAGTCGTACAAATACTTAGGTATCACCATTTCTAATGATTTATCCTGGCGTCTGCATGTGACTAACCTGATATCAGCTAATAAAACACTTGGCTTCTTGAAACGTCACCTTCGGGATGCCCCTCAACATGGAAGACTACAAGCATACATTTCACTCATCAGAACTAAACTGAAATTCGCATCGGCCATCTGGAACCCTCACCAAGCATATCTAACAAACGCCCTCGAAGCTGTGCAGAACAGAGCCACCAGATTCATTAATTCCTCGTATTCATACGACGTTAGCATATCATCTCTAAAATTGCAGTCAGGTGTATCTAATCTTTCTGCTCGCCGTCGCACTGCCAGTCTCGTCTTACTTCACAAGTGTTTTATTCGCCACTCAGACAAGAACCCCAAATCTGCGCACCCCCGCCGCGCAGATCCCATCGCATCAGTCACCCTGTTCAAGTTTTGCGTCCACGTGCCCGTACTACTGTTTTCTCTAATTCATTTTTTTGCCGAGTAGCAGCTGACTGGAACGGCCTTCCCCACGATATCGCTGCCATCACCTGCCCTGGAACATTCATGACTGCTGTGAACGCCTGTACTTCATAAAAACCCACCCCTTATGTAACACCCCGCAAGGGGTCTTTAAGGAAATTAAAGTGATGCGATGTGAAGTGAAGACTGGCCTATACGTTCAGGCGATTGGCAGAAAGCTGCCACCATTGATTAAACATGCTACAGATCATGGCAAGCGTTTTTAACCTTCACATTTTATTCGAAACAATGAATGAAACATGCGAGTGTGGCACATAAACTGTTAGACGACAGTGCCCTACACCGATATTTGCACTTTTTTAAGAGCAGGCGCACCGGTGCAAACACCGCGCTTTGTGCTCAAACTCTGACAGCGCATTTTGTCATATTGTCACGGAACTAAGGCAGGAGACACCGTTCGCCAGCAGCGCTAACAGAATCAGCCCTCAGGGCGCGTGAGCCAACTCTCACCTCTTTGTCTTCTGATGCCACCTGGGTCGTACTTTTTAGATGGTCGTGAGAAGTGATGGCTTGCCGATGATGGTGACGGTCGGCGAGGTGACGGCGATCTTGACTGCCGTCGCTCGGAGCGCGGCAGACGCTGCAGAGACAAGTATTCTTCAATATCGCGGGGTCGTTGACCAAATGGAGGTCTGGGCATGTCGGCGGGAAAGCCCTGCAGGCCGAGCTCACGATTTGGGCACTGGCGGAATAGATGGCCGGGCTCTCCACAGTGGAAGCACAAACGCCTCCGGTCGGGGCCACGCCAGACGTCCGCCTTGCGCAGAGGTGGCCGATCATTCGGCAAGTACTGCGCCGGTTGCACGGAAGGTAGCGGGACGTGATGGTCAGGAACAAATGACGCAGATTCTGGGGCAGGGCGTCGCAGGGCCTCAGCGTATGTCGGGCGGTGGTCAGGAACACATGACGCAGATGCTGGGGCAGGGCGTCGCAGGGCCTCAGCGTATGTCGGGTGGTGGAAGTCATTCCGGTAGGGCTGAGGTTCGTCACCCAGCAACGTAAGTCTGATCACTTGCTGCACCTCCTCGCGGACGACACTAGCAAGAGAGCCGACCGCTGGCTGCGACGCACCGCAAATTTTCTGGAGCTCTTCACGTACAATAGAGCGGATCATGTCCCGTAGGAGGTCAGGGTTTTGTCCGAATGCCGGGAAGGACTCTGTCACGGAAGCAGCAAGTACTGGCCTGTCGTATACGGTGGACCGCCTCTGAAGGACCTGCTCCATTGTAACCGCCTCCTTCAAAAACTCAGCGACAGTACCGGGGGGGTTGCGTACGAGGCCAGCGAAGAGTTGCTCTTGGACTCCACGCATTAAGTGGCGGAGCTTTTTGTCTTCCGACATAGCAGGGTCAGCTCTCCGGAAAAACCGCGTCATGTCTTCAACATACATGCTGACAATATGCAGTCCGAAATCACGTTTATCACTGTCCACATCGAGTACAGCTAGACCACACCTTTGCACTAAAGTTACGCGAATCATGAAATTTGTTTCCTGTTGCGAACGCCTCTTCGTTCGGCCTCGGCTGGCCACGAGCAAGGAATGTTGCCGTCGCGCCATCGCTGCTTTCTTCCATGCTGTCCTCGCCATGTTGGTGAAGTCCGCTCGCGGCTCGCGCGCATTCTTCCCCTCGCGTCCTGCGCGCCTCAGCTTGCGGAGACGCGGCGTTCAGTTAAGGAGTAAGACGTGGCTCACATGGGCTCCTTTCAAAGTACGTTGGCTGGCCCAAAATTTCGCTTGGACCAACGTTTGAATCATCAGAACAGACATTGGAAGTGCTCCAACATTGATCGATACCACTTTCAAGGCAAGAAATGGAGTATTTTCTACTTTCTCGGCGCTTTTCATCTAGCCTCGCCCGCCCGTCTCGCTAAGCCTAACCTCAGCCGAGGCGCCCACCGCCACCACCGGCACGGACTATAGGTTCCTCATGGCACAGGGGCTGCTCTTCGTTCGTGCCATGGACGCGGTAGAAGGTACGGATATCACCCCAGAAGAATTTCAAAGCCAAACCGACTGGATTGGATAATCAAGATCGACAAGAAGCGCAAGCAAGATCTTGCCAGGACTTCCAACGCGAACACAGCTGGCGGCTCTACAGCTGCCCGCGTCGATGTGAACGCTGCTGGCGGCGATGACTCACCGCAACGTAACAGCTGTCTCCGCAACGGCCGGCGCCTAGCAAAGCAGTCTGTCGGCTCTAATCAACCACGGCTTCCGCGCGACGATTTCAAAATCATTATTCGGCCCCGTGACGGTGTAGCTGCGGGTAATTTCTCAGCTCCCCGGCTTTTTGTCGCGGTAAAGGCAGCAGCCGGACTCCGCGACACCGATGGCAAGGGCCGCGACCAACTCCTTGTTAACGACAAACAGAACATGATCGTCGTCAGCACAGCAACTAAGGAACGTGCTCATCACTTACTGAAAATCAAAACTCTCCACATCAACAAGATATACAAAGTCTCTGTGTACGCGGCGGCTCCGGAAACCTGCGGGAGAGGAGTGGTGCGTGGTATCGACCTCGAGTATACAACAGCGGACCTCCAGGCAAACTTTGACGACCCACGAAACCCTCCAATATCCCAACTTCGTAGAATGGGAAAGACAGCGTCTATTCTACTCACTTTCCAAGACGAACGCGTCCCAACCTGGATCTACTAATATGGCCTACCCTTTCGGTGCTAGCTTTACAAGAAACGCTACGAAGTTTGCCACGCATACGGTGAGCGCGGACATCGGGCCGATGTGTGCGCCAACTGACCAAATCAACGCTGCAGAACGTGCGGGACGCTGAAACTCGCTGCAGGCCACGCCTGTGAAATCCGGGTGCCGCCTCTGCGCGGACGCACACCCACGGGAGACAAGAATTGCAAAGAAAGTTACCGTACACCAGACATTGTGAACAAACGCCGCTGGGAGGATATTCGCAAGTCCGAGGAGGAAGCTAATTACAGAGACCCAACGCAAGAGCCACCTCGACCTGCACCAGGAGCAGGAACAGTCCCGGGGCAGCTCCAAGAGCAGATCCCGCTCCTTCCCTCGGCTGCCCTCCCGCCATTCCCAGAATCGAGGACACGCCAGGAGCCGGACTAGGCCGGAGGAGTCACCCTCCAGGTCCAGAGCCCGACCATCCCACTCCAGGGCTCCCGGCAGTGACACCCTGAACAAGAAGACGGTGAGCAAGGTAGGCTGGGTAGATCGAGCCTCTCAACCACCCTCACAACAGCCACCACTTCCCTCACGTGAAATAGCTGAACTTAAAGCTCTCATACAACAGCAAGCACTAGAAATTTCAAATCTTAAATCAGCATTACAGGCCGCACAGACAACTACCAACGCACCAGCTACCCAACCCACTCCACCACTTTCTTCCGCTACCCCCGAGGAGGAGGAGGATGACTCAATGCAAGAGCCTCCTCCACCCAAACGCAAAACTTCCACAATCTCGCCTTCATTAGACAAGCGCCTCGACAGACGCATGGCTAACATTAAAGACATTATAAAAAAATCTCTGCCTCTCCCGTAACCGAGAGTAGAGTAAGCATGAAATGTTTACGGGCCTAATGTCATCTCGGTGGACACCCGAACCGCACCGTAATGGAAGGGAGGAACGCCACCACCCGTTCGGCGCGATGCCTTGCCCTTTGAACGCAGCGTTTCTTTCCCGGGCCCCTGTGCGCCTGCGCGGCTTTGCTTCGATGCGCGAAGCCCCTAAGAGATCACGTATGACAACGAAGTGTATCGTGGCATTTATGTGCTTTTTACACGGGTTATTAGAAATCGGAAATTATAATTCCGTGCATTATCAAACGCACAGCGACTGATATCTTGATAACCATTGAGAAGGCACTGGCAGCAGTTATTTTTTGTGACTCCTTTGGAGACCAACCGGTGCTTGCATGCCGGTCGCGTAGGAGGGCTTAGAGAGTCTCGTTAAATCTCGTTAAGTCTCGTACGGTGCCCGGATGTTCTCGTTTCAGAGCCCGGATGACTGGAATTCAGTGCCCGGATGAGTGGATTTCAGTGCCCGGATGATTGCTCTCGGTCTCGGCGTGACGTCACCACACTACCGACAACGGGGGCTAAAAGCATTTCATGCTTAATAACACTTTTCAACAGTTCTCTACCCAAGTCCTCACGCAGCTTCAGGGTCTCACAGAGGCCATGGATAGGTTGACACGTACACAAGAAGCTCACGTTGCCCGCTTCATGCAGGTCGAAACGCGCATGCAGCTCTTAGAGCAACGCTTCAACCAACATGGCTCGCAATAACACTTCCACTCATCTCACCCTCTGACAGTAGAACTGTCGGGGCTTCACAGTAAACGAGCTCTCCTTCCAACAGCTTCTGAAACATAGAGATCCCCCAGAAATAATTGCCTTCCAAGAGGCGGGGACTTGTCCACGACAACACGTGCCAACACCCACACAACATACACGGGAGGCTCGTCTACGCAGCTCTACCCTGGACGACCAACGAGCGCTCATCGGTCTCGCTCTAGAGGCTGCCAGATTCCAAGGAGTCTTGGCCGACCGCTAGATCTGGGCCTTCGGTCCCTTTACTGTTTTAATAAATGCTTACCAACCAACCTCAGCTTGCTGCTTGGTGTCGCTCCGCTCTGTGGTGATATAGTCTACAGTCCGTCTATGTGAATTTAACAGTTTCAAGCAAAAATAAACCTTTTTGCAAGTTGTCAATGCTTAGCGTCACATAAAAGTATAAGATGCAATTTGGAATTTTTTTATGTTGTTGCTTCTTTTGCATTTTTGGAATGTAGTACTTCGTCTGGCCATTTGGCGTTGCGGTCGCTAGCGGTTGCTTGCTACGCGCGCGAAGTGGACGCACGCAACGTTTCTGTGCATTCTTTGTCTCACGCTTGTAGGCGCTTCACGCTGCTGTTTGCAGTTTTCCCGCGATGTCTTTTACTACCAGGACTGCGCTGAAAGGTGCAACCTACCCAGTCTTCACACCCCTACATTTCTGCATATTCTAAACTCGTAAAATGAAGTATTATTAATTTATGTTTGAAAAATGGCCTGGAAAAGTCATGCCCCCACCTCATCAGCCAGAGCTTTCACGAACAACTCGCAAGGTTCAGTGAAACAGGCTACCCAGCTGATATCTGTGTTTTTGTCCCTGAAGGAATACTGAAGAAGAAGCGCCAGGAAGATCAACTACCGACTGTGCCTTCAGAAAAAAAGGCAGAATTGCCGTCATTCCCTACATTCCTTGCCTGTCCCACAATGTGAAAAAAATGGGATGAAAGCGAATGTTCGCGTGCTTTTTTGAGCCCCTGAAAAACTAAGTGCGCTATCCAAAAAAACTTTGCCCGCCGGTAAACATCTGGTAAAGCTGCAGTGAACCATTAATCACAGGAAAAAATTTGTGAAATGTACTGAAGGCTTTGTTTATGACATCCCACTTTCTTGTGGCAAAGGGTATGTTGGTCAATCTGGTCGTTGCTTCAATGAGAGGCTTCGTGAACAGAAAATAAACTTGAAAACTTTTACTGGCAGTAATCTGGTTTTGCTCTGCAAGTAGTGGGGTTGTGTGCCATTTTTGGATAAGTGCTCGATCGTGGCCAGACACCAGAACCAGTGAACACGTGATATGATTGAAACAGCGCAAGGCCGAAGGCCAAAAAAAAAAGAGAGCAGAGGAAAGGAGGAAAAGGACAACACAGCGCTGAACTAGCAACTGACATTTATTTAGCACGCTGCGCGTATAAATACATTCAGGCACCAAAATAGAAAACCACGCATAGAGCAATTCATGCACCAGGAATCCCTGCAAGCAAACACAAACTAAGAAATGCGATTCAGGAAGCGAAGTTCTTTTTGTGATAAAGACACTGATGCAGCACTTACACATGTATCACCATACTTCTTGATATTCGAAGCCTCGATAATTTCCCGGCAAAGCTGATCTTTGTTCCTAGCAACAACTCGGCAAAAATTAAACTGTGGGGTGCAATCACAATCACGGCAATGCATGCTAAGGTTACGAGACTCTTTGTTATCTACATTGTTGCGGTGCTGCCTGAGCCTATCATCCTGGTGCATGAATTGCTCTATGCGTGGTTTTCTATTTTGGTGCCTGAATGTATTTATACGCGCAGCGTGCTAAATAAATGTCAGTTGCTAGTTCAGCGCTGTGTTGTCCTTTTCCTCCTTTCCTCTGCTCTCTTTTTTTGGCCTTCGGCCTTGCGCTGTTTCAATCATATCATGTACAACCAACTCGCCCATCAGCTCGTGCTTCCAGTGAACACGTGGAATTATAGAAGCAGCGCGTATCGCTGCTTTAGAAGATAAATATGTCAGCAAGCCATCTATCTCCCTGTCCAAAAGAAAACTGGCCTTCTTAAACAATCGCTGAGTCGTACGTGTCCTTAGTTCCTCGTTCACCTGATTTTCATTTTTTCCGGCCGCATGCGCCTGTTTGCCCTCACGGTTCGCGTTCGTCTTCGTCGCCTGGGCTCTGTCAGTCGGAAGTTAGCGCCTGTGTTATGTGCGTCTTTCTCTGTCCCTTGTCCCGTTTTGCTCTACCTTTCATACCATGGATCACCGTTACTGACTCGCCCAAGTTTCTACCCTTGTTAACTATTAAAAGTTGCAGGCTGTCTTGTGTATTTTTCGGCTGCTTACATGCACTTAGTGAGAAGGAAATATTGAGTACTGATAATTAACATTAATTTTTCTGTTCACCCAGTAACCATGGCCTTTTTTATGCCCGCTGTGGAGTGCGACTGCGAACATCTGTGTTGGTGTCATCATGAGAGACGTGGGCCTGGTGCCTGCCATGTATATGGCAGACAGCTGTCAACTGTTCCTACCATGTGGCACTTTTCGTTCTTTTGAGGTATTTGTCATGCGTTTTGATACAACTTGTCACTTTTTTTAATCCTAAGAAGCAGGTATATACTACTGAGACAATAAAATGTTTGATTCTTTGATTGAAGCCATTTTTTGCGCTTTTTTGCGCTCAGAACACAGCTTGCATTAAGAACCAACTACATTGGCTTTTTTTTTCTGTACAGAAGAGCAAGAAGTGTAGTCTGCATTTTACTTCTATGAATGAATTTAATTAACATAGTTTGCCTGCCCAAAGCTTTCATTTGCAGTAAGGATTGCAAGACTGTCAGATTTGCACAATTTACTTATATTTACGCAGCAGCCAAAGTTAAAGGTGCTTTACGAAGAGCTCATCTTGATGTCTCACGAGCAATAAGAGCTCAGTTTAAGAGAAGGTACAGATCTGTTGCACGCTTGGGAGAAAAAATGCACGTAGAGCATGCTGACCTTTTTTACGACTTCATTCGCGTGTATTAACATATTAAGAGCGAATTTAAGCTTGGCAATTTCGCATTTCAAGGAGAGCGCCGTACACGCGCATCTCGCCGAACAACCCGTATGCCTTGCGGCTCGTTCAGATTGGACACCACCTATAGAGCGGGCTTAGGTAGGCAGCCGCGAACCGTGGCGGCCTTGTCGCTTTCGGGAGCGGCCGCATAATCATGGCGTTGTCGGCAGGGGCGAGCAGTCTTCTGCTGTGGCGTATCACTCGCAAAGCGATCGCTTTCCGCAAGCCGTTTCATACCTCTCCTGTCATCAGGCTCCATTGCTCGGCTTAAGCAAGCAGCTGTGACGGCGGTGGCATTGAAATGCAGGACTATGCAGAAGCGTACGCGAAGGCCAAGCGGCCGGTATTTTTTTCATGCGTGAGCGTGGGATCGCAGCGCCATCCTTGGGGACGGCGCGGAAGCAGTTTTTCAGCCAAAAGCCCTTCTCGCCCTGGAGCTCTCCTCTTGGTCTCGTCTTGTCCCGTTAAATCTCGTACGGTGCCCGGATGTTCGCGTTTCAGTGCCCGGATGTTGGCTCTTGGTCTCGGCGTGACGTCACCACACTGCCGACAACGGGAGCTAAAAGCATTTCATGCTTAACATGTGTATTGAGGGTGTATGAGAAAACTTGCTGCTCTGCTCTCTTGTCCTTCTTGCCTTGCATTTGGCCAGTTGTCTACAGATTAAAGGAGTGTTTGCACTTAACAGAGGTCTACCTACCAGGCAGTCAATACATGAAATGACGCAGCAGTTTCTTTTGCACTCTTGATATGCAAAATTTTCTTTAAAAAGAAACTGCTGCATTATCTCATGAATTAATTACCTGGTACCTGGACTTCTGCTGAAGCAAATATACTTTTAGTCTGCAGACAACCAGCCAAATGTCAGACAAGAGGAGCAAGAGACTGCAAAGCAACAAGTTTTCGCACATACCCTCAATGCACATTTTGTCTCGCAAGCATGGAAGGCGTTTGTACTTTCTTCAATTCGTATTGCTTGCGAGGCATGAAAAATGGGCTCTTCGTAAAGTGCCTTTCAGTGAACAACATTACATTAGCCCCGGTACAAAATAACTAAAATATATCTATACACAGCTAGGTAAGACCTCTATTAGCCAACTACTAGCATTGGATACCACAGCTACAGAAGAGCTAAAACACTTCTTTACAGCTAAACAAGGTATCAGCTGGAAGTCTACAATATGTCAACAAAAACCTCTTGTAGCCGACAGATAGCGTTACATTAGCCTAGGCTACAGGAGGTCTTCAAGACTTTGGACGGCTATATAAAATCTTGGCTATGCTTCTATAAGATGTCAAAACGTCTTGGTGTCGATGACTTATAGATTTCTATGAGCAGTTTTTGTGTTTCGTGGAGTTAGTTAGAAATGCGCTTTCGGCGCGAAGCGTTTGTTTACGTGTGGTGCGACTGGTCAGCGTTCGGTAGTTCTGATCTAGCGCGCATATTTCTTTGTTGTTTAGCCGGATCGCAGGTGTTGCTTGTGTGAAAAGTGGGCTCTACTAATACAAATGCCTAGAGTTTGTCCGAACCCACGCAAGAAACATGGTCCTATGTCCAACAGGGGAGTCTTCGGGGTGAACTGTGGCATTGCCCTAGGCACCCAGATGTGTAACAGCACAAGAACATAATTCCAGAAGCTGTGATGAAGTGCATCAAACCGGCCTTTTAAGCACTTGCCGCCCCTGAGCTTCTCAGAAAATGTCTCCATGGGTGGACCCAGAATCTTTGAATAACTTGATTTGGTGTAGGTGCCCAAAAACCACGTTTTTTGCAGCATCTACAGTAAAAGCTGCTATGATGCCATAAGTTATTACAGTGACGGCAACAAAGCTAGAAGAAAAGTCCTTCAGGCTCTCGGTGGCACACCAGGCATGTTTTGCGATGCTGAGCTAAGCCGGAGAGACCGAGACAGAATAACGAAGGCAGACTTTTAAGCTTCTGCCGAAAGCAAGACAAGGAAGGTAAATGCAAGTCAAAGAAAAGGGTTTACCAGGCAGTCTCCAGACAAAAATAGTGAAGACTATGCGTCAGGGGCGTTTTAGGCCAACTTGGCTGAAGGTAAACCTTTGAACTGCGATTTCTGAAAACACGTTTTCTGATAACAAAAGGAACATTTTCTCTGCATTCGTTCCAGTTTCTGCAAAGATTTTTTTGTGAGTTGTTTCTCAATGCTAGTACAACGTCTTGAAGCAAATCAAACATGTTGTCATAAGTACTTATTTTTGTTTATTACACTTTTGTTCGTGGAAAAAGGTTAAAATTTTTGCCTTTTTTCAGTACACATTTTTCAAACAGCAATGGTTACAGCCATCATTATTGTTTTGGTTCAGAACAGAGCCCTGCATATATAGAACATATATAAAAAGTTTCAGGGCTGTGCTTATAAAAATTTTTCAAAAAATGTTCCTTCAGCTGAAAGGAAAAAAGAAAAATAATTATAATTTTTAAAAAAGTTTTCTAAATATTCGTATAATTTTTTCAAGCTGTTAGCAGAAATTTATTGCAAATAGCCCCTGAAATTTAAGCTCATTCCTCAAAAAAGCAGCGAAGATATTGGTGGATGTAGCTGAACGTTGACACAGCATACATAAGACAATGTTGCGACAATATTCCTCCAATGTTACATGAACTTTCAGTCAGTGTTGAAGCAACATTGCTACAACCTTTTCTTAATGTTGATACAACTTTTTATTTGCACACATGCAACATTCCCACGACAATGTTATTGCAATAATTGCTGCAGTGCTGTCAAAATGTTTAAGAAACTTTGACAATTACCGAAATATTCCAGCTATCAGTGGCTGCTGCTCAGTAAAGTGATCCTTTGAAAGGCTGCACAGTTTGCTTTGGTATCGTCGTACACGATGCATGCTGCAGCAGCTCAAGGTCGCAAGAGTAATGCATAGTAATGCATAGTAATGCGGTGCTGTGCTACAAAATACAAATACTTAAAAGACTGCACTGCACAACACTGTAAAGGTGCCGAAAACCACACACACGCACGCGCGCGCGCACACACACACACACACACACACACACACACACACACACACACACGCACACACGCACGCACGCACGCACGCACGCACGCACGCACGCACGCACACACACACACACACACACACACACACACACACACACACACACACACACACACACACACACACACACACACACACAAAAATTTTGTTCCTCGCGCAGGCACTGGCTATGTGCATATATGTATCTGGGTTCTCTTGTCTTGTGTGTGATGGTTTTTGGGGCCTTCACAAGAAATTACCAACTAGCCCAGGAAGTTCTCTTAAACTGCACAACACATTGTTTTATGCGAAGCATACTACTTTAGCTACCACTTCATCCCTTCACCGTGGTCATGCGCCTCCAAATCACGTGATACATGACGTCACACCACGTGACACGATGACGCCACGGCAGTGGAGAAACGGGGGCCCTCCTCGCGCCGTCGCTGTGGTTGTGCGCCTCCAAATCACGTGATACATGACGTCACACCACGTGACACGATGACGTCACGACAGTGCAGAAACGGGGGCCCACGTCGCGCCGTCGCTGTGGTTGTGCGCCTCCAAATCACGTGACACATGACGTCACACCACGTGACACGATGACGTCACGACAGTGGAGAAACGGGGGCCCACCTCGCGCCGTCGCTGTGGTTGTGCGCCTCCAAATTACGCGACACGATGATGCTTCGCATTCTCTAGGCTTAACCAAGTTAAGCCTCAGCCATTTTTTTCATTACTTTATAGACTTTAAAAAAACCCTTAAATGTAATATTCATCAGCTCTCTGCCAGTGCTTTCATCATTTAGATGCTGCCATGACCTGAGGATGCACATGCATGGTTATTCAGGCAATTAGAATGATTTATATTGCCACCTGGTGGCCCCAGGTGGCATCAGAAGACAAAGAGGTGACAGTTGGCTCACGCGCCCTGAGGGCTGATTCTGTTAGCGCTGCTGGCGAACAGTGTCTCCTGCCTTGGTTCCGTGACAATATATATAGACAAATAAAATTTAAGAATAATTATATTTAGTAATTATAATTATATTATAATTATAATTATAATTTAATATAATCAAGAGGAAGAAATGGGCTTGGGCAGGGCATGTAATGCGAAGGCAAGATAACAGCTGGTCCTTAAGGGTAACGGAGTGGATTCCAAGAGAAAGCAAACGTAGCAGGGGACGGCAGAAAGTTAGGTGGGCGGATGAGATCAAGAAGTTTGCGGGGATACAGTGGCGGCAACTGACAAAGGACAGGGTTAATTGGAGAGACATGGGAGAGGCCTTTGCCCTGCAGTGGGTGTAGTCAGGCTGAAAAACAAATCTAAAAAACAGCACACATGCAGCTTATTCGGTTACTCAGGAACAAGAACCACAGCTAATGCTTTGAACAGTCACATTATCATAGCATGAAAACGTACACGCAACTCCCAATTTGCATGTTATAAAACACTTCAGTAAACTATTTACACAACAACAACAGTGCACCTTGAAAATATGCAGCACCTGGACATTGTATTTCACAAATATAAGACATTCATTTTGTGCAGAAACTTGCAACAATTATACAAAGTAGCAGTACACCCTAGTTGGCCATCCAGAAACAAGGAGCAGAGGTATTATGAACAGAAGAGTTCATTGTTGTGCTACGTAACATAATTGATTTAAGTTCATAGTTTTCCAGCGCTACGGAACACGCACACACAGACACGCACCCCCCCCCCCCCCCCCCCGCCGCGGTGGCTCAGTGGTTATGGCGCTCGGCTGCTGGTCCGAAAGACGTGGGTTCGATCCCGGCCGTGGTATTCGCATTTCTATGGAGGCAAAATGCCCGTGAATGCAATCTGCACGCAAGAGATCTAAAGAATGAGGACAGGTTCCAAACTTGTCGAGCACTGCAGTGATTGTGCACAGGTTTTCGAGTGTGAAGATCCTTAGCAGACCACAAATCACATGGGAAGCGGCAAAGGCGCATTATATTAAAAAAGCTGCTTCAGAATGGGCGAGCAATACTTCAATTGTATCATATAATGCTGAAATGATGTTTCTTTTGCGGTGTTTATGATAAAGGCGTGATAAGTTTCTTTTCTCCTAGTACGGTGTATGCCTGCGTTGGTCTGAGGGCATTTAAGCAGTGTCTGCACCATTAAATGACCAGTTGTCAATGAGCGCCGTGTTTTATCCTTCTTCCCAACTTCAGTAAATTCATTGCGAGTTGGTGCTTACTTGAACCAGTAATTGCACAACAGAGCTCGCCTGATAAGTTTACCCAGCTTGTAGCACTACTGTGGCCAAACGCAGAGTGAAACTATTTTATGATATCTGTGTCGTTATTACATTGATAACTTTGCTTTCAGTGGTTTGTGTTGCATTTCTTGCATGTATTTTATGATCCTAACTTTACAAACTGTGTACTTGGCATTGTTATATATGTATTTCGAAACACAGCAAGTTTTCTGCGTTGCCTCTTCAATTCCTTGTACATATCCTTAGATGCGTCCTGTAATAATGTGACCAGTCGATTGTGCCACTCTTTCTCTGGTATGATTCATTGTTACCAATACTGTCAATTTTTTTTTTCTTGTACCCACCCGTCACAAACCCTCTGGGGATTGACAGTATATTTAAATAAAATAAAATAAAAGAAACCAGCACAGCAACAGGGACAACAGAGAAGACGGGACTGACGCTGACTAGCAACTGAAAATTTTTGAAAAGGAACACATAAAATATACTCTCTTCACAGTCAAGAGAGCGCATGACTTTCACAGTCATGATTGAGGACAAATGGGTTCCGTGACACACGCGTAAGCACCCCATACGCCCTCGTTCATGACTATGAACTACTGTATCATGACCACCATGACTCAAGTTGACAAGTGTTGTTGGTGTAGCTCATGCGTGCTCTTGGTTGTAAAGGGAGTATATTTTGTATGTCCCTTTTGAATAAGCCTTTAGTTGCTAGTCAGCACCTGTACTGTCTTGTCCCTGTTGCTGTGCTGTTTTCTTCAAGTATCCGTCTTCGCTTCCATGAGCCGTTGTGCTGGAAAACTACAAATTTAAAGTAAGTACTGTCAACATTTGCCTGAACAATTTAGCACGTCTAGAAAATGCTTGTCTCCTGGTAGCTTCCACGATGATGGCCTCTTCTAATTCATGATGCTGTCACAAGCGAAGCTGCATCCCTGCAAAAAAAAGAAAGAACAAAAAATTTCCTAATATAAGCATCTTGGTGGGCACACCTCTAACAACAAATCTTTCGCACTCTTCAATAAACAGAGATAGTGGACAGCTCTGACAACAGATATGTCCAGTGACTTGGCTTAAACCAAAATAGCGAGAAAAAAATGAACGCCCTTCCCTGGCACCATGTGCACTGAAGCCTGAACAACAAATAAAAAGGGCTGAGCAACAATTTGTTCTGAAAGTGGCTAAAAAATGCATTCATTGCATAAAATGCTACGTAAAGGTCTTCGAAAGCAAGCCCATAATTTACAAACAAAACTTCCCATTCCCGAACCTGGCCAGTGCTGCTGTCTCACTTGAATCCTGCCTTGCGATAAGCACACCTACTGGTGTCGCGGGGACCGCTTGAAACCGCAAGGCGTTTGTAGATTAAGTAAGTGCTGGCACATCACTCCCTTTGTCTTCCCTCAATTGCAGGCGGCCGACCGAGCGAAGAGTGCAGACCCTGTCTTTTTCGGCCTCACTGCAGTGCACAATTTGAAAGGGAAAGTTGCTAACGGCCGATGCTTCCTGTGCTACATCACAAACTTTTGTGGGGTGATGATGGGTGCAGGGGTCAGGTGCATGCAGCCAGCACAGGAAACGGTTGATTGGAGGCATATGGGAGAGGCCCTGCAGTGGGTATAGTCCGGCTGATGATGATGAAGGGTGATTGCATACTTTTGTGGGGTGATTGCCGAGTAATTGCATACCAATCAAGACTTGGTGCAAATCGCTGCCCAGTCCCAATAATGTTGGTTATAGGAGTATACATCTGATTGGGAATGAGAGAACAAAGACTAGGCGTGATGCAGCAGTGTTAATTTCGAATGAAAGAATAAACTTTGGTTGTTTGCTTACAATATGCCACTGGATTTATGCTATCTTCCAGTAGAATGCATGAGAATGCCCTCGCACAAAGTGTTGAGGAACATGCGCAACATGTTCTTCCAGAGAACGAAAAATTCCAAAGTAGTGGTAATGACCATCGGTCACCACTGCTGGATCAGTATGCCTCTTTAGTAATGTTTTAGCATCCGTGGGTGGATGGTGTGGCTTCAGCACTTTAAGCAGGGAATGAAGCAGGCAATTGGCTATTAATACACGCAAGTTGTACTCTAGACACTAAGTAAATTGATCAGTATCTGGATCAGTATGGATCAGGCTGGATCAGTATGCCTCTTTAATAATAATAATAATAATAATAATAATAATAATAATAATAATAATAATAATAATAATAATAATAATAATAATAATAATCTCTTTATTTGTGTCGTAGGGTACACAGTCGACACTGGAGGCCGGCAGTAAAAGCTGTCAGAAACGACAGCTTGACAGAGCCGCAGGCCCCCATGCACTTGGCAGCAGTACAGTGGCAATGCTTATATGCAAAAAAAAGATGCTATGCACAGTACAGCTCACAGTACACCCTGATAAATAAATTCTATTTTCTTTACAGAATACAACAAAATTTTGTGATATACGGCATAAATTAATAGAAAGAACATAGAATAGAACATAAAATTACCGTGGCTTAGGCCACGGTAATTTAGTAATGTTTTAGCGTCCGTGGGTGGATGGTGTGGCTTCAGCACTTTAAGCAGCGAATGAAGCAGGCAATTGGCTATTAATACACGCAAGTTGTACTCTAGACACTAAGTACATTGATCAGTATCTGGATCAGTATGGATCAGGCTGGATCAGTATGCCTCTTTAGTAATGTTTAGCATCCGTGGGTGGATGGTATGGCTTCAGCACTTTAAGCAGGGAATGAAGCAGGCAATTGGCTATTAATACACGCAAGTTGTACTCTAGACACTAAGTAAAGTGATCAGTATCTGGATCAGTATGGATCAGGCTGGATCAGTATGCCTCTTTAATAGTGTTTTAGCATCCGTGGGTGGATGGTGCGGCTTCAGCACTTTAAGCAGGGAATGAAGCAGGTAATTGGCTATTAATACACGCACGTTGTACTCTAGGCACTAAGTACATTGATCAGTATCTGGATCAGCATGGATCAGGCTGGATCAGTATGCCTCTTTAGTAATGTTTTAGCATCCGTGGGTGGATGGTGTGGCTTCAGCACTTTAAGCAGGGAATGAAGCAGGCAATTGGCTATTAATACACGCACGTTGTACTCTAGGCACTAAGTACATTGATGAGTATCTGGATCAGCATGGATCAGGCTGGATCAGTATGCCTCTTTAGTAATGTTTTAGCGTCCATGGGTGGATGGTGTGGCTTCAGCACTTTAAGCAGGGAATGAAGCAGGCAGTTGGCTATTAATACACGCAAGTTGTACTTTAGACACTGAGTACACTGAGTTGACTGATGTAGCGGCTCTTGACTCAGGTGTCATCTTATCTTCATAAACCACTAACTCCTCATTGTCAGAAATCCGCGACAACTCTTATGTTGCACTTCCTATATGCTGCTAGTGGTGCCAAAATCCGACAAGTGAGAACTGCGGCTTTCATCTACGTCCTCGGCTGGCGCTGATAAAGAAGATAAAATAATATTATGCGACCAGAAAACATCTTGATCCTGTTCTGCTCCTGTTGCGCACAATCTGCTGCAACGACCATTATCAAGATTGGCAACTGCCAAACAGTTTTTTTCGTTCGTCGTGAACAGCCTCTGCAGCTCTTCGGCGTTGCTGCTGAATGGACACTTCGTTTAGCGAACACTTCACTCTTTTCATGATACAGCGAGTGTAGCACTTTATCAAACTATCACGATCATCATGAGTAACATACAGAGAATACTGTTTTTATCTGGAGGATAAAAACTGACGAAAAGGAATTGTGAAAGGAATAAAAACTGGCTCTTTTCGTCAGTTTTTATCGGTTTTTATCCTTGTTACCCGCTATTGATGTTTTATCCGTTTCTATGGCTCTTTACACCTTGTTACTTTCACTGTTCATAGTCAAGTGTATCTCTTTTTGTTATCATCCCTTGTTTGATTCAGTTCACTTTTAGCTTTTTCACCGTTATGTTTTTATCGCTTTTATGGCTCTTTACACCATGTGACGTTGACTGCATCTGATTATCTTTGCCACTGCCTTCCTATATATTGTCCGAGTTTCGCTCAATAAAATTCAGTTGCCAGTTCAGCGCTCTTTCCTGTCCCTTCTTCGTTTCGCCTTCGGGCTTCTTTCGCGCTGTTTTCACTCTTATCACAATGAACCAACTAGCCCAGCAAAAAGTTCTGCTTACGTCACTGGCAGATGAGGACAGGGATACGACGCTGAAGTGAGCCCATGCCACAACCTGGACGAAGAAGTGGAGCGGATTAGTAAGCGTCATCGTTGTGCCGTTCTCACACCCACTAAGGGCGCCTGGGTTCCGCCAGCTCTTCATATAGGCACCAGAAGATGATGCTGCCGTCGATCCGGATCCATGTGGTTGAGGGACAACCGTGAAAAAGTGTCCGTCGAGCGGCCAAGCAGATCCTCGTGCGTCGTCGAAATGATACGGCAACTTGCTTACGTCACTGGCAGATGAGGACAGCGATACGGCGCTGAAGTAGCCCATGCCATAACCTATATTGTTAACTACATTCGGAGCTCTTGCATGAAAATACCTGGCGTTATTCGCTCAACAGCTCAACTAAGCCCAGAAGCCAATATTTGCCTTCTAGCTGAACGTTTGTCCAAGCACATTGGGAACGCCTAACGTCATAGTGTTTGGATAGGCGCTGTTTACAACAAGAGGGCACAAGCAGAGAATCAGGGAGAAAAATATTTGAAACAGGCCAGGAGTTTTTTTTATGCGTTCGTTGGGCACTTGTTAATCGCTTGCCCATCCCTTCTTTTCCGCGTGTTTCAAACAGCAAGGCCCACTCTATAAGAGGCACTCATCAGCGGCTGTTTCGCACGAGATTGATGTAAGCTTATACGACGCATATCGGAGCTCTTGTGTACGCACGAGTGTCGCGTGTCAGTTGAGGTATGCCACATATGTAATAAGTGCATACAAGTCACATTTCCGTAGCGCGTGAACTACTATATATGCAGCACATGTGTTCATCTGTGACGTTTGTGACGCGTATGAGCTCGTACGTGACACATATGAACTCGTATGAAGCATATGTGCTGATACGAGGCGCATTTGTCGACACATATGGCTCATATGATGCCCAGATGAGTCCATACGAGGCACATATGTGGCACATATGAACTCGTATGAAGCCTATATGTGTTTACATGAGGCACATATACTGACACATATAACTCATATGGGCTTCATATGAGGCACATATACTGACACATATAACTCATATGGGCTGCATACGAGTTCATATGAGGCACATATACTGACACATATAACTCATATGGGCTGCATACGAGTTAATACGAGACACATATCTGACACATATAGCTCGTATGTAACACATATGGAATGATACGAGACACATATGAATCCATACGAGATTTTTCGATAGGGCTGGACGAAGAAGCGGAGAGGGTTAGTAAGCGTCATCGTTGTGCCGTTCTCACGCCCACTAAGGGCGCCGGGGTTCCGCCAGTTCTTCATGTAGGCACCAGAAGATACATACATACATACATCTTTATTAACTCTCACAAGGTTACATCAGTAACAGAGGAGAGAGGATGCAAGGCAAAAAGCTGCGTTGGTGCAGCTTGAGGGATACCCTGCGCCCTCTGCCGGCGGTATCGCCTGGCAGCTAATCACAACAGCAGTGGAAGAGCGCACTCACCAGCACAAAAGAAAATACAGCCACAAAATATATACATTAACATTTGCATGACGTTATGCCTCTGTTATCACTCGACATTATTGGACAAAAGAAACTGCTCAAAATTTTTATGCACAGGAAATGCATTTATAATCAACCGAGATACAAATGAAGTGGAAAGAAGATACACAAAGCTATATATATATATATATATATATAGCTTTGTGTATCTTCTTTCCACTTGATATATATATATATATATATATGTTCAAATCATGATGTCAAAATGATGCACATTCAAACAAAGGAATAAGTGTTATTAATTTATGCCGTAAAGTCTTTCCAAGTATGATGTTCTTGTGCAGAAGATGATGCTGCCGTCGATCCGGATCCGTGTGGTTGAGGGACAACCGTGAAAAAGTGTCCGTCGAGCGGCCAAGCAGATCCTCGTGCGTCGTCGAAATGATACGGCAACTTGCTTACGTCACTGGCAGATGAGGACAGCGATACGGTGCTGAAGTGAGCCCATGCCATAACCTGGACGAAGAAGCGGAGAGGATAAGTGAGCCTCATCGTTGTGCTGTTCTCACGCCCACTCTTGGCCGCACAATAGTGTTATACGCCAGGAAACGCGTTTCAGGTGTAGCGAACTGTAGTGCACGCCTCAAGAAGAATATTTTGCGAACAGCATTTGCCCAGACGGTATCAATATGTCTGTTCCAGGAAAGATTACTGGAAATCCATGGGCCTAGATATTTGTAGCAATTTCCTCAGAGAGTGCACTATCAGAAGAATGGCCTGAGGGGCGAGTTGGTGCATGATGAAATGAACGGCGGCGCAACAAGAAGAACACAACAAGAGAGGGGACACCACATGCGCACACTACCAACTGTTTTATTGCATGGAAAGGAGGCATATTTATACAGCTCAGGCATGACACTAATCGCAATATCGCTCAGAACCCAACACGTGGAAAAGAAACAGCAACATCAGGATAAAAGAAAAAAGAAAAAAAAAAGAAAAAAAAGAAAAAAAAACCCTTAACCTCTGCAGAAAAAACTAAGATTTTGATAACAGAACTTTGAGGAGGCCATCTCGTAGCAAAAGCAGAGTCAAACAATCGTAGCAAAGGCAGAGTCAAACAAGAGAAGCAAAAGCAGTCAAAAAAATTAAAAAATACAATCGTAGCAAAGGCCGAGTCAAATGTATTAAGCAAAAGCAGTCAGAACCCGATAAACAACAAAACGGAAAGCAAAAAACAGTAAAAAAGTTAACAACCCGCCTAAAACAAACAACAGACGGCCGCTAGAAATGCAGGGCTGAAAAGATGCACAGCACATGGCGTTACAAAAAACTGTCAAGAAAGGACACTTCATTTCTACGGAGGGATACTGAGGAGTCGCTAACACAAGTGCTTCCCTTCTTATTGATCATAAAGGCCTCAAGAATTTCGCGTGCCACCTGATCGCGACTCCTGCCGAGAATCCTTATTCCGTTAAGCACTGGCTCACACTTGCAATCTTTACAATGTAGGGGCAAATTCGACCCGCCTCCGTTTTCTAACGACTTTTCGTGTTCCCGTGTTCTGTCGTTAATGCAGCGACCTGTCTGGCCTATATGCGATTAGTGTCATGCCTGAGCTGTATAAATATGCCTCCTTTCCATGCAATAAAACAGTTGGTAGTGTGCGCATGTGGTGTCCCCTCTCTTGTTGTGTTCTTCTTGTTGCGCCGCCGTTCATTTCATAGTGCACTATCGGAAGTACCCTACTGGTAGAGAAGAGGATTCTTTTTAAGCGTTACTCTCATATATGCTGTTTTATCAAAATTTATCAACATTTGGCACCTATCACACCAGCGTATCACCTTCTGAAAGTCTTTATTTAGCCTGATTTGATCTTCACTTGAATTAATTCGTTCATAGAGGACACAATAATCAGCATATAACTTAACATGAAGAGAGAGATCTTGGACAATATCGCTAATATATATAATAAAAAAAGCGGCCGAAGCCCAGATCCTTGGGGAACCCCTGATTCAACTGGAATGCCATGTGAGAGGGCCACATTTAGTGTAACAAACCGGCGCCTGTTTGTCAGGTAAGCCTTAATCCAGGTTATTATTTTATCGTTTTTGTTACAGAACTCAATTTATATGTTAGCTTGTTATGAGAAACCGTATCAAAGGCCTTGCGGAAATCTAAAAATATTGTCACGTTGTAGTGACGGCAGTCCAGCGGTAAGGAAGACACCAGAAATACTTGCAAACGAAGCTCTTTATTTGGGCTGACTTGCGCCCGGAAAAGAATTGAATCACTCGGTGGCGGCGTAAGCAACAAGCGTGCTCGTCAATCGTCGATCTACGAATGTCCGCTGCTCGCGGCATCGCTCAATTTAAAGCCGGCAAGGAAACTTCTAGATAGCAGGACAAGATCATCTACAGTAATCTGGAAAAACCTAGATGCAGCCTTTCATGGCTGCGATCAATCGCGATTAGACTGGTCGCTTCTCGCGTCAGGAACAAAAATGATAACAACCCTTTCCTGCAGCCTTGAGCGTGAACGAACAAACACTACAATGATACGTGGCAATATTGCGTCAGTTTGTTTTCCTTCGTTTATGGCTTCCGAAAAATCAGGAATTGTCTGTATTAGCTGTGTACATGTCGAATATCCTTTCCTGAAACCATGTTGAGCTTTTAATATTATGTTACGTTCTTCAAGAAAGGTAGATAAATGTTTATGAATAATGTGCTCAAGTGTCTTACACGTTGTGGAAGTAAGTAAAATAGGGCGATAATTTTGCACGTGTGTTTTGCACTGGTTTCATGCAATGATTTAACACTTCAACTCGCCAGTCATCAGGTAAGGCGCCTTCCTCTATGGACCTTCTAAAAATGACACAAAAATACTTGAAGCAACAATCCGCGTACTGCTTCAGAAATGCATTTGGGATGTCGTCTGGGCCAAACGATTTCTTAATATCAAGATTTAGAAGGAAATTGAACACTCCATTTTCAGATATGGTAACATCAGGTTTATGGGGTAAAGACAGACTGAATGACGGGAGATGACCACTGTCTGCAGTAAAAAACAGTTTTGAAGTGGTTATTAAAGGCGGCACAGGATGCTTTATCATCGCGTATACATTTTCCATCTATTACAAACATGTCGGCACTGCGGGAACTCGGAGTAATCGTCCTCTAGAATTTTTCTGGAGATTTTCTAATAAATGATGGGAGTTGGACACCAAAATATCTTTCTTTGTCAAGTAAAGTCTGATCTTTTAACTGTTGTGACACCTCATCAATAAGGGCTATGGAAGGGGCGGCTGAGTTCGCTCACATTTTAGCTTACGCTGTAAGTGCAGCGTCTCTCTGCTGATCCAAGGGTTGCGGCTACAAGACTGCTTAGATATCTTCGGCACGAAACACTGGATACATTCATGAACCATGTTCTTGAAGATTAGCCACAAGTCATTAATACTGCAAGGATTCGTTTGGAAATCGTCACAGCGAAGGTCAAGAATGTCAATGATGGACTCATTATCTGCTCGTTAAAAATTTGGAAAGGAATGAAGAGCATCTTCATGTTTTACAGAACCTTCATTTAGTGACAATAAAACTGCCTTATGATCTGATGTTTCCCGTAATGATGCCACTTAGAAAAAAGATCTAGGATGGACATCGAACCGTGATGTATTCTTGTGGGCTCATTTACAACTTGCAGCAGGTCAATAAGTACTTTCTTCTGGGCGAGTTGGTTCATAATTTCCAAAGGTAAAAACTTGCGCAAACAGTAGAAGAAGAAGGAGACGGTACAACAGGACAGAGCGCAAACTTCCAACTGGTTTATTTAGGAAACTGTACCTACATATATAGACAGGTGAAATCATATCAGAGTGATCAAGAGTAAACACGTGTGCACACAACCAGCGAAGATCCACTACCAAGCAGGGCAAAACTAATAAAATCTCATCATGTTATCACTGAGGCCAAAAGATGCTAGCTGTAAGAAGGCTGAATGAAGTATGCAGGGTAATACCAACAAAGCAGCGTCCCTGAAAAGCAGCGTCACCATCCAGATCAATCGTCTTGAAAAAGCAGGGTATCCCGCCAACGCAATCCACAGTGTAACAGCAGGTATACTACATAAAGCACGAAGGAATGACAGTAAGGAAGCCTCGACAGTGCCTCGGCCAAGACAGCAGATTCAAGTCATCCCTTATCTGCACAAAATTTCCCATAACCTGAAGAAGATTGGAAACAGGAATGATGTGACTGTACTTTTTTCCGCGCCTACTAAGCTGTCAAGCGTATGTACCGTTCTGGCCAAAAAACCTCAGCGATGTGAAAAGAAGCATGGCACTAGGTTTGTCGAATGTTCCACCAATGTTGTGTACAGCCTGCCTCTCACTTGTGGGTGCATATATATTGGACAGACGGGTAGATGCGTGAATGACCGCATCATTGAACACAAGAGGAATGTGGAAAGTTACAAAACTGGCAACCTGTATGACCATATTGTCTGCCATAAATGCAAACCTGTGTATGAGGGCACTATAATTCTCGCACGTAGCAAAACCAAAACGCAGAGAGAGATCACTGAGGCCTTTTTAATAACGAAAAACGGTGAAAAATGTATTAGTTCCACCTCTTTAACACTCCTTGATAAGGAGCTAGCCTTTTTAGGACATGTGTGATTTGTTGGGCTACTTGCTGTTACATACCTTTCTTGTCTGTTGTTGATTTTTATTACTGACGCGGCTTTTGCTTAGAAATCTATACGTCTTGTTTTTGTTGTTGATTTTTTTTTTGTTGTTGGTTTTTTATGAGTGACGCGGCTTTTGCCTAGAAAATTGATTTTATTCACTCAGGTTTAGCCTTTTGGCTGTTTTATCGGTTTTAGTTTGTGACTGCCTGTTTTACTTTGTTTTTAGGTCTGACTTGGCTTTGCCAAAGATATGTGTTGTTACAAGGTTACGTGTGCTTGTCTATTTGTGTGTGTGTGTGTGTATGTGCATGTGTTGTTTGCGCGCGCGCAGTCGTGCATGTGTATGTGTGTGTATCTGTCTGCGTTGCTGGTATTACCCTGCATACTTCATTCAGCCTTCTTACAGCTAGCATCTTTTGGCCTCAGTGATAACATGATGAGATTTTATTAGTTTTGCCCTGCTTGGTAGTGGATCTTCGCTGGTTGTGTGCACACGTGTTTACGCTTGATCACTCTGATATGATTTCACCTGTCTATATATGTAGGTACAGTTTCCTAAATAAACCAGTTGGAAGTTTGCGCTCTGTCCTGTTGTACCGTCTCCTTCTTCTTCTACTGTTTGCGCAAGTTTTTACCTTTGGAAAGCAGGTCAAAGTTTAAGGCAAGGTCCAGCATTTCGTTTTCCATCAAATTACAGGACTGGGAAGAAAAAGTGCACCAATCAATATTCGGAAAATTGAAATCACCGGTCATAATTATTCTGTCTTCCGGTTTTATATGACACTGGATATACTCTTTTAAATGGTGCAAAAACAGTAACAGGAGAGTTAGGGGGCCTGTAAATGTCGCCTAGTAAATACTTGATGTTATCAGCATAAACTTCGCAGGATATGCCCTCGACTCCGGTGACGTTAGGTAATCTTATAAGTTGTAGAGATGCTTTGTATAGTATGGCAACTCCCCCACCTCTTCTGTAACGATCTTTTCTCAAGACCTGATAGTTATTTAGGACAAATTCACTGTCATATATATCTTCGCTTAACCACGTCTCAGTCAGCACTACTACATCAGGGTCATGTGTGAGTAAGAGACCTTCCAACTCAACGACTTTATTAATAAACAACACTGTGACAGTTAGTATTTAAAACTCGAAAGCAACCTTTTTTAGTTTTGTTGCGTCAGGTGTGCTTGGTAATCCTGGACCGCTTGTTTTCAGTTTTGTCCCAGGCAAATAACGTCCCGTTCACACTTAATTTATCAAAGAATAACTTTACTTTCGCACCGTTCAACCTTTCCTCTGCAGAGCTTTCCCTTAGTTTTTGCCTTATCTGACGAACTTCAAGAGAAAAATCCTCTGAAATCGATATGTAGAGTCCTTGAGTTTGGGACAGGCCTTCATTATAGATATTTTTTCACGGTAGTCTAAGAACCTCACAATTACTGGATGATCACTATCTTTCTTCTTTCCCAGCCTATGACAGTGTTCAATTCCATTAATGGTTAAATCAAGCTTTTTAAGAAACACACACTCTTTTACCTTCTTGGTAAGATCATCCAATGTTTCAGTGCTCTCTTCTTTAACGCCATAAATTATCAGATTATTCCTTCGACTCCGGTTTTCTAACTCGTCAACCTTATTCAAGAGGCTGAAAAAATTCTCATCTAGCTCAGCTATAGTTGATTTCAGGCCACTTACTTCTGCCTTCAATGTACGAAGCGAAGCCATCTGAGTTTCTGTGCCACTTATTCGTTCATGTAAGCTTGCGACATTTTTTTCAAGTTTTTCTTGCCTATTCAGGACATTGCTGATCCGTGGGCCCCGGATTCGACTCAATTGTCGCCACAGATATCAAAAGGCTTAATTTGAAAGAAACAGCAGAGACAACACTTTTTGAGCCAAGTGGGCATGGCAGCAGCAATAGAAAACGGTCATCACTGCGGAAACACTTAATTCGAGAATAATCACTTCGTTTTACATGATGAGTGTATTATATGAATCATCATTTATTCTAGCTATCTCAACTGCTTTTGATTTCAAACCTGTAAACCTGTGCTCCCGGATTTTATTTTGCATGAGTGTATTATGAATCCTCATTTATTCTAGCTATGTCTCTGCATGAAAACCAGAACACTGTAGTTGAATCGTGCAGTACGCATATAGCATGAAATGTCAACAATTTCACAAGCCTCGGAACCAAATGTGCTAATTTCCCCTTATGCATATAGTGTGAGTCAGCCTTTCAAGTAGAATAGAAAAATGTAATAGAGATTTATTAGCAAAAAATGTTCCGCATGTGGCAAATAGCGGCGCCGCGGCCGCCAGCACACTTCGCGCTCGTCGCCGCGGTGGCCACGACAGGAGCGGCCATGTAGTTCTTTCTTTCCTCCATGGGAGCGGCTAAAAACCGCCGCCTCGAGTAACCCCCAGAGAGCACAGTGTTGCTTGGATTTTTGCACTTCAGCCGAGCTGAATCCCTAGACTTCCCCAGTTCGGATCGTCCCCATGTGTCGGTGGCGCGGGGCGGCAGAACGGTGGACGGCGGCCACATTCCGCATTCACGGTGCTCACGTGGTCCGCTTATATGTGCACCACGAGTGTCATGGAACAGCCTCACCACATAAAGGTACTGTATAATTGTCCGCTCTGTCCAATGCGGTATGCTTCGAATACTGCTAAGAATTTTCATTTGAAAGGAAAGCATCCTAACGAGTGTGGACCCTTTGTGAAAATTGCTGCGACGCCGTTTTCGTGTGACGCTTGTCGAAATGCAAGTTTTACTAATCGGTTACTTTTGATGCTAGACTGCCAGTGCCTGCACGGTTTTGTGCCTAGGTAACAGCACGCACAAGTTCAGCATGACTGAAGGTGAGCACTACACGACGCATGTCAGCACAGTCTGTGTCCCCTCCCGTTCTCCGTCCCGAAGCCCAGTCTGCAGTTGTTCAGCATAATTAGCTGTGCATGAAAGGCTATTGTCCTCTTTTGCAGCGCGCATTGTGTTAATTGCATGCAGTCCTTTGTGCCTTTTTCCCCCATGCTTGCAGGACGCTGTGAAATCTGGCATGTTGGCTTTGAAAGCATATGACCATGCCCGACATCAGCCACGTGGCATGTTTGCATTCTTACTTCTCACGCGACACCTCATAATCTTTTAACTGGTCTAACCGCTATCTTGCATTGCTGACTATTCCCGTGACCCCACGCAGCTGTCAAACAGCAGTGTGCGTGTTAAGCACTTAGTACTCATTTTACTGATTGCTATTCATGTGTTTACTTGAGCAAAGTGGAATAAACGGTAACATACGAAACGAGTTATGGAAACAGTACACTGCATTGTTTGTGACAAATAGGTACAGGATGCATGCACGCTCGTGCTTCCCACCTTTGAACTACTACATCCACTGTCCCCTTGACTGTTTTGAACAGGAATCTGTTCAGTGCTGAAATGTGGTGAAAAGAGACTATTTCGTGGTCCGTGCCCTTCAAAATGCACAAAAAAGGCCATGAATTATTCATTATGTAGCTATAGCATGCAAATATGCAGTTCAGTAGCTAGCCGACGACTGAAATATAAGGAATGAAACATTCTGAGTAAGAAATATCTCGCCGGGTGCATTTTTCATTTCTTCTGTCACATTAGTCCTTTTTCAGACAGGCAGACAGATTGAGGTTGTAGTGTGATCCAGGTCATATATAGGGTTGCCGAAAAGGTTTCTATGACCATCGCATCCCCCAAGTAGAATATACAGCAGCTTTTCTTCCATGTCGTACGTTTCTGCTGCAGCGGTCATCCTTAGTTTTCGAAGAAATGAAGTATCTGCGCAGGTGTAACACAGAAATGAATACATAGTGACAAAAATATCACATTATGTGTGTACATTTGTTACAGCTGGCAAAAATGAAATAATAAATCGAACTAGTGCCTTGGCTTCAAGAAGTGGGTTCAGTATGCTAAGTGTCGGTGAAAAAAATACTGAAAGCGGTGAAATGGTGAAGTGTACAAGAATACCTCGGCATTCCTTTAAACGGCGTACTAGATTGGGTTACTGCTTCTATGGGCTGTTTAGTGATTTCAGTGCCCGCGGAACATCATGCTCATTGAAATTTCAGGCATCCTTGCATCCTTGTTCTTTTTTTTGTGTGCATGCGTGTGTATGCAAATATTTTTGTGGTAAGGTGCCTCCTGCACCTTAAATTTCAGAAGAATATGACTGAATGTTATAACATTCCACTTGCTTGTTCTATGCATGTACCATATACACTTGACTAAGGGCCCTGCACTCGTGTATGGGCCACTATGCCCGGCTTGGGATCCACAAATTACGGGGGAAGAGGGGGAGGGGAAAATTCGCAAAAAGCAACTGCACTTCACGCATGTGTAGACTTCCTTGTGTGGCACGCTACCCAGGGAGCTACCAGCAATGACAGCTGTCTGCTGCCATCATTATCATCTTCGAGCGTGCACTGCTGTGCAGCTGTGTGCCATTTAAAGCAGGATTCAGATGCATGTGCTCAGAGCCAATGGAAACTCCCGACCACGAAATGATGCCCACTGGACAACTAGTTGTCTGCTTGCGGATTTTCAATTATTGGTGTGTGGTGTCTCCAGACATTATGTTTTAAATTTACAGGAGTTTGAAATGCAATGAATACAACAGAAATGACTTCATTTACAAAGGTAGCAAGGATTCGGGCCCAAGAATCAGACAGCAGTACCAACGAAGCATAAAGGTGCCTGCAAGTAGACAGCAGATATAGTGTCAGGCTGTGTAGTACAGTAAAGTAGTTTTCCCGTAATATCAGAATCAGAATCATGTTTATTCAACATCATGTCGATGTTGGGTGCGTTGACAAAAAGCCAGTGAAAGGCTTGACGAGGCCGACGCACCCCACAGAGGCATTGCAGTGGTACACAAACTTCAGAGCACTTTCGAAGAAACAAACGAGCATACAAACAAACAAAATAAATAAGAGATTTGGCATTAGCTATGCATCAATTCGGACTCCTTGTTTAATTGATGCGGGAGGGTGTAGCTCAGCATTTGATGGCCGTAATTGGTTCTCATCCTAGGCACATACCATTTGGGTGTCGCTCGTGTAGAGTACTTTGGCTCTTTGCATTGTAAACCTGACAGCTTTGCCATAGGGCAATTATTTTTATTAACACTGGATTTATAACGCCGTAGAAGTAAAGTTTCATACAGCTGTGGTAGGCGGGTGATTCGAAGTTCATCGAAAATCGGTTCAGTGTGTCCTAGCCGAGGAGCATTCATAACATTTCGTACAGCTTTCTTTTGAAGGAGATACAAACGGTTAATATTTGTATAAGACGTGGTACCCCACACTAAAAAGCAATAATTTAAAACAGAAGAAAACAGCGCGCTATACAGTATCTCCTTAATACTCTGCGGCATGAAATACCTCAATCGACACAAAATACCGACAACCTTTGACAGCTTGTTCATCACCATGTCGACATGATCGTTCCAGCTCAGATTCTCATTAAAAATAACACCTAAACTTTTAACCGCTGGGACCATTTCGATAAGTGACTTACCAATCCTTAAACTGAGTGGTGGCACATTAGTCAGCTTGTTACGAGGCCTGAAAAGCACAGCTTTCGTTTTTGCAGTGTTTATGTTTAATAAATTATTTTGAGACCATTCTTGGAGTGACTGTAAACATTTGGTGGCTTGTTTTTCGAAATCTGGCAACTGTGCAGCTCTAAAGAATAAAATTGTGTCGTCAGCGTAAATGACAAATGTTGGAAGATTACTAATACAAACGATGTCGTTAACATAAATAAGAAATAGTAATGGCCCCAAAATACTACCTTGCGGAACTCCTGAAACTATGCGCTTAATATCAGATAAATCATTGTCTATTTTTACTTGCTGGGATCGAGAACTTAAATAAGACTGAATTATGTCAAGCAACTGTCCGCGGAAACCGTAGTGCTCGAGCTTAGTCAACATTATTTTGTGGTTTATGCGGTCAAACGCTTTTGAAAAATCGATGAATATACCAAGAGTAAGAAGTTTCTGCTCGAAGGACTCTAAAATTAGCTCTTTTTGTGTTAGCAGCGCGGTTTCCGTCGAACAGTTCTTCCTAAAACCATGCTGACTGGGCGTTATTATGTTATATTTCTCACAAAAACTAGATATCTGTTTGAACAAAATCTTTTCAAAACACTTCGAAAAAACAGGTAGAATAGATATCGGACGATAATTTGACAAACTGTTTTTGTCTCCACCTTTGTGAATAACTGTGACTTTGGCAAACTGCATTCTATTAGGGAACACTGCGTGTTCGATACAGCTGTTGAAAATAAATTCTAACACTGGGCTAATTACATCAGCGACGTATTTTACTGGTAAAATTTTGAGGTCATCAATATCAGACGACTTGCTGTTTCGTAAAGCTAGGAGACAGTTTTTGATTTCATTAGCATCAGTTGGAGACAAAAAAGCACTGGAAACAACGCGCGAGTCAAGACACTTAATATTCGAAAAATTGTAACTCGTATCTGCCTGAGAAGAACTCTAGTTTGGGCTAGTTGGTTCATGATTCAACAGGAAAATGGCGCAAAAGACGTGGACAAAAGAGACAAAGTCCCATCAAGGACTTTTAAAGGCTGTCAGGGAAACCATCCAGTCCACCGGCGAAGTCCCTTTTCAAAATGCAGCAGGAGTAAGCGTTGACAATTTCATTTCTTTGTTAGAATTTTACCTAAGTTCGACTGCTGTTTTGTTTGATGGAAAATTCTTTGTTCAGAAGAAGGGAATATGCATTGGCTCGTCTGTAGCTCCCGCCCTTTGTGATATTTTTCTCTCCATTGTAGGAGCTGACATCAGATGCCACCTTGTTGATCCGCACGTAGTCTCTGTACATAGGTATGTTGACGATTTCTTAGTTATCCTTAAAGACACTTCTGAGCATGAGCTAGACGCTGCGGTCGCAAGGACTATGTCCGTGTTTTCAGAACACAGCCAAGGCCTCAGTTTTACTAAGGAGGTCCCGACAAATGGCGAACTCCAGTTCTTGGACCTTAGAATACGGTTTTGCAAAGTTGGCTTGTGTTGGATGTATAATCCGCGTTCAAAGAAAGGTTTGCTCCCCTTTGACAGTGCTCATTCGAAGCTTGTGAAGCGGGCAATTGTTTCGAACTCCTTGCAAGCGTCTTTGAACAAATCATGCCCCCATATGGTCTCGTCCAGTTTCAGTGCTCAAGTTCAGCGGTTAAAAGTAGCAGGATACCCCTCTTGTATGGTTACTTCCGTGTGTGAAGCCATACTGCAGAAGCTGAAGCAAGGTCCTAAAAGCAAAGATCCGGTTTCACGCAACCGTGTGGCAGTAATACCGTATATCCACAAGGTTTCACACAACCTTAAAAAAGTAGCAGGCAGACATAATGTTCAGGTCGCATTCTCAGCCCCCTGCAAACTTTCTAAGCTTTGCGCAATGACTAACGGGAAAAAACAACCGGCTTGTACTGTGAAACATCAAAACAAGTTCACACGGTGCAGGACGCGGGTTGTTTACCAGATTCCCTTAAGTTGCGGGCTCAGCTACATTGGCCAAACTGGTCGATGTTTTAATGAGCGAGCCAGCGAGCACTGCCGGAATCTGCGGAATAACGAAGGAAGCTTTCTAGTGGATCATTGCAAAGCCTGCAGGGGTTGCCGTCCGGAGTTCGAGAAAACTATTTTTTTGAGGAGTGGGAAGGACAGATTTGAGAGAGAGGTGGTCGAAGCTTTTTACATCAGGAAAGAAGGGAGCAGATGCGTCAGCAAGCCATCCATTACGCTTAGCAACGAGGAGTACACTTTTCTAGAAAGTTTTCTGTAGGCGCTTCGTTTTGTTTTGTTGTGCACGCTCTTTCCTTTGGCATTGGTTGCAATTTTTGACGATTTCTTTGACGATGTGCGGTTTTTGCGCCGGTTTTTGTTCTCGTTTTTTACACCTTTGACGCTGACCTTGGTCTGAGCTCCGCATTCATCCTTTTTCATGTTTCTTGTTGGTCATCGGTTATCATTCATATGGCTGCTGGTTGTTCGTTTCCAATTTTTTTCGCGTTTTTATACTTTTGACGCCGACTTTGGTCTTAGCTTCGCGTCCATCTTTTTTCTGGTTGGTCATCGGTTATCTTTCATGTGGCTGCTGGTTTTTGGTTTCCAATTTTTAAGGTTTGCACTCTTCATCCATTTCAACCTTTTTTTTTTTTACCTTTGACACTGTTTTGGTCTTAACGCTTCATTCTTCACCTTTTTTCCACGTTTCTTGTTGGTCATCTGGTATCACTCATGAGTGTGTATCGTTTTTGGTGTTGAAGAGTTGCTTGGTCATGACCGTTTTAGTGTTGTTTGCTATACTTTTGTTGGGTTTTTTTTTTTCTTTTCTTTTTTTAGCCATGATAGTATGTTACGTGGCTGCTATTGCGCTTCATGTGCTAGATATCTTACAGTTATCTTTTCTACTGCCTATGCGTGATTACACGGATGTTAGGGCGTGTTGGCCTACATAAAGGCGGGTTTGGTGCGAAATAAAATTCAGTTGTAAGTTGGCGCTGGTCCTGTCGTGTTTGTCTCTTTTGTCCACGTCTTTTGCGCCATCTGCCTGAGACACAAAATAATTATTGAAATCGTCTGCTAGTCGTTTCCCACTCAGTGGTTCATTGTTGACTAATATTTCAAGCGCACTAGTAGCAGTTTTACCTCTGTTTAAGATTCTGTTAACATTTTTCCACACAAGATCGCTCCTCTTTAAAAAGTCGTGGTTGAACAGATTTTCCATGTACTCTTTTTTTGCCTGGCGAAGGAAAGATGTAACTGCGTTCCGGTATGTTTTAAATTGTTTAAGGTCATCTAGTGACCTGGTTGCGATAAAACGGTTGTAAAGGTCCGTTTTTGTTTTTATCATTTTGAGGCATTCGGCGGTTATCCGTGGTTTGCGGGCTTTGCGGGGTTTCTTGGAAGTTACGAGAGGAAAGGTTTGTTCATATATTGATTTAAATATGGTAATAAAGGCATTGTAAGCATCTTCTGGGTCCTTTTCGTTTTGCACAGCACTCCAGTCAAAATTTGATAGAGCTGCCCTAAAGTGATTCAGTGTGTCATCATTAATGCGCCGGTGTGAAATGCTTGGGAGTACACCATTTTTAGGGGAGGGGGCTCTTTCAACAATCAGGTATATTGGTAGATGGTCACTTATGTGGCCATTAATTGCCCCAGAAGTCAGATGATTTGGTGGGGAGTTAGTAAAAAAGACATCAATTGCTGTCGCTGCTTGTAATCGTGTAGGGACATTTATAACGTTAATAAATCCATTGCATTGCAATATCGACTCAACTTCTAATTTATTAGCTGAAGGTGAAAGAAAATCGATGTTTATGTCACCCCCTAAAACAAGGTTTAGATTGTTCTCTGTGGTCCACTGTAGGTATTCATCAAGGAAGCTGGCAAAATTTGAAAAGTTACTTTTGGGTGGTCGGTAAAACACAGAAAAGACATTTCTACCACTTTGTAAGGAGAGTATTTCATAGTCATCATGAGTTAGAGTAAACTCGGCAAGAAGGCTGCAATTAAATTTCTTTTCTATCGCTATCATCACGCCCCCACCTCGTTTATCAATACGATTTTGAACGTACGTGTTATAGTTTGGCAACTGTAAGGCTTCACCGCTGTTTTGGTACCAAGTTTCAGTGACCATTATTCTGTTAAAATGGAAGTTAAGTGCAGAAAGAAAACATTCGAACTCGTCACCTTTGTTGCACAGGGACTGCGCGTTCACGTGAAAAAAGGACATGCTGCTCTTTTTCCGAGCAGGCGCAGTGTTTAGAGCAGATGGCAGGAAGAACTGAGACTTTGTTTGGCTTAAAAGGGGAGGAGGCAGGTCCATTATGGGTGCGAAGGGGTGCACTTCCTAGCAAGGGCCTAACCCCTAGAGCATTGCACCAAGTGTGCTTTCCTTTGAAATGACTATCGCTAGCATGCCATCAGATTTCCGCACCAGCACTTTCCCATTTGTGTGCCAGACATATTTGAAGTCGTGTTGCTTCGCCCATTCCTTCGTTTTCATCAGCAGTTCGCGTTTCTTTTTGGTCAGGTTCTCAAGCACGTGGACATTGCTGTCATCATTTGCTATCTTTTTCCTGTTTGCCCACCACAGGTCGCGGGTTTTTTCTCTTGTGAACCGGCAGATGATACCAGGAATCTTATCTGGTTTCGAGGGCAGTCGATGTATGGCATCCACGTCATCAGAGGACAGTTGCGGCAGCTGAACCTCAGCAGCGATGGCATTAATTTTTTCCAGTAAGTCTTCTTTCTCGGAAAACGGTATTCCATGAAACTGTAGGTTTGCTCGCCTATTCCGCCACTCCAGTTCGTCAAGCTGAGTTACCAGGGATTCAGTGCATTCACTTCCTTCTAGTTTTTCAACCCTCTTTCTGATTTCTGTTATTTCTTGCTCATTTTTTTGTACACGTTCGACTAAACCAGTCAACTGATCAGACATAAATTGCACAGCTGTTTCCATATCATCAACAGTACGTTTCAGCGGCATCAACACTTCCAGTTTTTTGTCAATGGCTTGCAGCATATGCCACATATCCTGTAAGTTTGGTTCTACTGCTGATTTCTCAGGCGGGTTGGATTTTGATCCTCTGCATTTAGGACATCTCCAAGTTTTCCGATAGTCTTTTTTGGATTTTAGTGTCGCTTCAGACACGCCAGCACATTTGCCCACATGGAACACAGTGTGGCATACGCTGCAAGACACACCATTTTGATCTACTACGGACTCGCACTCGGGACATTCTTTGTCGTCACCATTCATTGTAATACACTTGGCAGCAGCAGCGGTCAGACAACCGATTAAGAGGTATGCGAAGAAAAATATCACCAACCTGCGATAGTACAGGGGAAAAAATGTGTCACAGGGATGTCGCCGTGACCACCGCTGCCGCCAATGTGTCGCCCGAAGATGCCGCGGCGCCGCTTTTTATCCCAGGCCTGTCGATGGTAACGCCGCCAAACGGATCACAGATTTCTGGTCGTGATGAACAAGTTGGGGCGTGACGAAGGGCACATGCACCGGCTCTTTTTCGTCGCAGATGGTGTTGTAGCTTGCGTCGGCGCAACTCGGCGTGGCATGGGCACACACACCGGCTCTTTTCTTTCGTAGTATTGCAACTGGCTTCGGCGGAAATCTGCGATAGTACAGGGGAAAAAATGTTTTTGAGCAACACTTGTTGTTGGGCTAGTTGGTAATACATACTTCTGAAGGAACCAGCGCACAAAACACAACGGTGTTTTGTCCTGTCCGTCGTGTTCCGCCTTTTTCTTGTCCGTTGTGTTTTGTGCGCTGGTTCCTTCAGAAGGAAAAAATGTGTCACAGGGATGTCGCCGTGACCACCGCTGCCGCCAATGTGTGACCACCGCTGCCGCCAATATGGTAGGGAGATTGAACAAGTGCCGCTTTCGTGTAAGGGCCACACCCTGCCAAAATTGCGAAATGTTCACAATAATTAGATCATTATTTCTTGTCTGAGAAAGTGGGAACTGCAGTTGGAAATGGTGCATTGTATATCTTGACTGCACATATGAGGGTGCATGTGCTGACGTAAAATGCGTTGACTGGGTGAAGGTAGCTTTGGGTTTTGTTTTTCGAAACGCTTTAACAGATTCTTCTAGGATATTAACAAGGAAACGCTGTGTAATATAATGCCACGTATAATTGTAGTGCCCGTTTGTTCGCGCAAGGCCGCAGGAAAGGGGTGTTATAATTTTGGTTCGTGACGCGAGAAGCGACCGGACTAATCTCGATTGAACACAGCCATGAAAAGCTGCATCTACGTGTTTCCAGATAACTCTAGATGATCTCGACCTGTTATCTCGAAGTTTCCTTGCCGGCTTTAAATTGAACGATGCCGCGAGCAGCGGGCATTCGTAGTTCGACGATTGACGAGCACGTTTGTTGCTTACGCCGCCGCCGAGTGATTCAATTCTTTTGCGGGCGCAAGTCAGCCCAAATAAAGAGCTTCGGTTCCAAGTCTTGTTGGTGTCTTCCTGACCGCTGGACTGCCGTCACTACAACCTGACATCTGATGGAGGTGCTGGGTAGCCTTTCATGTTCCGGACACCCCCTACAAGTCGTGACGCCAGCCCTTTCAGTCATTCGCCGCAGGACCTGAGTCCAGTCCACCGCGCAAGCCGACGTCTGCTAGGGGACACACCTGAGTTCGGGATTCTGCCGGAGCCTACCAGGAAGCGAAAGCAAACAGCAACGTCCGCCATGAGCGTGCCCCATACGTCGACTCCAGGCATTCTGCAGCAGCCTCGGGTACCACCAACCTTCAACGCTTCGCCTGGAGCCGACCCCGAAGAATGGCTGGAACAGTTCAACCGTGTAGCTGTCTTCAACAACTGGGATGATGCTACGAAACTTAGGCACGTCTTCTTCGCCTTGGAGGGGCCAGCAAGAATCTGGTTTGATAATGAGGAAGTTAGTCTCACGAACTGGGAAACCTTCAAGGAGCAGCTTCTGAAGATCTTCACAAACGTAGCGCGAAAGGAGAGAGCCCAGCAGCTAATACAGTCTCGCATACAACATCCAAACGAGACCGTTGCAATGTACACTTAGGAAATGAAGCGTCTCTTCCGGCGTGCCGACGCAGACATGAAAGAAGAAGAAAAAGTAAAGCTTGTTATGCGAGGAGTCAAAGAGCAACTCTTTGCGGGCCTCGTACGGAACCCACCCAAAGCCGTCGCGGAATTTGTCGAAGAGGTATCCACCAGGAAAAAACTTGATTCCAGAGCCCGCCAGTATGACCGCCAGCAGGGCTTTTTGTCAGCGCCGCTAACAACGATAACCTGCGGGAGGTTATACGTGAAATTGTGCGAGAAAAGCTCCGACGATTGCTGCCAACGGGAACGTGTCCGAAGCTTTCATCGCGCACAGACGGCATCCGGGATGAGGTTCAACAGTCCTTGGGTGTGACGCCGACAACCATGCAGTCTCTGCAGCCCACAGCCATGACTTACGCCGCAGCTGTGCGCCGTCCTGCACCTCGACGACGGGACCCAAGCCCCTATCGCCCTCAGCCAGCTGCGTTGGACCGCCGCCCTCTCGCCCTAACCCGCCCGTCTTACGAGCGTCGCACACAGCCGAGGAAATGCGACGAGTAGAGAGCTCCCGACCAGCGCCGCCCACTATGCTTACATTGTGGCGAAGCCGGTCATGTCCTCCGGCACTGCCCATACAGAAGACTGGGCATCCGAGGGTTCTCTTACGACGCTCCACGACCCCGACCCGGCCAGCTACCAGCCGAAATCGAGGAGTTTTTGCGTCGGGAAGGATGCTCATCGCCGAGCCGCCTATCACGTTCCCCGTCGCCATCTTCACCGCGCTTTGTATCTCCTAGCCGAGGTTACACGATGCGTGGACGCTCCCCCAGCCCCCGAAGGTTAAACTGAATAAAGCAGCCTCTGGAGGTGAGGTTTGCTTCTGAGCGCCAGGTCAAAGATCCTCCATCGACGAAAACGCAAGACCTCAACTACGACGACAACACCGACGACGACGACGACGACGACGTGGCCAGACTTGAACCTTATACCACCGCCCAGAGAAGTAACATCGGAGTACGCCCACCGCAGTCTCACTGCGCGACAAAGCCGAGATCGTACACCGAAGACAACGTACAATACGAAAACACGAACAAGTGACCTTGAAGTTATGGTCGACGGTCACACGGTTACTGCCTTGGTGGGCACCGGAGCTGACTACTCCGTCATGAGTGGACCACTCGCTGTTCGACTCAGGAAAGTGACAACAGCTTGGGATGGCCCGCTCATCCGCACCGCAGGTGGTAACCTGATTAGGCCGTCAGAACGCTGCACCGCGAGAGTTACTGTAAATGGGAGAACCTGGTCGTACAGCAATGCTCTGCGAGACGTGTTTTTGGGAATGTACTTCCTGAATGAACATCGGGCAATCATCGACCTTAGATCCAAGTCGATCAAGCTTTCCACGGACAAAGCCATATCTGCCGCGACGACAGCGACTCATCACATTGCCTTAAACGTCCTCGACGAAGCATTGAGCGTGCCGCCCCGATCAAGTGTTCTCGTCGGCATAGGTACTGGAGACATCGAAAATGCCGAAGGCGTTATCGAGGCGAACACCCAGTTACTCCTGGATCGAGGATTGGGCGTCGCGAGGGGAGTTGCCGAAATCCGAAATGGCCAAACCCAGGTGTTGCTAACCAACTTCACGGAAGAATACCGGCATCTAAACAAAGGTACGACGATCGCTTTCCTCGACGAGCTGGCAGACATGAGAGACATATTTGCCCTACCCGACCAACCCGTAGAACCATCTGACCAAGGCCATGAACCAACATTTGATATCAACCCGGCATTACCACGGAGCATACAAGTCCAAATACGCAATCTTCTTCAAAAGTACAGCGATTGCTTTTCATCAACATCGAATGTGCGACGAACCCGGCTTGCCAAGCACCGCATTGTCAAAGACGAACACACCCGACCCTTACGACAGAGCCCCTACAGCGTATCGCCGCTAGAACGCCAAGCTATTCGCAAGCAAGTTGAGGAAATGCTTCGTGACAACGTTATCCAGCCATCAAGGAGCCCTTGGGCAGCTCCAGTCGTCCCAGTGAAAAAGAAAGACGGCACCCTTTGCTTTTGCGTCGATTACCGCCGCCTGAACAGCATTACGAAGAAGGATGCCTGCCCCCTCCCCCGCATTGACGACACATTGGATCGGCTATGCAACGCAAAATACTTCTCATCGATGGACCCGAAGAGCGGCTACTGGCAAATTGAAGTCGACGAAAGAGATCGCGAGAAGACCGCGTTCATCACACCAGACGGACTCTTCGAGTTCAAGGTGATGCCCTTCGGCCTCTGCTCCGCCCCAGCGACGTTCCAGCGAGTAATGGACACGGTGCTCGGAGGCTTGAAGTGGCAAATTTGTCTAGTCTACTTAGATGACGTTGTTGTCTTCTCCACAAGCTTTGAAGACCATCTCAGAAGGCTTCGAATAGTGCTGGAAACAATAAAGTCTTCAGGCCTAACACTGAAACCAGAGAAGTACCACTTCGCCTACGAGGAGCTGCTATTCCTTGGTCACGTCGTAAACAAGGATGGAGTTCGCCCAGACCCTCAGAAGACGGCCGCGATCGCAGTTTCCACAGCCTAATGAGAAGAAAGCTATACGCAGATTTCTTGCATTGTGCGCTTATTACCGGCGATTCGTCAAGAACATTTCGCGCATCACTGAGCCTTTGACCCAACTTACCAAGGCGAACGTGCCTTTTAAATGGGAAATGTCGCAAGAGGAAGCCTTCAAAGAGCTGAAACGCCGCTTACAGTCCCCTCCTGTGCTCGGGCACTTTGATGCACACGCCGAAACCGAAATCCATACCGATGCAAGCAGTGTGGGCTCAGGAGCGGTGCTCGCTCAGAAAAATGGTGGAGAGGAAAACGTTATCGCGTACGCTAGCCGTTCACTGTTGAAAGCCGAAGCCAACTATCCGACGACCGAGAAAGAATGTCTCGCCATTTTTTTTTGCCACGTCGAAATTTCGCCCCTACCTGTACAGACGACCATTCAGGGTTGTGAGCGATCACCATGCTCTGTGCTGGCTAGCCAATTTGAAAGATCCCTCCGGCCGCCTTGCTCTACGGAGCCTGCGTCTTCAAGAATTCGACATAACTGTAGTCTACAAATCTGGTCGCAAGCATTCCGACGCAGACTGCTTGTCGCGAGCCCCCGTCGACGCAGCAAGCGAACAAGAAGACTACGATGCTTTCTTAGGACCGGTAAGCGCCAGCAGTTTCGCGCAGCAGCAGCGCTCAGATCCTGAGTTGCAAAGCCTAGTCGATTACCTGCAAGGCAAGACCGCATCACCTCCCCGAGGGTTCAAGCGCCAACTGTCGTCCTTCGTCGTTCACAATAATGTCCTCCTGAAGAAGAACTTCGCGTCCCACAGACCAGTACATCTTCTTGTCGTGCCCAAGAATGTTAGGCAAGAAATTATGCAGGCATGTCATGATGAGCCGACTGTGGGACATCTCGGGATTGCTCGCACGTTCCACCGCATCCAGGAGAAGTACTATTGGCTGCGGCTAGCTGCCGACGTTTCCCATTATGTGAAAAGGTGCCTTGAGTGTCAGCGACGGAAAACGCCTCCGATTAGACCTGCCGGATTCCTGAACCCCATAACACCTCCAACTAAGCCCTTTCAGCAAATAGGATTGGACCTCCTCGGCCCCATTCCGACTTTATCATCAGATAACAAGTGGATCGTCGTGGCCACCGACTACATGACCCGATACGCCGAAGAAAAAGCGTTGCCTAGTGGTCATCATCATCATCAGCCTGACTACACCCACTGCAGGGCAAAGGCCTCTCCGATGTCTCTCCAATTAACCCTGTCCTTTGTCAGTTGCCGCCACAGTATCCCCGCAAACTTCTTAATCTCATCCGCCCGCCTAACTTTCTGCAGTGCCCTGCTATGTTTGCTTTCTCTTGGAATCCACTCCGTTACCCTTAAGGACCAGCGGTTATCTTGCCTTCCCATTACATGGCCTGCACAAGCCCATTTCTTCCTCTTGATTTCAACTAAGATGTCATTAACCCGCGTTTGTTCCCTCACCCACTCCACCCTCTTCCGATCTCTTAACATTACACCTATCGTTTTCCTTTCCATAGCTCGCCGCGTTGTTCTTAACTTAAGCAGAACCCTCTTTGTTAGCCTCCACGTTTCTGCCCCATAGGTGAGTACCGGTAGGATACAGCTGTTGTATACTTTTCTCCTCAGGGATATTGGTAAGCTACCATTCGTGATCTGAGAGAACCTGCCATATGCTCTCCACCCCATTCTTATTCTTCTAGTTATTTCCCTCTCATGATCCGGATCTGCGGTCACTACCTGCCCTAAGTAGACATATTCTCTTGCTACTTCCAGCACCTCGCTCCCAATTGCGAACTGCTGTTCCCTTGCTAGGCTGTTGAACATTACCTTGGTTTTCTGTATGTTAATTCTTAGCCCCACCGTTCCGCTCTGCCTGTCTAACTGATTGATCATGATTTGCAGTTCTTGTCCTGAGTGGCTTAGCAAGGCAATGTCATCAGCGAATCGCAAATTACTCAGGTATTCTTCATTAACTCTTATCCCCAACTGTTCCCATTCCAGTCCCTGGAATACCTCCTTTAAGCAGGCAGTGAAGAGCATTGGCGAGATCGTGTCTTCCAGCCTGACACCTTTCCGTATTGGAATTTTATGGCTGACTTTGTGGAGAACTATAGTAACTGTGCAATCGTTATAAATATCTTCCAATATTTTCACATAACACTCTTCTACACCCTGATTCCGCAATGCCTGCATGACAGCTGAGGTTTCCACTGAGTCAAATGCTTTCTCGTAATCAATGAAGGCTATATATAGGGGCTGGTTATATTCTGAGCATTTCTCTATCACCTGTTTGATAGTGTGAATGTGGTCTATTGTCGAGTATCCTTTACGAAAGCCTGCCTGATCATTTGGTTCACTAAAGTCCAAGGTTGTCCTGACTCTATTAGCGATTACCTTAGTAAATACCTTGTAGGCAACGGACAATAAGCTGATTGGTCTGTAATTCTTCAAGTCCTTGACGTCTCCTTTGTTATGAATTAAGATCATGTTAGTGTTCTTCCAAGCTCCTGGTACACTCGAGGTCACAAGGCATTGCGTATACAGGGTGGCTAGTTTTTGTAGCACAGTCTCTCCTCCATCCTTCAACAAATCTGCTGTTACCTGATCCTCACCGGCTGCTTTCCCTCTTTGCATTGCTCCCAAGGCTTTCTTTACTTCCTCCTTCGTTACTGGCGGGATGTCCCATTGCTGTGCTCGACTGCCTCCCTCAGTAACTTGATGATTACATTCGCTACTGTATAAATTTGTGTAGAACTCTTCAGCTATTTTAACTATTTTATTCATATCGCTTATAACATTGCACTCTTTGTCTCTTAGCGCATACATCTGGTTTTTACCAATGCCTAATTTCCTATTCTCTGCTTTTAGGCTACCTCCGTTTTCTAGAGCATGCTCGATTCTCTCCATGTTAAACTTCCTGATGTCGGCTACCTTGCGCTTAGTTATTAACTTCGATAGCTCTGCTAGTTCTTTCCTGTCTGTGGAGTTAGACGTCCTCATGCTTTGGCGTTTCTTAATCAGATCTTTAGTCTCCTGAGATAGCTTGCTGGTATCCTGCCGAACCATCCTACCACCTACTTCTGCGGCGCACTCTGTAACGGTAGCTGTAAGATTATCATTCATTGTTTCAATACTACCGTCGTCTTCTTCAGTTAAAGCGGAAAATCTGTTTTGCAGCGACATTCTGAATTCCTCTACCTTCCCTCTTAATGCTAAATCGTTAATTGCCTTTCGCTTCACCAGTTTCCTCCGCTCCCTCATTAAATCTAAGCTAACGCGAGACCTTACCATTCTGTGGTAGCTACAACGGACCTTACCAGGGACCTCCACATCCTCTACGATGCCAGGGTGTGCACACAGTATGAAGTCAATTTCATTTTTAGTCTCACCATTGGGGCTCTTCCACCACCACTTCCTACAGCGCCCAAAAAGCAGGTTGGTGTGGTTCCTGTTGTTGCTCTTGGAGGGGCTGTGATCACACCCGAAGTAGAAAAGGTTCTGAGTAGGGGTCCGAAGTTTTGCCTTGAAGTGCCGCTCAAGAAGCACGAGCTTCTCGCTTCGGCTCACAAGATAGCAGAGAAGGTGCAGGGTGAAGAGAAAGGACACTGTTTATTGGAAGGCATTGACTCTGTGCGGAATGGTTACGAAGAGAAAAAGGACGGCACTTGCCTGTTGAGGAGAGTAGCCGGTTGCCTTAATGACTCCGGACTTGCTTTAATGCAGGCTGATAAGGAAGGCGGCTTTGTGGTCTTGCCTGAGAAGCTATTTGGTGAGAAGGCCTCATTAGCTTTAAAGAAAAACTTCCGTCCTTCGACTCAAAAGCCAAACGAAGCCAAGGCCAAGGCGGTAGCCCTTCTCAGGAACTTGAAACTTGAACGCCTGAAGAATGAAGTCGACAAGAACAAGGCCCATGTTCTCACGGTATTCTTCAGTGCAAAGAGCCACAAACCGGAGTGTTCTTTTCGAGCCATCGTGACGGAAAGAGGTACTTGGCAAGTAATTGTCAGCAGGTACCTGCAGCGACACCTAAAGAGCCTGACACCTGAAGATCCGTACAAGATCAGTAGCTCTGATAGCCTGGTGAAAATGTTTAGTGAGAACTCGTCAAGTATCAACTCAGGTTTCTCAATAGACATTGAAGAACTGTTCTATTCAGTGCCCCACGACAAGTTGTTCCTGGCGGTCCGCAACTGCATCGAACGTTCGGGAGTGGTGTCCTTCCAGAATACTTGCGGCATTTCAATCGATGGTTTTCTTGAATTGCTGAAACTCTATCTTTCTTCTACCATTGTAACTTTTAAGGACAAGTTTTATGTACAACGGCGAGGTATTTGTATAGGTTCGAGCGTGGCGCCTATTTTAACTGAGATATTTTTAGCTCAAATTGACACTGAACTTTCGTGCGTTCTCACTGATGACCGGATCACGCATGTGGTCAGATACGTTGACGATTTCCTAATCCTTTTGAATATTAACCCTGACGATAGCCTACAAATGTTTGTGAATGAAATTTTAGCGACCTTCAAATCTACAGCCACTAATCTGAATTTTACTTTTGAGCTCCCGGAAAGCTCTTGTTTACAGTTTTTAGACTTAAAATTGTTTTTTCATACAGGGGGCCATCTATGCTGGGCCTATTTACCAAGATCTAAGAAGGCTCTTCTACCTTATGATTCCTGCCACTCAAAGCTCGTAAAAAGGGGAATCGCAACCTCATGTTTAAGATCTTCGCTTGTCAAGTCATGCCCACACATGGTGAAATGTAGTTTTTCCAGTCAAGTAGACCGGCTTTACTCTGCGGGTTTTCCTCCTCCTCTTCTGAAAGCTGTTGCAGAATCTTTGCTGAAAACCCTACGGTTGAAGCAAAACCAACAAGAACTCAATGAAAGCGAGAGGAAGAAGTTTGAAGTCCTTCCTTATGTGCACAAGACTTCGCACGGTTTGAAGAAGGTGGGAGGGAAATTTGGTGTTAACGTGTTCTTTTCCGCCCCATGTAAACTGTCTCGTTTATGCCGCTTAACTAACAATAACCTGCAAAAGAAAGTAGGGTGCGGAGTCAACCACAGACCTAAGTTTGTAGCCTGTAAGATGGGAGTTATCTACGAGATCCCATTCAGCTGTGGTTCCGTATATGTAGGGCAGACGGGGCGCTGCATTAATAAACGCCTTCAGGAGCATAATAACTCTTTGAGCCAGCATGGTGGGCAGCATTTAGCAAGGCACTGCCAGTCTTGTAAGATCAATGACAAGAATAAACAAGTATTTTGTACGCCGCTTTTCAAGCAAACGAAGATTATAGGCTGCGCGAAGGACAAGAAGGCACGCGAGATCTTTGAAGCCTGGCAAATTGCTAGATACGGTGCGGAAAAATGTGTTAGCGAGGCATCAATTCACTTGTATAAGAAGGAACTTGACTTTTTAGGTTGATAAGATTGTGTACTTTTGCTTTGGGCGTTAAGTTTGGTTGCGCATGCGTTGCTCTTGAAGGAAGGTTGTTTTCGACCAATAAATCAGTTGTTAGTCTACGCTCGTCCTGTCTGCTTCTTTTCTGTGTCCTGTTTCCTGCGTAGTTTTGTGTCTTCAGTATGTCTTACCAACTAGCCTCTCATCACACACTTCTACACTCCTGCTTGCAAGTTTGCGGAAGAAAGTATTCATAATCCGTAAATTATTTCTATCTGCGAACTCCACTAATCACTCTCCCCTACTGTTCCTAGAACCTATGCCATAGTCAGCTACCGCCTTGTCTCCAGCCTGCTTTTCAGCTACCTTTGTATTAAAGTCGCCCATCAGTACAGTGTATTGTGATTTTAGTTTGGTCATTGCCGATTCCACATCCTCATAGAAGCTATCAACTATCTGGTCATCATGGCTTGATGTAGGCGCGTAGGCCTGCACCACCTTCAGCTTGTACCTCTTAGGTCTAATTACGATAGCTGCCACTCTCTCGTTAATACTGTAAAACTCCTGGATGTTGCCAGCTGTATTCTGATTAATGAGGAATCCCACACCTAGTTTTCGCCTATCGCATAACAGCGCCGTCAGTCTGTTTCACCTTGTCCTTTGTCCGTGTTCGTAAGCGCTGGTTTTTGTACGTTGGGATGACCGACTCGGCGCTGTCAAATGATAGACCTAGATATTACGTACAGCAAACCAAACAGGTTTCTAGTTGTGTTCGTATGTACTGTCGACGGATTGAGGTAATCTGCATGAATACAACTCCCGAAATAAACTGTATACAAGCTGCGTATCACTTTCACAACATTTGGTCTTCCAGGAGTAGTGATAACCGATAATGGGCCATAATTTGACTCAACAGATTTTGCGGTGCTTCTATCGGAAAACGGCCTACAGCACAAAAACAACGTCATGCTATTACCCAGCGTCATACTGCACTGCAAAATGGCTTGTTCAGACAGTTAAAACAAATCTACAAAAGCAGTTGCGAATGAAGAAAGAGGGTGTCAGCAGGTCTATTCAGCACCGCGTTGTTCAGGTCCTTTTGAGCTGAGGCAACACGCCACATGTAGCAACGGGAAAGACACCAGCGGAGCCGTTCCTTTCATGGACCGCAGTAACACGTCTCGCACTGCTACATCCACAGCTTAGCGACCCCCTAGAGATGGGATAGCGAGACACTCCGGACCAAGCTTCCCGGCGGCGCGAGTTCAAAGAAGGAGACACTGATAGTTAACGGAACCAGGCCAGGCGATTCTGCATGGCTTGTCGGCATCATTGTTAGACGAACTAGGGCTCTGACGTACGCAGTAAGTATGGGCAATGAAGAAGTTTTGCGCACGGTGATTAACTGGCAAAAGGCTACGTTTCCTGTTCCGGACCGCGGAGCTTCTCTTTCACAGGTGTCAGCTCTCTAAGTTCGTAGTCGTAGTCGCTAAGGCAGCTCCCGAGCAAGACACGAAGTTCGAGAGCCGCAGCGCGATCAGACACAGGTCGGAAACAGCCAACGGCTCCGCCAGAGGAGGAGGAAAGGGTTCTGCTCCGGTTAGCCCCGACGCAGTTAACGAGCCAAACGTGGAAAAGCCAGAGACAACTTCTCCCTTTCCTCTACGATGAAGCATGAGAGTCAGACGGCAACCAGAACGATGGGGCTGCAATTAAAAGGAGAAAAGAGGAGGGGAAAAGCGCGTTGTGGCTCAGCGCTGGGAATGCCGTAAGTGTGCATGCGGAACCTGTATATAAACAGAGCGTACGCTCTGTTGAATGAAGCAAATTCATTCCACAGGAACTTGGCGAGCGTGTCATACGTTGTCAATGATCGTGGGTTTACTCCTAGAAAATTGTCGGGTGTTTGACACTGGGCTGATAGCGTTGATTGAATGTACTGCGCTTAAACAAAATATTCGCATCAAGAAAATTGCATGAAACGAACGCGAATCTACACTTTTCCGATTTATCTAGGCTTCAGCTGAGAACATTTTTTCAAGAACGCTTTTAAATTGCCATTCGTGCCATGCAGCGCTTGAGCGCGCTTACTGGGCGTATTGCGAGGACGGCTGCCTTATTTAAATCTCAAGCCAGGGACAGTAACAGCGGCGGCACACTGAGGAAAGCCTGCGAATGTACTTCCGCGGTACTCGCGCTTGCTTATTGCAAGTTTTTAAGTGGCTGCGCGTTAAATCTTCCACACCAAGACATTGCAGAAAAGCGCATTTCTTCAAAGGTAAGTTGTTTATGAGTGAAAATTTTTAGCATATAGCGAGATTGCGTCATAACAATCAATTTAAACGCAGACCGCTATTCGGTATGGTTGCAGTTTTCTCCCATTTATTACCAGAAACGCTTCCCATAGATTGTCAATGGCAGTCTTAACTAGTCGCTGCCAGCGGCGAAGAAAATCTAAAAGCAAGATTCCGCTATGCATCAGAAGATTAGACGATTACCCTCATCATGTTCACAATGTTAGCACTCAGTTAAGATCTGAGTTACTGTCCAAAACGACCGCATTGGGGGTCTATGCCAGACTTTACTTTGTGGGCATACGTAGAAAATTTTGAGAGAGAGATTTTGCAATAATTTTTTCAACAGCGCATGCTACACAAGGACACAAGACGAGGAAACACACACACGAGCGCTGAACTGCAACTTTATTTGAGAAAAGGCGCCAGCCTCTACATATATACCCTCAAGGAACCGCCCACTAGGGTAAAACCTAAAATCACTGCACGTGTCAAGCCATAAGCAAGAAAAAATATTCAAGAGTTAAGCATACAATACAAGGGTGACCAAGACCGCAAAAAAGAAGAAAGATTACAAGAAGCAGCGAGAAGAAATTATTTCACTTGCCCTTTTTTTTGCGTAACAAACAGTGGGCAGAAATCGTTTTTAAAAGTGGTAAAAGCACAAATCGCGGTAACTAAGCATGATGATGACCGAGGCGAAAAAACATCTGAAGTGCATGAGGGCCAACAACTAACACGGCTAAAAAGGTGGTGACAAATGAGATGTAAAAAGTGCTAACACGAAGACTAAAAGACATAAAACAGAGGTACAAAAAGGAGGGTAAAAGCAAAAGTAAAAACGAGGGAAGAACTACCGGAAAAAACCAGGTCAAAATCACATAAAACCAGACAGGAACGCTATCTCTTTGTTTGACAGAGAAACAGTCGTTGTGGTGTGTACACTCTTCTTGTCCGTCGTCTTGTGTGACTGGTTTTTTTCCTTTTACAATGTACCAACTGGCCCGCATTTCAACCCTTCTGCAAACAGAAGGCGTACTAACGCATTCACTCTTGAGGTTACAAATCTTGGCTGCTTCTATTATTTCGCGAGTCAGCTGGTAGGGGCATTTCATCAGAATGGTTGTTCTTTTGAACATAGGGGTGCATTGTTCATTAGAACCTAGTTTAAGTTTGCAATTCTTACAGTGCACTGGCAAGTTCCTGAGTGATGAACCAGATAGATCCCTACGATGCTCCATTAATCTTTCATTAATACATCGGCCTGTTTGGCCGATGTACGCCTTCCCACAAGAAAGAGGGATCGAGTAGACTACACCCTCAGCGCACGTGACCAAGGGATCTCTGTGCCGCGTGGTACAACCGGAGTTAATTGTTGTCTTTGCATTGATTCTCCGGCACAGTCTGGAAAGGCACTGGGGGGCCGTGAAAACGACATCAACACCTGCCTTTTTTCCTATTTTTTTAAGGTTATGCGATATGCGGTTATGCGTTTTAAGGTTATGCGACGCTGCCGAACGTCGGCTGAAGCGTCGAAATAAAAAGGTCGCCGTTGTTCCATATATGTACACAATATCGCATAACCTTAAAAAAATAGGAAAAAAGGCAGGTGTTGACGTCGTTTTTACGGCCCCCCAGCGCCTTTCCAGACTGTGCCGGAGAATCAATGCAAAGACAAAAATTAACTCCGGTTGTACCACGCGGCACAGGGATCCCTTGGTCACGTGCGCTGAGGGTGTAGTCTACTCGATCCCTCTTTCTTGTGGGAAGGCGTACATCGGCCAAACAGGCCGATGTATTAATGAAAGATTAATGGAGCATCGTAGGGATCTATCTGGTTCATCACTCAGGAACTTGCCAGTGCACTGTAAGAATTGCAAACTTAAACTAGGTTCTAATGAACAATGCACCCCTATGTTCAAAAGAACAACCATTCTGATGAAATGCCCCTACCAGCTGACTCGCGAAATAATAGAAGCAGCCAAGATTTGTAACCTCAAGAGTGAATGCGTTAGTACGCCTTCTGTTTCTCTGTCAAACAAAGAGATAGCGTTCCTGTCTGGTTTTATGTGATTTTGACCTGGTTTTTTCCGGTAGTTCTTCCTTCGTTTTTACTTTTGCTTTTACCCTCCTTTTTGTACCTCTGTTTTATCTCTTTTAGTCTTCGTGTTAGCACTTTTTACATCTCATTTGTCACCACTTTTTTAGCCGTGTTAGTTGTTGGCCCTCATGCACTTCAGATGTTTTTTCGCCTCGGTCATCATCATGCTTAGTTACCGCGATTTGTGCTTTTACCACTTTTAAAAACGATTTCTGCCCACTGTTTGTTACGCAAAAAAAGGGCAAGTGAAATAATTTCTTCTCGCTGCTTCTTGTAATCTTTCTTCTTTTTTGCGGTCTTGGTCACCCTTGTATTGTATGCTTAACTCTTGAATATTTTTTCTTGCTTATGGCTTGACTCGTGCAGTGATTTTAGGTTTTACCCTAGCGGGCGGTTCCTTGAGGGTATATATGTAGAGGTTGGCGCCTTTTCTCAAATAAAGTTGCAGTTCAGCGCTCGTGTGTGTGTTTCCTCGTCTTGTGTCCTTGTGTAGCATGCGCTGTTGAAAAAATTATTATGAATAACCAACTAGCCCGTGAGCTCACCCTGTTCAAGAGATTTTGCTGCGGCAAGATTGGACCATTTCTAAAAATATGTCATAACAGTAACTTAAAATTTTCCACAGTAGCCTAAAACTTAACAATGATGCCCAAGAAAATTAAGCGTGGCTATAACGGCCTAGGTTATGAACTACAGAAATTTATTTGTTAAAAACTGCAACGAAACGCCTTTGTAGATATTGAATCATAAACTTCCACTCAGCATTAAGGTTGTCCTATGAATTCCCTGTTCGTGTTTGAGACAGAAATGGTAATAGCGCTGCAATAAGACGTACACAAGAAAGACTGACACAGGACACGCGCTAACTTCATCTGATTTTATTTACTGCAAAGCCAGCAAATATATGGAAAATTCAAGGCATGCACAAAAAAAACACTGGTACAACAGGCATCAACAAAGCTGTTCAAGGTATGATATCTCAGTCTTGAAAAGGCGAACCGCGGTATCACTCACGCAATCTAATCCCCTCTTCCTAATGTGGAATGCTTCAAAAAAAAAATGCTTCCAAAAACATGGGCCGGGGCAAAAAAGATGCCAGCAATGCCAGAAATGTGAGCCACGGCTTCGGGAGATAAAGATTCTGGGCAGGAGTGGAGATACGAAGGCGCGGGAGCTTTTGGAAGCATTCCACATTAGGAAGAGGGGATTAGATTGCGTGAGTGATACCTCGGTTCGCCTTTTCAAGACTGAGATATCATATCTTGAACGGTTTTGTTGATGCCTGTTGTACCAGTGTTTCTTTTGCGCATGCCTTGAATTTTCCATATATTTGCTGGCTTTGCAGTAAATAAAATCAGATGAAGTTAGCGCATGTCCTGTGTCAGTATTTCTTGTGCACGACTTATTGCAGCGCTGTTACCATTTCTGTCTCAAATAATGCACCATCTAGCCCAAATTGACGTTCTTCTAAATCCCTGCTCGTGCCTCGCTCATATCATGGAAATAATACGTGGGCCACTGTCGGCAAGAAAAAACGCTCATCACAATAAGTTCAACCTGCCCATTGATTACTCTGAGTAGGTTTTTTTAAAGAAACCTACGTACCTAACGCATTTCAACACACAAATTGCGACCAGCTCTCATCGAGTAAAACGAGTTGTGCATAACATTTCTTACGGCTTGGCTCACCATCAGCACCCTGCACCTGTCCCTTGTTTTTGCGTCAAGAAAACGTGATTAACGCGTCACGCACAAATAATAGTGTGAAAACGTTACAGGGCACCTTTCCTTCTCTTCTGAACAGTATTATAGTCAACGACCTGAGCAGTTTCTACTGTAAAAAAAAAAAGTTTAGTTCTCGAAAGTTTTCTGTTCGTAATTGTTACGTTGTTAACGTAATATGCCATGATGTGTTTTCCTGGCTAAGCAAGGGACTGCTCAACACAACATCGACGTGAAGAGCGCGAGGAGTCAAAAGAACATGCATGTTTTTATTTTCCTCCCTGCCAAAGCATTGACAAACCTGTTTTCTTCCTTATGAAATTTGATGGAAGTATCACTGGCACAATCATTTCTTTTCTTGCTTATAAACTAGCAGGGGTTTAACTGCGGAAACCAATGTGTGACGCGTGAAAGTGCGGTGACGTATATAGGGATGCCACATGCAACACCAAAGCAAAGAAGTTTGCACAAATCCAGAAGCCCTGAACTACTTTTTTGGGGGTGGCCCGGGACAAAATTTTGGAAATGATCCGGGGCAAGTTTAGAGGTTCCCATCGTGTCGGCCATGTTCAAGTCGGCTAAGGACAAATTTTGTGGTTGGCCAGAGCCAAATTCTTGCCGCTTGACGTCGCAGTTGTTATGGCAACGAGCGATGCACAAGCAAGATGTTTTCTGTGCTCTGACAATCATACGAGTGCTTGCGCACTATCAGCCTCAGCAAGCTCACGTGCCGTCTGGTCACGATTTCGGTTAAAAGTTTTGTTCTTGCCAGCAATGTCTGGCAAAGGTTATCACGCGCAGCCAAAAGTCACGCGCCATAGTGTAAGGGTAAACTACACCTACTTCGCTCCATTATCAAAAAATGGTGCCCTCTTGGATGTTTTTTCTGATATCGCCCCGTTCGGCCTTTGTAAACGTTCTCATAGGCCAAGTTGGATTTCGTATAAAACCTTAGCCGAACACGTGACGAACTGAGAGGATTGACGGTTCATGCGTTTTCGCACGCTCCATCCTCCGAAGATAACCCGGGGGCAGGATGAGGCCTACCTGCGGGGTGCAGAGAATAGCAGCGGCTCATCGTAAAGATTGGCTACAGTCATTGTGCTCTTGACGTAAATGTTTGCGTTGCGCAGTCCCGTGCTTATAAATGTATAAAGGCGCCCTCAGAATCAACATGGATGACAGAAAGCGCGGTCTGGACTACCGCCAGCGCCGCGAAGTGACATAAGAAAGAACATTAATTTCCTAGTGGCTTTGGGGCATGGCTGACTGCTGCTTCTTCGTTCCGTTATCTCAGAACGGACACCACATTCGGAGACATATAAAGGCATTCCGGTCCTTTTATCTCTGTCAGAATTTGCCAGCCCCGCATGAGAACGCAATTGCCAGACGTGGCATCTGTCGGACGCGGTCATCCGGTGCTTTGAGCAGGAAAGGCATACACAGTTGCGTAAGCGATTTCCATGCACTAGTTGCGATTCCCTCAAGAAGAAGCCTGTGGTAAGGCATTCTTTGTCCTCTTTGATTTCGGCAAATTATATGCTTTCTGGTGTTTCAGGCGTCTATCCAGCTGCAAGATGTCCCTTTGCGAGTACTCTGGTAGGAAATACTGGACGCATCGCTGGTCCAACGACATCATTCCTTTTCACAGGGATTTCCTACACCCGTGAGTTTACAACTGCAAGTTAACCGGCGCACTAAGACGCCCCTTCTAAACTGAACTTCTCTGGCGTGTTGCATGTGGGACCTCTTCTCGTCGACGTCGTTTCTGCGCGTAAGAAATCAAAGGCTTGTCATTTCCTTGCTCGAGAGTTGACAGGAGGCAAATAATAAAAGCCACTAAAAGTTTTGGTCGCATGAAGCAGTCGGTGCGTTCGAAACCAAATCTGCAGGGGCTGACAGCTACATTAGCAACGTGTCCTTGTCCCTGTCAGCTAATGAACAGGAATTGCTTGAGCTATCGAATTAACTTTGCTCCGTTTTGTTGTGTAGACTTGCTTGTGTTGATTCTTGTTTCTGTTTTTCTTCCTTTTCTTCTGTTTTCTTTCTCCTTTGATCTTTGTGTGCGGCACTTGTGTACAGTCGCCAGTAAAAACGATTAGCACTAGTGACGCACTACTGGAGCCGCAGGTAGCAGTTCTCGACGCTGCGGTTACCAACATGCCGATAACATAAATGCTAGGTGTGTTCCCAAAGCACGGCTCTGCTCCAGCAGCACGGAGCAATTATTCCCGCTACGGTGACGTCATTGCACTAATATTTTTTGCTCGTGAATGTACCCTCTGTATAAAAGAAATCCTGCTCCACCCAAAAATCAGCTGTAAGTTCGCGCTCTGTGTTGTGTCTTCATTCCGTTTAATTGCTCCTAAAATTTTCCCGTATTTCTCCAAGACCTAAAATTTGTTTCCAGCATAGTCCCTATCATGTTACTAAGAGCTCATCACAAGAGGGACAGATGGCCGGCCAATACATGAGAAGACCAAACATTCTTTGCCATTGTTAAAAGTAATCAAGCGGCTGAAATAATGCACCAAAATATGCAGTTGTATACACCTGTTCAGCATTCTTGAGCATTTTGCGCCGTTTGTTTAGCGACAGTATAAGGAAGACAGTATACGCGTAATTTTATACAATTTGAACAGAGGGAGCCGCAGCACCAGAGGACGATAGAGGGAGACACAAAAATTTGGTACTGGCATATACAACATTTAATTAAAACTTACCATAGCATTCATGCTAACGATAATCAAACGTAATACTTAGTTTTTCTGTTTAAAAAAACCATCATGAAGAAATGAAATTCCCATTTGTTTCCAACACGGTCCCAAGAGTTCGCATCACAGGTGTTACAGCACTTTTCCTCTGTTCGGATTCCGGAAATGTTTCTGATCGGCATACATGGAGCGGACAGCACACAAGGGACGGTGAAGAGAACCACAAAAACCAGTTCCGGTAATTTTGCACTAATTTATTTTCTAGAAAGAACAACGGCCATTATGATACAGGAGGTAAGAACCAGATAGTGAAAAATAGCCAGGCGTGCTGGGGCTATTTTTCTTTATCGTGGCAACCTGTGTTGCATGATAGTTGATGCTTGCACCTACAATGAAGTATTTAACAAAACACGGCTCTGAGTCACACATTTTGTAGTCAATAGGTAAGTGAGGTTTTTCGGTCTGAGAAAATCGACAAGCCAAAACTAAACCAAATTATTTCAAATGAGTCATATCTTCCGGATGTACAGATCAAAATGAGCCCCATTAATTTATCAGAGCCTCCCTTGTCAGGTTCAGCCTCATACCTTCCACTGTTTTGCGTGTGGCTTAATTTATTTTTTCTATAGCGATACTCCGAGGTTGAGTGTATAGGCTATGAAGAGATCGGCGGCTGATCCGAGCCGAGAAGACGATAACTAAAGCACCTCTAGCCCCTTCGCCTAGGAAGCAGGGATGCCCCTTTAGGACGTTGAACTCTAAAGTTTTAAGGCGAAAGCCTTTAATGCCTCATCGTTGTAAGCAGCAGTTGTCGACAGAAAATGTCACGCTTTTCAATTGGTCGAAACGGCCGTGACGTCACAGTGCGCGAATTTCAAACGGGGCCAATTGTATTTTGCCTAGTAACCATGCAACCAATTGAAGGGATCGTATAGTGATGCTCCAAGTAAGTGGGACTGAGCTTAGTTAATTGCTTACTTAACCAATTAGCCTAGTTAACCTTTCTAGTCAGACCAGATAAACAAATAAAAACGAGTAGGAAATTGGTCGAGCTCGGGAATCGAACCCCAGTCTTCGGCGTGCGAGACGAGCATGCTATCGACTCTGCCATGCCAGCTCGATGGTTTGGAATGAACAAAGGCGCGTCTAGTGAATACGGTGTCTTCGCTCACTCTCATCCTCCTCCTTTCCCTTCCGGCGAGGTTTAGGTGTCCACCGAGATATGAGAGAGATACATTTCCTTTCCTCAAAAACCAATTTACCGACGAGCGAGGCGCAGAACCGAATGCGCGATGGCGTTCTGTGGACTCACTGGCAGCGTTGCAAGACGCTGTCGCGTTCCACTCTTAGAGGCGAAGCTTAACATCTTAACCACACATCAGTAACCACACTTAAGGTAAAAAAAGTGCCCCCTTGAATTTTGACGGGTGTCCACCGAGATATCCACACCGTGGCTGTCCACAGTTCTTTCCTCAAATACAATTTTCATTTCCTTCATTACGGGCCCTCTTTGTCTTCTTTCACTCCCACTTCCTCCCTTCCACCGAGATGACAGAGAATTCCTGCGCTATTTCCTTTCCTCAAAAAGCGTTGCGTTTAAAGGGCAAGGCATCGCGCCGAACGGGTGGTGGCGTTCCGTGGACTGCCTGCCAGCGCTACAACACGCTGTCGCGTTCCACACCTAAAGGCGAAGCTTAAGGGTCATTAATAAGCACTTAATTAATATTCAGGCATTAATCAATAATGAACCATTAATTAGTGATTTGTCATCACAGTAATTAGTACTCAATTATATGTGACGCCACCAGTTCCACTGAAGTAGTCAAAGTGGTGCGGAAAACGCTTTCGCCTCTACGCACTTTAGACAGCCAAAGTGGCCCCTGAATTTTTTAATTGGGCTAGTGGGTGTCGGCTCCGTAAATTCCTTATTATAAAGGAAATGGCAGGCGCAGGCCGTAAACGACAACTAGTTATGAATTTATCATGCTACATGAAAGTGTAATCATGTCCAGGTGACGTACTTTTTTCCAAGGCTACTTTTTCTCTTCTGAAGTGGGAACACGAGAAAAAAAAGTTCCGTAAGCGCTTCTCGTAAAAGCATCCAATCAGCATTTCCTTGCTTGTGTAGGTGATGCACACAAAGCGCTCCTTTAATTACAACATTTACAACATAGTGAATGTTGTAATTGTTGTTCTCTCCACTTCCAGCATAATCATTTTAAGCATTATCTTCGTAACCAGAGTTTACATTAGCACTGTAAATATTGCGTTTTTGCATGAAAACTGGGTTAGATATTACGGGTGACATCTTAAAAACATAGATGCATAGTTGAGAAGGTGGTATTGACTAAGCTATTTTCTTAATATTTACGAACTTTGTGAGTCACAGTTCCTCTGACTTAGATCTAGAGCATATCATATAACAGAATGGACCGCACAAAGGTTTATGCGGATAAGAATCGTTGCCTTTATTTTGGTTACTGTTTAGGTAAATTTCGTTTATCTCGAAAAACAGCTGAAATTACTTGCTCTAAATGCTTCATGCAATTTCTATGTTCGATGGAGCTGTCGTTTAGGCTCTGGCCTGTGTGACCTATGCGTACTTTCACACTAGAAAAATACAGCGTAATTTATTTGGGGGTGCCCTGCCCCAGGGTTTTCATAAATGCTCGATCGTAGGCAAGAACTCATATCAGCAAAAAAGCAGCACATTCTGCCACATTGAAATAAAATTTCGTCAGCAGTCCGTCTATCTCCCTCTAGCAAAACGAGCTGGCCTTCCGAGCTCTTACCAATAAATGATCCTTGTCGAGTACCCACGTTATCGTCTGTTTTATTATCCTTAGTTTTTTCCACTATTCCTACGTGCTGCCGCACACTGGCCGCGCTTTAAGGAGCCGCCAAAGGAGTGCTCTACGCACTCGATGTCCCTAGGCTGCATTTGAGGTAAGCGTCGCTTTCAGGGTGAGGAAACCACTTTCGATGGCGGCATGCTGGATCCCATTCTCCGTTCGGCTGCATTGAGCGCGATGGAGCGCCAGGCCGTTTGGGAAAGAAAACTGCCTCTACCGCGCAGTATTTCGCCAATTCTATCTTCCTCCAAAGCAGCGTGGCACCAGAAATTGTTTAAACAGTGAATCACTCACTTACGCTAATGTACATCATCTTTAGCAGCTAATGTGTGGACTAACTCGGCACCTTGAGAACAGTAGTTACATGCTCATAACACGCTTAACATGTTTCCGTGCACTTTATTGAGGCGGATGCCGTGCATATTCAGTACTTTTCTACCATTCAAGATTGCTTATTACGAGCTACAGTTGCATATTCACCAAAGCCAGCTTCAGACAGCTTCTGATTCCCCATGCAATCAATTACAATAAGTCATCTTTGACGGCTGCTAATTTCAGCAGTTATGAAGATGCCAAGTTAAAGTTACGCATTATGCGCCATTTTTCTGGGGCGCTACCATCTTGCATTCGCAGCACCGCTTATGAACTGAGCGCTATCGTCGCCATGTTGGAATGAGAGATCACGCACGTGTGCATTCGCACGTGGGTCAACGACAACTATTTTCTTTATAGTGTGATTTAATTTCGGTGCTGCAGTGCGCATGATGGGAAAATGATTGATTCAGTTTGTGTAACGCTCGCTGAGACATGCCCGGACCTTCGGGTAGCAACTAAGCTACAAACCTCGTCGAATCTCAACAGTGCGTCGGTTGTGCCTGCATTTAGCATTGGATGTCAGTGACAACTCATTGCTTTGAATGGCTTTCAAGATTGACATATTCCGATTGTACACTGTGCGAAGAAAAAGCTCGACAAGCCTGCTGCGACTTTAGAGATGGACATTCGCTCGGAACGGGCTCTTTTGTTTCTCATCGAACGTGTGCGCACGGAAGCTTGCGCAAACTCAGCGTACTCCCACCCTCAGTGCATACGTCTTCGGAATTATACTTAGTTCGTCTTAAGAATTTGCTTTTATATTTCACACCAATCATAACTGCGGCTGTGGATTAATCATGGCCGATCCACTACTCGTGGTTCCGTTCTTACGACTATTGCGTTGCTTTATTAGTCGTTAGGCAATACTGCGATCGTAAGATTGAATACTTTTGGATAAAAACAGTTGCTATGAATAGTTGCGTGGAAACACGCCAGTCACATTTAAATATGGCTTCGCCGTTTTGCTCTGGTGAGTTCAGCCCGCAAAAATCGAGACCAGATTAGACTACTGCGTAATCAAAGTACAACAAGCCAGCGTTCGTCGACCGCCCTTTTCGTCTTTTCGTCTTTTTGTCGGCACATCAGCTTCCCTGTGCACGCGTCGCCGTGCAACTTACACTTGAGTAAAATTGGATTTCAAGGTAGAAGTTTCCGCTTAAAAATATAAACTTAGTAAACATAGGTAAAAAAGTAACGACCCCTTTCATTCGTACCCAGTATGAAAAATTGGCGTCGTGTTTAAGAAAGTTTGTCCCTTTCCCATCGACGAAGCCTTCTGAGCAGACGCGAGATGACGATGAAGGCTAGAATTCTTTCCTGTTAATGTCTGCAATCCAAAGTAGTTCCTGCTCTTTGTCCTCCGGAAATCGATGCAGCTTAAAAGGCCTGCCACCACAGTGCCGGCGTGGCTGGTCATGAGCTTCGCATGTGTCTATTTCCATTTTTCTTTTTGCTTTCAGTAGTTGCTTCCCATGACGAAGCAATGGTTCACAGTTTATCCCGAGTTCGTTGTCATGGAACTAAACGCACAAAAGAGGAAAAACGCCTCAAAAATGCGTCAAGTGCCAAGCTATCACACTGAAAAAATATAGCGCGTGCACCGCCGATCGCACAGGCCGGAGAGGAGGACGGCAGTCGGCGCGCTGTCGACGACCTGGGTGCGGGGCGAAGACGGAAAATGGTGCATACCTCAGCCTCCTGCAAAAATTGTTCTGAAGTGCAAGAGTTTCGCATGCCTTACTTCGCATAATTCTGAGTTGTTTGTTTGTTTCCTGCCGCCTCTCTTTACCTGCGATTCCCGTGCACTTGTTATGCGTCCGCTGCCCCGAGCAGAGTAATATAACCGCTGTTTTTCTAGCGTGGGAAAAACACCCGGGAACTCAATAGCCCCACTTAGCATAGATCTCCGACTACTTCACTGTAGTGGAAAAAAAAGCGCAAACTAAGACAGAAAACACAGAAAAGAGGGGAGACACTACAAGCGCTGACTCGCAACTAAGGTTTATTAGAAAGAACAGAACGGAATATATACGATAACCACCCACGACTGCGTACGTCATAACAGATTACGTGCAAGGCGTGAAAGATGATCTAAACAGGAGCAGCGCGCGTGTGCACCCGGTTATTTAACTACCTAAATTCCAAATCTGACAAGGCCACTGAAGGATCACTGACGCACCGTTTGCCTTTTTCTCGAATAAAGAACGCTTGCATCAGCTCCCGGGTTACCTTATCTTGATGGCAAAAAAGCACATTAGTTTCCGGAAAAAGGGGTGTGCATTTGCAAACCCGACAGTGTGCGGGAAGGTTGTCTCGCGAGTGACTGCCGAGTAAGTTGCGGTGCTCAAAGAGCCTTACATTTACACAGCGCCCCGTCTGCCCGATATACTCTTTACCGCAAGACAGTGGCAAACGATATACAACACCCTTATTGCAAGGAGTGAAAGGCGCCACATGTTTTGTTGTACCGGCCTTGCGATTCTTGTGGACACCAGCCGCCAGTTTTTTGTCCACTTGTGGGCAAATTGCAGCGAGCTTCTTAGGAGCCGAGAACACCACCCTAACATCGTACCTCTTTGCCACGCTCTTTAACCCATGGGAAAGCCGGTGAGCGTACGGAATGACAGCCGGCCTACGGCGCTCACTGTCAACACGGCCTCTTCCGTTGGCCCCTGTCTTAACCCACCTCAGAACTTTTTCTCCTGGCCTGGAGATGACGTGGTCGGGAAAACCACTACTTTTCAATCGTACCACTTGCTCTGACACACTTTCCGCAACACGGTGGTGGCACGACCTAGATGTGGCGGCCTTAAGGCACGAAACGGCGATACCGTCCTTGATCAGTTTTGAGTGCCCTGACTCATAACCGAGGAGTGGCTTGACGGTGCGCGGGCGATACATCCAGCAAAGGTGTCCCGGAGTAGCTCTCAAAGATATGTCAAGAAAGCGTAGCTCGTTGAAAACAGAAACCTCCGTAGTAAAACTTAGACTACGGCCGAACTGACTGAACACCCTCAGAACATCAGCCATTTTCGCTGCAGGGTCAGACCCTTCCACGATGACTAAAAAATCATCCACGTATCTGAAAGCCCTCAAGAACAATCCCGTCGAGGCCGCAGCTACCTTCCTATCCATGTCGCTCAGAAAAATGCTGCTAAGCACAGGTGCAACCCTCGACCCAATGCACACACCTGCCTTCTGTAGAAAAAATGAACCGTTCCATCCGATGACCGTCGATTTAAGGTAAAAAGACAAGATTTCGCAAAACGTGTCAATGGACACGCCGCATTTGCTTATAAAGCTGACTGCATCATTGTCATCGGTGATGCACGCTTGAACGCTTTTCATCAGTTCATTATGCGGCAACGAGTAAAAAAATGGCTGAGGCTTAACTTGGTTAAGCCTGGAGAATGCGAAGCATCATCGTGTCGCGTAATTTGGAGGCGCACAACCACAGCGACGGCGCGAGGTGGGCCCCCGTTTCTCCACTGTCGTGACGTCATCGTGTCACGTGGTGTGACGTCATGTATCACGTGATTTGGAGGCGCACAACCACAGCGACGGCGCGAAGTGGGCTCCCGTTTCTCTACTGTCGTGACGTCATCGTGTCAGGTGGTGTGACGTCATGTATCACGTGATTTGGAGGCGCATAACCACAGTGAAGGGCTGAAGTGGTAGCTAAAGTAGTATGCTTCGCATAAAAGGTCCTCAATATCAATGCTAAACATGCCGCACGTTCCCGGATTGTCGTGCATCAACACTTCAGCCTATGCTCCAGAGTTCGGCACCAGAAAGGGATCAGGCACTTTTAGAGACGACAAGTGCGACTGCAGATATCCTGCAACAGCATACTGCCAAGTGTTCTTCTCCGTCACAATGGAACGAAACAGTGAGCCCTGCTTATGGGTCTTGGCAGTGAAAAAAGGCTCTAACTCGAAGAAAAGCGTTCAAGCGTTCAAGGACTTTAATGTAGATATAACGACAAGCGGGAATTTCTTACCATTTATGCCGGAGAACATCCCGTTTCTCTCACTCGTAACGGCTCCCACAGCTGGGAGGGGGCGCTGCGAGCGCGCGGAGCGAGAGGGCGTGCAGCGCGTCGGCTCCCCCAACTTTGGGCTGGAGTCACGGAATTTCGACCGGAACCCCGTCAACACAGCCGCGTCTGTCTTCGCGAAGTCGACACTACCTGTGGATACCACTCGCATGCACGTGGGGTAAAATTTAGGCTTTTAGGGCCGATCCTCACTTGCGTTTCGTGGCGACGACGCTAGGCCTAACGCCTACGCCTACGCCGACGCCCGGCCGTGAGTGAGCCGCCCATCCGCGTCAAGATAGCTGCTCAAAACGTACAACGCGTCTACGACCCGGACGCCATGGCCGGCTGCGAGGTTCCTTCAACTCCAACGCCTGAGAGCCCGGATTCTGCGCCCATTGAGAACTTGAGGCTCTTCAAAACTAGTGGAACTCCGCTCCCGCAAGCGGAACGCCGCCTCCAAGAAAGTGGACGCCACGTTGGCAGGCCGCTCAACACGGCACAACGCTGCCGCGCGCGCCGCAGAGCTTCACGGCGGGGCCCAATCTAAGACCGCACCCTATTGGAAACCTAAACCTCTTCCGCGACTTCATCCAGAAGACATCGTCATCATCCTGAAGACCCGGCTGACCGTCGCTCTCAAGGATGTGTACCAACATGGCGAGCTGGGAGCAACGTTCGCGGCCTACCTGGGCGCCAAGGCAGCAGCATCCCTCAGCCTGCTCCCCACATGGGAGCAAAACCTGATCGTCGCAGGCACCCAAGAGCCGCACGTCGCGGACAAGCTTCTGCGGCACTTTGAACTAACATCACCGCAGGGCCGGCTCGCCATGTGCGGCGAGTTGAAACTCACTGGTGACGTCAGCCGCGGCGTCATCACCGCGGCCAAGCACGACACCAGTGGGTCCCTCCAAAACAAGATCCAGTGGCGTGCTGGAGAGCTTGCCGATATCCACAAGGCTGGCAAATCAGACGTCGCGGCGCTCACCTTCGTGCGAAAAGTGGTGCCGCGGTATGTGTATTATAACTCCTGACTCTTGTGCGTGCGTACAAGAAAACCATCCCAGCCTGCGTGCAGTGTGGCACTGTGGGCCACTGGGCAGACACCTGCCCCTGCCCGGAAGAAAAGTGTGGCCTGTGGTGCCAAACAGTGGCGACCGTCGACGGGGTCAAGACGCCGCATGAATGTACTCTGTCCTGTGCAGTCTGTGGGCAAGCCCACGCTACTAACTCTCGCGACTGCAAGGGAAAATTCCGGCAGCTCAAGGTGCCCGGCCCCAAGACTAAACGCCTAGAGCTCCCAAAAAAAATGGCTGAGGCTTAGCTAAGGTTAAGCCTAGTCAGATGCGAAGCATATTGATGGCTTTATTCTTCAGTTGTTCTTCATCGGTCTCTGTGGCACGCTGAAGCTTTCGCTTCTCGTTCAAATCAGCCCTGCTTCTAGGCGGCATCCCAACACCTGGCCGCCTCGTAAGTGCCCGGAGAGCGAGGCAAGCTCAGCTTTATACCGCTGCTGTAGCGTCACGTGGTCAGCTGCAGCGCCTCTGATGTGGAGCCTCCACCGCCGCGGCCGACCGCGCGAGCCGGCAGCCCATCTCTCCTCTGCTGTGACATCATGTTGTCACGTGGTGTCACGTGGTCACGCTAAAGGTCAATGGTAGCTCTACCGCCGCGCTCGACGGGCTGTAGTGTAGCTCTAGTAATATGCTTCGCATAAAACCAGTGACCTGGCAAGCAGCCAAGTCACCCGAAATCAGGTGCCGGTGGCGGAACGCCGCGTGGTGCTCACGGCACCGATCAGAAAACATGGTCACCTTCCTCACCGTTGGTGAAGTCAGTGCCTGGGAAGAAGACGGCGCCCCCACCGCCCAGTGGCAGGGAACCTGGCCACTTCACGGCCCTCAAGACAATTGGCGCTGCCAGCGCCCGGGCATCAGCGCCTCAACACGACAAACTGCAGGTGAGCAGCTGGGCTGAGATCGCCTCCTCCTCCTCCCATCGCCCCTCCTCCCCCGTAACCGTCTCCGCACTCGACGCGGATTACAAAAAACAGATAGACGTGCTCCGGGCACAGAATGAGCTTTTGCTCAACAAAATTCAAAATCTAGAGTAAAAATTGGCGTCCGCCGCACCGAGCCTGCAGAACTCGGACGCAATCGAGAGCGACGCGGAGATCTCGCCTGCCCTCGTGACAGCCATCCCTGCGACGGAGGAGCGCTTAACCTCTAAATTCTGATCTATGATCGAGACCTCCATGAACCCGATCTTGACCATGGTCAAATCTGCCGTCCCCGCGGTGGTCTCAAAACACATCTCGGCCAACCACCTCATCCTCCGTCGGACGGGGCCCATTAGGGACGTATCCCGTCCTTTGAAATTCAGCCGTCTGATTATTGATTCGGACAATGAGGACAGCTGCCCCGCTCCTTAAGTCATCACCCCCTTGATGGCGCAAGTAGCTGGCTCTAGGGCAGCCAATCTCTCCTCTTCCTCCCCTCCCAAGAATTTTAAATCATGTCGAGACACCTTAATCAAAGGAGTTCCGCCATCTCCAGTTCGGCCATGTCAACTTTAATAATACAATAGTACTGTAGAGGCTTTAAAGACCTCACTAAGCAGGCCAATTTCCGCCTCTATCTTGGAACCTTCGAGTCCCAACCAGCCGTGGTTGCCCTCCAGGAGCCAGGCCTGGGCGCCACACTTTCAAATTACACCACGTTCCAAGAGGATCCCGCGTCTTGTCTCCTCGTTCACAAAGCCTACACAGCCAACTTAGATGATCTCAGCCTCCAGCTTAAGTATTCCTATGTAATGGTGACCATCCTACCACTCCGCCGCAGTGACCCGCCGTTGCATATACTCAACGTGTACTGCTCTCCCAAACTCATGCGAGTGACTTTTGCGGACCTTTTTAGCCGCGCGCTAAGAGTAGCGGGTCGCGATCCCCTACTAATTGTGTAGGGTTAGAGAGCGGGCTAGTTGGTGATCCATTACATATAAATAACAGCGCAAAAAAGCAAGACACACGACGAAGAACGGGGACACACAAGCGCTTGTGTGTCCCCGTTCTTCGTCGTGTGTCTGGCTTTTTTGCGCTGTTATTTATAAGCTACTAATTGTGGGCGACTTGAACGCTCCCAGTCATCTGTGGGGGTATCGCAAGGAAGAGACGCGCGGACATAAGCTGGCGGAACTTGCGTCCACGTTGGGCCTCACCCTCCACACGGACCCCGTCCACCCAACAGGGCTAGGAAACTCCGTGACACGGGATACGTGTCCGAACGTAACCTTCACTCGCAACATACGACACGCAGACTGGCTGAACACGGAGGAGACCCTCGGTAGCGACCACGGCATCCTTAGCACTACACTAAGCACACGCCCCCTCAAGCGTCCCAGAACACAAACCCGTATCCCAGATTGGACGAAATTCAGGCAGAATTTTGACTCCCTTGGTAATACACCACCATGGTCCCAACAGGTGTTGGCACACATTTTCTCGCATGAAACTAAGATCCAGCTCTCAGAGGCGGTCACGGACGTGGATAACCACCTTCTACACCTCTGGGAAACCCGTCGTAGCCTCGTCCGCCGTTGGCGACGCCAGAAACAAAAAATTGAGGGGAGCACTTTGTTGACCTAAAGTGCGGTAAGGCGGAAGCCTTTGGCGCGGGGTTGCTGCTTGTGTCACTGATGTGTGGTTATGTTACTTCGCCTCTGGGTGGAACGCGACAGCGTCTTGCAACGCTGCCAGGGAGTCCACAGAACGCCATCGCCCGTTCGGGTGTACACCTTGCTCGTCGGTAAATTGGTTTTTGAGGAAAGGAAGTGCATCTGTCTCGCGTATATCGATGGACACCTGAACCTCGCCGTAAGGGAAGGGAGGACGATGGGAGTGAACGAAGACACCGTATTCACTAGACGCGCCTTTGTTCATTATAAACCATCGAGCTGGCATGGCGGACTGGTAGCGTGCTCGTCTCGCATTCTGGAGACCCAGGTTCGATTCCACAACTCGACCAATTTTCTACTAGATTTTATTTATTTATCTGGTCTGACTAGAAAGGTTAATATTATTTAGGCTAATTGGTTAATTAACTAACTAAACTCAGAACCATTTACTTGGAGCATCGCTATACCATCCCTTTAATTGGTTGCATGGTTACTAGCCAAAGTACAACTGGCCCCGTTTGAAATTCGCGCACTGTGACGTCCGGATCATTTCGACGAATTGAAAAGCGTGAAATTTCTGTCGACAACTTTTGCTTACAACGATGAGGCATTAAAGGCTTCCGCCTGAATAGGAAGCTTAAAGCTCAAATTGCCGAGCTTACCCAGAAAGCGGCAGAGTACGCGGCCCAACTCGCCGACTCCAACTGGGTAGATAGATGCAACACGGCCACGCGACAAATGTCCAGCCGCAACACGTGGCGTCTCTTTGGAGCCCTAATCGACCCAACCGAAACACGAACCGAAACACAAAAATATTTCCAGCGAGCCATGCACGCTTTCCCTGGCAGCACAGCTCAACTGGCACAGAAACTTCGCGACCGGTATCTGTGTACAGCCCAAGACCCCCGTGGATCTGGGTACCCTTATGCAGGCAAGGAGAACACGGAGCTGGATCAACGCTTTCCAGCTCCATGATCTGCGGGTGGCTCTTGCCAAAATGAAACGGGGCACTGCGCCAGGAAGGGATAAGGTCACCGTCAAGCTTTTGAGGAACCTGGCCGACTTGGCTTAAAAGTCCCTCGTCGGCGGCATCAATGCAATTTGGCGCGGGGACACCCCCCGGCCAATTGACTGGAAAACAGCTCTGGTCACTTTTATTCCTAAAACAAGCAAGCCAATTGACACAGATAACCTTCGCCCCTTCTCTCTCGCCTCTAGTGTGGGCAAACTAATGGAGACGATGGTGCGGGATAGGTTATCTGCATATCTTGAACACAAACATGTCTTTGCGAGCACCATGTTCAGATTCCGCCCACACAGATCCGCACAAGATATCCTCCTGCAACTAAATCGGGAAGTCTTTGACCCCCTCGAATGCCCCCATAATGACCAGGTAGTAGTCGCCTTGGATCTTAAAGGGGCATTTGACAATGTAACACACGAGATCATACTCACTAACCTAAGCCAGACCGACTTTGGCCTGAACACATTCCAATACATATGCCAATTTTCAATGGATCGTCAATCCTAAATCCACATCCAAGATAGAGAGCATGGTCCTTAGCTACTCGGCACGCGGGGAAACCCCCAAGGGGCGGTACTTTCCCCGCTGCTCTTCAATCTGGCTATGATGCACTTGCAGGCAGAGCTGGATGGTGTCGCAGGCGTGCAGCGCGCCCTGTACGCCGATGACATTATCCTTTTGGCCACGCAGGGCAGCACAGGGGACTTTGAAACCAGCCTGCAAACAGCGGCGACGATAGTAGACCGCTACGCCCGCCTACAATGTTCCCGTCAAAAATCGGAATTTGTGCACCTCCGCCAATCACAGAAGTGCACCAATAAAACCTATCTTTCTCTTGAGAGTGGTCCCATACGCGAAAGTGACGAGATACAGGTACTAGGACTCTAGATCCACAAACACAGCCGGCCAGACACTACATTGGCCAAACTCCGAAAAGTCTGGGACCAGGTGGGCCGCATGGTCCGCCGGGTTTCCAACAAACGCGGGGGGTTACGAAGTAAGGATGCCTTGCGGCTGGCAAACGCCTTTGTAACCAGTCGAATTCTCTGTTCGACTCCTTATCTCCACCTACGGAAACAAGAGGAGGATGCGCTTGAGGTCATCCTTTGCAAAATTATTAAGCGTGCCCTTCACCTCCCCGCCACTACTTCAAACAGCCGGCTTATGGCTCTTGGTGTGGTGAATACTTTCCGGGAGCTCCGGGAGGCGCACCTTACAAACCAGTACAAGCGCTTGCCGCTAACAGAGTCGGGTCGCCGCCTTCTTGCTCAACTCTAGATCCAACACACCCATCCAATGGAAGACAGGTTTCACATCCCAGAACTGTGGAAACGTGCTCTCCATGTGCGGCCTCTTCCAGCAAACATGTCACACGAAGACCATAATAGTCGGCACCTGGCACGAGCGGAAGCGCTAGCCCGACATTATGGCAACAAAACAGGTGGATATAAGAGGATGCCTCCGGTCCTCACCACGGGGGATGGTACACGGTCGCGGTGGTTCACAACAGCAACACAGTGAACGGCCTCACCTTCAGAGCCAGCAGTGCAACACAAGCAGAAGAGGTCACGGTTGCTCTCGCGGCCTCACATTCCGATTGAAAATACATAATCACAGACTCGCGAGGGGCCTGTCGGAACGTTGAAGAAGGCTGCACTCCCTTCCTAGCCTATCGAATCTACCAAAATTCAATACGGGATATGGACCCCGCACACCGTTGCCTTATATGGGCCCCTGCTCATCATCAGGGGTTGGCAGGAAACAAGGCAGCAGACGCAGCCACCCGCGCGCTCTCTCACTGGGCTGTTTTCTCGTCCCCACCCGAACAGGAACCCGATTTTAATCCGGTCTATAAGTTCAAAGATATTACAACCTACTATCAAAATAGTCATCGCCTTTACCCTAGCCCATGTAAAGGCCTGAAGAACGCGGATGAGCGGCTCCTTCTCCGTCTTCTCAACAATACATAGCTGTGCCCGGCAGCACTGTAACATTTTGACTCCTCCTTTAACGGCAGCTGCCCACACTGTAGTGCACTGTCATCTGACACCTGTCACATGATGTCGGCCTGCCCCTCCAACCCGCTATTCCCCTCATCTTCAACCCCACCCGGGAGGACTGGGAGGATACCCTGCTCGGCTGCCACGACTAAGGACCTCCATCTAGCGTTTGTAAGGATGGGTTTCTTACGGGCTGATCCAAACATACCTCCTGTCCCTTCTTAATAAATGTTTTCGTTACCACCACCCACCCACAGCTATGACAACCTTGCGAGATACTTGCGCAGACCTCGTCTTTGAGAACCAGTGATTGGTGCAGCAAGTCGAGCATATATCCATCTAATTCTCCGTCCAGAAAGCTTCCTTCATGACAATCAAGAACTGTTAGTGGAAAGTTTCTTGAAGAAGGAATATGTGTGAAAAATGACAAGGTGTCTGTAATTGTACAAACATGTCTCGCTCGAATTCTTTGCCTCAATTTATCGAAAAGCTGAAACAGCTTATGAGCTGCGCTTAAATTTCGCATTAGGAAGTAACGTAGTCGTCGGAAATTTGTTCCCTATATGTGGTATTATTTCCTCCCTTCTCGTATTGCTTTTGAACGAACCACTTTTGGCGAAAAAAATAGGTCCTTTCGCTGGCACCAACAGTAAATCCGGCATGTGTGTTTCTGGGTAGGCATAACGGCTTTCTTTTATAGGCATATAGGCTTTCTTTTTTTTTTCCTCTCTTGATGACAGCAGCAGGGATGAGAGCTTGTCTGGCGTTTTCACTTGTGCGTGTCCTTCTGCGCTCTTACCGTCAAACGTAGTTTGCTAAGTAGCCCAGATCCATACCTTAATGAGAGATTATTTTGCCCCGCGACTATCGAGTGAGGCGGGAAACCAGCGCCTCTTATCAACTGGAGCAGGCGGTCCCGAGGAAGCAAGGAAAGCGGACTGTGTTGCTCCCAAATTGTTTGTTAGCTTAGTCTGGCAGGGCGAAGTGGCTATCAGGGCATGATTTTTTTACGTTTCTTGGTGGTGATAAGTCGCTTTTAATGGTTTTAATTCATGTTTCGAAAAAAAAACGTTCTAGTTAAATTTGTCCTGGAATTAGGCTCAACAATGATTTACCAAAACGCCATCATCCATGTGCGTGTGGTCAACACCGTCCAGAAGGAACGTCAATCGCCTGCATGATTTTCTTGCGGAACAGGCCACTAAGGAACTAGTTGAGAAAATATAAGAATTTAGTTTTAACCGCGCCTTCAGCTGTTCATCCTAGGGAAGTGGGACGACGTACCATTTGGAAGAGACTTTTGCCACTTCTGGGCGGAATACTGCTCATATAGTACCATAATAAGACGAAGGGATGCCGGAGAATGTGGAAAAGTAGGTGCTAAGTACGGAAAAATAATTATTATTGCCAAGTACAACAATCGCGCTGCTGACATACTCTGGAAACGTGATGCCTTGTTAATAGTGCTTGTGTACAAACAACAAATGCAGCATAATTCTGCCGAATTCAGCGACCATGATACTCTAAATTATGGCTACCAAGGAAGACCCAACAATCGCTGTACTATTTCAGTGCAGCCAGTGCCTGCAGAATACAGCAGTGCGTCATAACATTTCTGCAACAGGGCATTTCTGTTGCCGGGCCAGTTGGTACATGATCTCACCGTAAAACAGCGCGCGTACACGGGACGAAGAAAGAAGACACGCACAAACACGGCGCTGAACTTACAACTGCATGGTTTATTGCATTGCTCGCAATAAATACCGGAAAGGAATACAAAAAACAAAAAACCAAAGGAAGGCGAGGAAGATATCCTCCTGTCGCATCGTGTCGTCAATGGTTATTCCAGATATTTAATCTCTTTTCTTTTCAGTGCCATCGATGGAGTGCTAACGCATGACGCGCCTTTCCTATCTATGATGAATGCTTCATATAGTTCACGTTTGTGTTGATGACTATACCGCCTCAAAATCTGGCTTCGTCCAAGGTTAGGTGTGCAATGACAGGCAGATACGTGTTTTGCCAGCGTGCTGCCGTATCCCGTGCGGATGTTAATGGCGTGCTCTCGTAGACGGTCGTTTATGCAGCGTCCACTTTGGCCCACATAAGATGCGCCGCATGACAGCGGTATCTCGTAGATTACATCCGTGTCACAGGTGGTGAACATTTTTTCATGTTTCTTACTGCACCGCGCTGGTTTTGGGGCATCTTCGTTCACCATTCTGCAAAGCATATTGAGCTTTCTGGGTGCGGTTAGGATCAAATTCACTCCAGCACGCCCTACTATCTTCAGCGCTGTGTGTGTGCATGTCTTCTTTCTTCGTCCCGTGTAAGCGCGCTGTTTTACGGTGAGATCATAACATTTCAATTTTCATGTAGTCGGAGTGACTACGGCATGTACAAAACGAACTCAAATGCTCCAGAACATTACTGTCACTAGCCAAGCAACTATCTATTGCCTATTTATACTTCAGTCGCATTATTGCAGTAGTCACACAACCGCAGAGAGACCACAGAAAACGCGCCACATGCATTCGCACGCAGCACGCGACTGGCGCGTGGGACCAAGCTTGCCACCCCGAGGGGGAA